>NC_090442.1:58136048-58444173 GCF_031143425.1 Pleurodeles waltl | reverse complement strand
AGTAGATACCTTAAAGCACATAGCACCATTCGCAATCATCTGGTCATACTAGAGTGGGGGAAAGTCACAAGTTCAGGCTAACCGCAATGGAGTACTGGCCAGATGCAGCAAGCAAGTTAGTCATCTGAAAAAAGTTACATTCTCAAAGTCTGGTGTGAAGAATCCAGTTTGTGCTGGAAGAGGACACGAGAAGCAGGGAGAGCGTTGTGGATGCTCGTTGCTGTAGTGCAAAGGGCAGGCCTTGGTTTGTGGACTTTGAGCCGGTCAGGCATCACGTACAGTGTTGCTGGAGCTTCATGTTAGCAGTCACCACAGGCTGTCCTCGCTGTACTGCGAGGTGCGGATCTTGCATTGCCGGTTGTTGCTGGTCACTGTTGCATGAAGAGTCGGGCTTACATGAACTTCGGTTGGTCGGTCATCGAAGGCGGCAGAGTCTCAGTGCAAACAGGCCCGTCCACTGTTTTGAAGAGCCCGAAACTTCAGGATTTTACCTCTGTTCACAGAAGAGTGCACTCTGATGCCATCCAAGGGTCCAGTCACTGGGGAGGCACTTCTTGGGCATCAGGGACGCACTCCAGCAAAGGCCAGGGGGGTTCAGGCAGGTCCAATTGCAGGCACTGTCAGCCGGGCAGATGCAGGGCAGGTTTGGGTTTCTGGAACTTGTTATGTCCCTGTAGCTCACAAGGAAGCCAGCCAGCTAGCCTTTGGAGTCACCCTGGAGGTCCTGGGTTGAAGTTACAGCTCCAAGCTCCCTTCACAGGCAGCAAGGCAGTCCTTCCAGCAGCACGGCAGTCTTTTTCTGAGGCTTCCACTAGTCCTGTAGTGATCTGATAATTGGCTTGGGAGGTCCAACATTTACACATTCTGCCAGCCTATGAAGTGGAGGGGACTACATATACTACCCCGAAATCTGGTTCTGGAATGTTTCGGTTCCTCGTCAAGTCTCTAAGAAGTCTAGGGTGACAAAAGACTAGTGTCCAGTTCCTTTTTGTGTGTGCTGGAGGCAGCCCTTTGAAATGAAAGCGGGGCAGGGAATAGCTGCTCCCCAACCATCCTTCCAACATCTAGACCTCCTTTGCCTCACAGTCTGGGAGAAATACACAGAGGCCAACAGCTAAGCTATTCACAGTCATATGACCCAGGACACAAGAAGCAGGCACCAAATGGTTAGGATAAAAAAATGCCAGCTTTCTAAAATTGGCACTTTTCTGAATTGTGATTTAAAATCTGACTTCACTATTAAAGAGGATTTTAAATTACAATTCATTTGAGTCCAAAATATGACATTTCTACCTGCTCCCAATCAAACCTTAGCACCTATTACATCTAATGAGGTAACCCAATGTTCTCCGTTGGGAGAGATAGGCCTTACAGTAGTGAAAAACACATGTAGGACCTTTTTCACTCCCGGGACATGTAAAACACAAAAACACCTCCTATTCTTTAAATACAATGTACCCCGGCCTATGGGCTGTGTCAAGGCTGATCTTAGGGATGGCATATGTTCTAAAAAGGATGATTTAGGTCTGAAAAAAGGTTTATTTTGACAAGTTGAATTGACAGCCTAAAAACTGCACTACAGGCACTGCAATGGCAGGCCTGTGACATGTTTTAAAGTGCTACTTAAGTGGGTGGCACAATGAGTGCTGCAGGCCCACTAGTAGCATTTAATGTACAGGTCCTGGGTATATATGGTACCATATACTAGTGACGTATAAGTAAATTATATGTGCCAATCAGGTTTAAACCAAATGTACCATGTTAGTGGGAGAGAGAGCATGCACTTTCACACTGTTAGCAGTGGTAAAGTGCAGAGTCCTAATCCCACCAAAACCCAGATTCAGAAAACAGGAGGGCTGAAAGCAAAAGGTCTGGGGGTTTCCCTGCACAGAAGGCCAATCTCAACACTGCTCTCACTCAAAGCATCTTCTCAGAAGCTCTCAAGACAGGCCAAATCTTCCTATTCCTAAAGAAATGTACACTAGACCCTGATGACTTCCCCACCAAGAGCCCATCTCTCACCTACAGTTCATTGCTAAGATCACTGGAAAAGCAGTCTATGTTCAACTCTTAGATCACATCAGTGCTAACCATCTTCTTCACAACAACCAGTCTGGCCTCATATCACGCTGCAGCATGGATACCACCACCTAACACATCGTAGACGAGGCCCTCTTGACTACAGGTGAAGATGACACCTGCCTCCTGATCTTGCTGAATCTCTCAGCTGCCTTCAACACAGTTGAACACCCCACCCTCAAATCAGCCGTGGAGTCACCAGCAAAAATGAGAGTACTCAGCAAAAATAAGAGTCATTAGCAATGCATTTCGCTTGCTCTCCTCCTAACTTTCCATCTGACACCAATTTGTTGACATGGGCACCTCCAGGTCACAAAAGATCCCCATCACAGGGGAGTCCCCCAAGGCTCCAGACTGTCTCCTGTCATCTTCAACCTTTACATGCTGCCGCTTGGTGCTGATCTCACAGATAACAGCATCAAGATTCGCCAACATGTCTATGATCTATAGCTCTTACTGAAAGCCTCCTACGCTTCAGGCATCTGGCGCCTCAAACACTGCTTGCACGTCATCCACTGCACAGCAGTCACACCTGGGTGTCTTATGCCTGCCTGACGTTCAACCCAACCAAGACAGAATTCCTATTACTTGCCAACAACAGCAAAAAAGACACAGTACAAACCTGGCTCAATGAAATTAATCTTGATGGCTTTGAACCACAACCCTCACCAAATGATAAAACACTGGACACCAATCTCTCCCAATGAACACTGTGGCAGTTTCCATGTTCTCATCATATTCTAGTTCCCTAATTTAGCCCTATTGAGCTGTTTGGTTTTCGTTTTACGTCTATCCTCAGACACCTTTATCTCTTTCCTAGAACGTATGAAGTTTTGAAGACATGTATCGAAACGTTTCTATCCGGTCTCCTTATCGACTTAGATGAGATGCTTTCATTGCTTTTAGTTATAGGTGCATGTCATCAATACGTGACTCGAGATGATGCATTTGTCACCATGCTTGATTAGTTTTGCTGATACTTTACTATCCTCAACTTCTGCATTTGTTATCATAATATAAAATCAAATCGAAGATCAGCTACTAGAAAAACCCAGGCATCAAATAATAGTCAGAGAGGGGCTTCATGCTGGGACTATCGTGGTCACACTGGTTCGTAGCACCCACCAGCCTCAGTCAGAGGCGGCATCGACAACGGCAAAAAGAAGTGCCTTCAGCTTCTCGCTGTTTATGTTCAAGCTCTAAACAAGCTGTGATATGGAACAGCTGACTTGTTATTTCATAACAAAAGCACAGGTATATTGTGCAATCTATCATGAGAAACAACTACAGCGTTCCTGTTTACTGCTTTTAGCTACAATTAGCACAGACCTTGGAAACACCTCTTGGGTGTTAGAATGTTAAAAAGTCAAGAACCATGTGAGAAATTATTTTACTGCTTTTGTTGACCATCATATGCTTAGTTGCATTTCCTTTTGCATTCTGTGTGGTTACCATTCATATTTTATGCATTAGGTTATGGTTTTAAAATAAGCATTTTTTTAAAACTTTCCCGTTTCTTAGAGCTATTTTGACGGTGTTATCCACTTATGAAAGAGAGCCTTGAGTTCAACTGTGTCCCTGAACTCATCAGAGGCAGCTGTGAGCTCTATAAATGACACTGTATTATATTGGACCAGAAAACATTTTCTGCACTGTATTTCTCCGTTGGTTGTGTATAGGTCACAGCCCGATTGGATTTCTAATTCGTATTAGAGCACCCCGCGGCTGTGAGGGTGGTGGGGTCGGATTATACCACCGCAACGAATACATCGCCAAAAAACTCAAAGATGGCATGGTACCAGGGCAGGACTGGGAACCCAAAGAAGTCCTGGCAAATTTTCCCAGACCAGCCCGACAGGGTGCATAGGGAGCGAGCCTGACCACTATAATGTGGGGTGGTGGGGTTATCCCCCGATGAAAATTAGAGGAAAAATGGAAAAAATGGAGCATTCTTCAACACATTTTCCAATACTTGTTCAATTGTATTATTTTTTAAGGCATAGTAAATGATGGCCTTACAGTGTACCACGATAGAGCAACCTTTACTGGGTTCCTTCAATAATTCCCTCATCATCACCCTCTAACAGTGCCTCTCATCTCTCCATAGTCCCTCTCTCTCTTGTATTGCATTTGTTTTATAGCACCTGTCTCACCGGCGTGGAGTGTTGAAGCACTTTACATCAGACACGCATACAGAGACAAAGAATCATGCGTGTGATCAGTGTATAGAAAATGTTACGTAAGACAAAGAGGACTACAAGGTGTAGGATTCACGTCATTCATACTGGTAGGCAACTTTAATAGTGCTTGGTATAGAGAAGCATAAACTCAGGGATCAGAATGTAACACAGTGGTTAGAATTGACTTTAATAATAAGAATTTATTTCTACCTAAACAAAACCTTTTTAGGAAAATTAGGATAATCAAAGAGTCGGAAAAAATAACTTTGTAACAAGCTCCATGCAGTTCCTTCATGGCAGTTCATAGCTCACTGCACTAGATTATGATTGAAACTTATGAACTGCACAGTAACAAAAAGGACTCTGGGCGCCGCCTGCCAAGCGGGAACCGCCAATTGGCCGCTCCGCGGTCAAAAGACCGCGGAGGCCATTCAGACTTTCCCGCTGGGCCGGCGGGCGCCCGCCAAGGGAGCACCCGCCGGCCCAGCGGGAAAGGCCCTGCAACATTGAAGCCGGCTCCGAATGGAGCCGGCGGTGTTGCAGGGGTGCGACGGGTGCAGTTGCACCCGTCGCGATTTTCACAGTCTGCTATGCAGACAGTGAAAATCATGCTGGGGCCCTGTTAGGGGGCCCCTGCACTGCCCATGCCAGTGGCATGGGCAGTGCAGGGGCCCCCAGGGGCCCCACGACACCCGTTCCTGCCATCCTGTTTCTGGCCGTGAAAACCGCCAGAAACAGGCTGGCGGGAAGGGGGTCGGAATCCGCACGGCGGCGCTGGGGGTAATCCGGCGGGAAACCGCCGGACCCGGCTGGGCGACCACGGCTTTACAGCCGCGGTCGGAATGCCAGATGAAGCACCGCCAGCCTGTTGGCGGTGCTTCCGGCGACCTCCACCCTGGCGGTCATAGACCGCCAGGGTTGGAATGAGGGCCTCTGTGTCAAAAGCAGCAACCCACTGAGCTATGCACTGAAATAACTGTACACGTTCTTTGCAGCAGGCATATTAACCCTCTGTGCTATCTTAGATGGCAAAACTCCAATTGTTTTCCATCAAGTACATTAATCACCATAGTTATGTTGGCACTTTTATTGTTGCTTGAAAACCTTTTGATATACAAGAAACTAACTGCAGTGGTTTTAAAAATGCTCCACTGCTATAAACCGACCCCTAGTAACAAAAAATGCTTCACTGCTACAAACCGGTCCCCAGTAACAAAAGCAGCCCCCACCTTTCCACCCTCCCTGGGAAATGCCCAATGCCCGCTACAGCAAGTCCAGCCTTGCCTGGTGCCAGTTCTCTCTTCAAGAAAAAAAAGTCAAACAATTTCTTCCTGAAAGCAATTTCAAAACTGCTGTTCAAGCTCTCTCTGAAGAGTGGTGGTGCCCACCCCATGGCCTCCCAGACTCCACACTGGAGTCTGGTAAGCCATCCCTTTCACCCTCCACGATGCAGCACATCTCGGCCATGGCCTGAAGAAATTCATTGGCTTCTTTTGTCAGCCGCACCATCTTTAAAACCAGCTGCATCACTTACAAAGCTATCACAACCAGCCCCCCTGCGTATCTTGCAGACAAGCCCACTATTTCTGCTGATTCTCAGCAAATCCTCAGGCAGGACAACATCAAAATGGAGACAGAGAACTGCAAAAAACACAAGACAACAGGTCTTTTCCATCAACGCCTCGAGGATCTGCAACAGTCTCCCTGTATCGACCAGGATGGCCTCAACACTGCTCCAGTTTAAGAAATAGTTGAAGACTCACCTCTTTAAAGAACAATACATTACAATGCATTAAACATCCACAGTCAGTTTCCTGCCCTAATGCTCACTGGCTTTAAACTTGCTTTTGCCTATGCACATCGCTCCGTTGCCTTTTGCATAGGTCTGTGCTGTAGAAATGCCACATACATACTAGAGGTAGTCAGTCCTTTTAATCCCCCCAGCGGAAGTGGAGCAATTTAGTAAATCCGCGCTACTCATGTATTGCAGAATTACTAATTAATTCCACAGTTTCGCCGACAGAATTCAATCAGCACTGTGGTGGTACTTAAACAGGGCTGAGGGGGAGCACTCCACCAAATTTTTAAAAACCAGTGCAGATTAAAGTTTAATCTGCAGCGATTTGTAAACATAGAGGAACTGCTCCCTGTTCCAGTCCTGTTTAAGTACCACTGCAGCGCACATACCCCTTGATGCCCTTACATAATTATACAAGGGCAGCAAGGGGAATGCACTGGAGTGGATACCCCTTGGTGCCCTTACATACTGATGTAAGGGCACCAAGGGGCATGCACTGCAGACTATGGTGCCCACACTGCCCCTTGGCAGAATTCTGTGGAATCCAACAGAATTTTAATGCAATTCCACCCCAATACATACATAGAGACAGTGCTGCACTGAGCAGACATACATAGAATGTATATATATATGGTTAGGGACAATGCAGATAAACAAACCATGAGGTGTGGCTGATGAAGCTAGCTTCTTCACCAGCCACACCTCATGGTTTGTTTATCTGCATTGATCCTAGCCATAAACTTAAGTCTACAACTTACCTTAACCCAAACACAAAACCTGACCCTAACACTACCCCTTCCTCTGCACATCTCAGAGACAGTGATCACTGCCTTCTGAAGAGTCAGTCACAAAAAAGACCATGGAGGATTGGTGCCCTCCTTATTGTCTGATCCACAAGTGTTATATTCTGCTTTCGTGTTCTTCTCTGATGCAGCTGGGGTTGGCCCTAGCACCTAAGGCCTATGTTGAAGTACAATAACATCAGAGACCATTTGCATTGAGTGTGATTCAGAAAGAAAAGAAGAGAACACATGGGAGAGACACTAAACTTGAATTTTGAAAAAAGAAAAGCAAATGGATTCATGGGCTTGACACTGTTAGATATGGTCTCAATGTAGAGGCAGGAATGCAGAAATGCCTCACTGGTTATTTTAAGGATGTATGAGATTTGATGCTCTTAAATATTAGGTGTGAACGTAACTCACGTAATTTGCTATAGCGTAACTATGCAAAATTACAGCTACATTAAGTGAGATTACGCTGAATTATGCAAGAAGCATAACCCAGCATTTAGTACTATTGCCTTAGCACAAAAATGCAACCTTCGGGCCAAAATGGACCCAAAGTTGAATTTTGTGCCAAGAAAATAGCGGTAAATGCAACAGAACATGAACAGCAGTAGCCAGCTACCGCTCGCTAAATTCATCATTCCTTTGCTCCTGTGGTAGAATTTTTGTGTCAAATTACTCATAATTGCAAAATTTCAACTCAAAAGAGTAACACAGAGTTAGAACTCACTCAGATTACTCAGGCATAATGAAAATGTTGCCCAGACCTATTAAATATGGTCTCAATGCAGAATAAGCATTGCAGTATTGGTTATTTTATAAGAGAAGAGGCTGAATACTGATAAATATGGATTTGATATAGAGGCAAAACCCTTTGTTGTTTTTTTAAGGACACATGAGGTTTGAAACTATAAATATGGTCTCAATACAAAGCCAGATTGCATTACTGGTTATTTTAAGGGTGCATGAGTCTAACATTTCACAACTAGAGATAAAGGGCCAGATGTATGATTCTGGCCCTTTGCGATTCGGTAATAGTGATTTTTAAGAAATCGCTATTACCGACTCGCAAAGGGCCATGTATCACATTTGCGATTCGGTAATAGTGATTTCTTAAAAATCGCAAATGCTATTACCGAATCGCAAATTGCGATACCAGCCCCATTCGCAGCTATGGGCCTGTTGGCCCATAGCTGCGAATTTTTTGCATTTCCAAAATTGCGATTTCTGAACCAGAAATCACAATTTTGGAAATGCAAATCCCCAGGGTGCTGGGGGCCTATGGCCCCCTCTGCTGCACCCCAAATATGTTTTGGGGGACATGTAAAGTACACACATGCCATAAGGGCATGTGTGCTTTACATGTTCAATTTAAAAAATCCATTTTAAATGCATTTTTAAATTTTGCACCAGGTTACCACCTGGTTGCAGTCCATGGTATTTTGCAAGTGCAAAATGCCATTCTGCGAAAAATCGCAATTTGTGATTTTTTGCAGCATTACCTTGCGACCTGGAATTTGCAAATCGCAAATTGCGACTCGCAATTTCCAGGTCGCAACGTAAGAAATCGCAATTTTAGCGTTTTCTTATTTGTGGTCTGCGAATGCATTTCATGCATCGCAGACCACTGTTTTGCACTTGCAAACGGCCGAATTTACCGATTCGCACCGTTTGCGAGTGCAAAACTTTTTCATACATCTGGCCCAAAGAGCTGTATTGAACCAGCTTAGTAGCATGCACCCCAATGAACATACAAGATATGATCCTATTTGTTATTCGGCATCTTGATGAACTTTGCAACCCACTGTTTACTAAGTATATAAAAGTTATCAGTTGTATTCTCCCTGTTCTACATCTGTCAATTGTGTATTTGCACAAACCTTGTTCTATCAAGGATGTCTTATGAACCGCAAATCAGTGATGGTTACACTGTGGATATGCAAACAGTATCCAAAATGTAAGAGTAAACAAGAGTGCTAGGTCATGTTTTTAAATATGTATGTTTGTTCTGTGGATATTTCCATGTCATTAACACACAAAGCTGGCACCTCACAATCCCTCTTAGGTGCTCCATCAGTGCCTAATTTGAGCTGGTGGTTTCCGGTGCTGGGCATAGGTACTGAATTGTCAACACCAGCACTTATGACAGTCTACCACATGGTGGCAGGGTTTGACTTATTTAGAGATAAGCACAACTACAGTTGTTTATTAATTCAATATACAGTAGAATTGACCAATACCTGTGGCCAAGTCTTTCTTATAGCTTTGGGGGCCTGGAATAGTCTGAATTGACACACTAGGAGGGGTATGATGGCCAGTGGTTGGTGGGTGGTGTCACTTGTAACACTGCAAGGGAAATGAGTCGTGTAAACTGCAGTGGCCTCCTGAAGAGGGTCCTGGCACTTATTTTATTACAAATTAAGCCCTGGCCTCCATTATACACTTTGGCCTGAGTACTGGCTACTGCTGACAAAATGACTTGTCATTTCACTGACTTGATAAAATAAATATATGCGCCCTGACAAAGATAGGAAACGTATCCCAGACGAACCTCCACACTCAACATGAACCTGGTTTACTATCCCCTAAACTAGGATTACAGAACATTACACACCAGGACGCCAACCTGCGGATCCGCGTCATCACGCACAGTAGCGCCCTGTGCCACGAGGGATGCAGTGAGAAGGCTCAACATGTAAATGAAGAACCCAGTGCTCAGCATCACTAAAACTCTGGCCTCAGTGGGATAAACAGATGCTCAGACTGCATGAATATTACTCATTGAAGGCAAGTGGTGAACAGTCAACGCCTTCGCATGTGTAATGTCCATTACTGGAGTGGGCCTGGCTTCAGCCGTGCTCTGCACATTCTCAACTGTAATCTCAGCAGCTTCAGTCAAGACATATTCTGCAGTCTCAACTTTAATCTTCATCCACCCACCCATGCTCTACTCACACTCAGCAGAAATCTGCACACCACCAGCAGTGCTCTGCACCCTATCAGCCATAATCTTTACACACTCAGCCATGCTCTGCACTCTTAGCAGTAATCTACGCACCCTCAGCCATGATCGGAACACTCTGAGCGGTAATGTAGGCACCCGCAGCCATGATCTGCACACTCCCAGTGTAACGTGCACACCTCCAGCTGCGCTATGCACACTCCCAGTGTAATGTGCACACACTCAGCTGCACTCTGCACACTCCCAGTGTAACCTGCACACCTCCAGCCTCGCTCTGCACGCTCACAGTGTAACCTGCACACCGCCAGCCACGCTCTGCACACTCCCGGTGTAAGCTGCACACCTCCAGCCACGCTCTGCACACTCCCAGTGTAACGTGCACTCCTCCAGGCGTGCTCTGCACACTCCTAGTGTAACGTGCACACCTCCAGGCGTGCTCTGCACACTCCCAGTGTAACCTGCACATCTCCAGCCGCACTCTGCACACTCCCAGTGTAACCTGCACACCTCCAGCCATGCTCTGCACACTCCCAGTGTAACGTGTACACCGCCAGCCGTGCTCTGCACACTCCCAGTGTATGCTGCACACCTTCAGCCGTGCTCAGCACACTTCCGGGGTAAGCTGCACACCTCCAGAAACATGCACACCTCCAACCACGCTCTGCACACTCCCAGTGTAACGTGCACACCTCCAGGCGTGCTCTGCACACTTCCAGTGTAACCTGCACACCTCCAGCCGCGCTCTGCACACTCCCAGTGTAATCTGCACACACTCAGCCATGCTCCGCACACTCCCAGTGTAGCGTGCACACCTCCAGCCACGCTCTGCACACTCCCAGTCTAACGTGCACACCTCCAGCCACGCTCTGCACACTCCCGGTGTAACCTGCACACCTCCAGCCGCACTCTGCACACTCCCAGTGTAACCTGCACACCTCCAGCCACGTTCTGCACACTCCCGGTGTAACCTGCACACTTTCAGCCGCACTCTGCACACTCCCAGTGTAACCTCCACACCTCCAGCCACGCTCTGCACACTCCCAGTGTAACCTGCACACCTCCAGCCGTGCTCTGCACACTCCCAGTGTAACCTGCACACCTCCAGCTGCCCTCTGCACATTCCAAGTGTAACGTGCACACCTCCAGCCACGCTCTGCACACTTCCAGTGTAAGGTGCACACCTTCAGCTGCACTCTGCACACTCCCAGTGTAACGTGCACACCTCCAGTCGCGCTCCACACACTCACAGTGTAAGCTGCACACCTCCAGCCGCGCTCCGCACACTCCCAGTGTAAGCTGCACACCTTCAGAAACGTGCACACCTCCAACCACGCTCTGCACACTCCCAGTGTAAGCTGCACGCCTCCAGCCGTGCTCCGCACACATCCGGTGTAAGCTGCACACCTCCAGCCGCGCTCCGCACACGCCCAGTGTAAGCTGCACACCTCCAGAAATGTGCACACCTCCAACCACGCTCTGCACACTCCCAGTGTAACCTGCACACCTCCAGCCACGTTCTGCACACTCCCGGTGTAACCTGCACACTTTCAGCCGCACTCTGCACACTCCCAGTGTAACCTGCACACCTCCAGCCACGCTCTGCACACTCCCAGTGTAACCTGCACACCTCCAGCCGTGCTCTGCACACTCCCAGTGTAACCTGCACACCTCCAGCTGCGCTCTGCACATTCCAAGTGTAACGTGCACACCTCCAGCCACGCTCTGCACACTTCCAGTGTAAGGTGCACACCTTCAGCTGCACTCTGCACACTCCCAGTGTAACCTGCACACCGCCAGCCACGCTCTGCACACTCCCGGTGTAACCTGCACACCTCCAGCTGCGCTCTGCCACACCTCCAGCCGCGCTCTGCAAACTCCTGGTGTAACCTGCACACTTTCAGCCGCACTCTGCACACTCCGGTGTAACCTGCACACCTTCAGCCGTGCTCTGCACACTCCCAGATGTGATGTGCACACCTTCACACTCCCAGATGTAATCTGCACACCTCCAGCCGTGCTCTGCACACTCCCAGTCTAAGCTGCACACCTCCAGCCACGCTCTGCACACTCCCAGTGTAACCTGCACACCTCCAGCCGTGCTCTGCACACTCCCAGTGTAACGTGCACACCTCCAGCCGTGCTCTGCACACTTCCAGTGTAAGGTGCACACCTTCAGCCGCGCTCCGCACACTCCCAGTGTAACGTGCACACCTCCAGCCGCGCTCCGCACACTCCCGGTGTAAGCTGCACACCTCCAGCCGCGCTCTGCACACGCCCAGTGTAAGCTGCACACCTCCAGAAATGTGCACACCTCCAACCACGCTCTGCACTCTCCCAGTGTAACATGTACACCTCCAACCGCGCTCTGCACACTCCCAGTGTAACGTGCACACCTCCAGCCGCGCTCTGCACACTTCCACTGTAAGGTGCACACCTTCAGCCGTGCTCTGCACACTTTCAGTGTAAGGTGCACACCTCCAGCTGCGCTCCACACACTCCCAGTGTAAGCTGCACACCTCCAGCCACGCTCCGAACACTCCCGGTGTGAGCTGCACACCTCCAGAAACGTGCACACCTCCAACCACACTCTGCACACTCCTGGTGTAACCTGCACACCTCCAGAAACGTGCACACCTCCAACCACGCTCTGCACACTCCCAGTGTAACATGCACACCTCCAGCCATGCTCTGCACACTCCCAGGTTAACATGCACACCTCCAGCCGCGCTCTACACAATCCCAGTGTAACCTGCACACCTCCAGTTGTGCTCTGCACACACTCAGCTGTGCTCTGCACACTTCCAGTGTAACCTGCACACCTCCAGTGTAACCTGCACACCTCCAGCCGTGCTCTGCACACTCCCGGTGTAACCTGCACACCTTCAGCCGTGCTCTGCACACTCCCGGTGTAACGTGCACACCTCCAGCCGCGCTCTGCACACTCCCGGTGTAACGTGCACACCTCCAGCCGCGCTCTGCACACTCCCAGTGTAACGTGCACACCTCCAGCCATACTCCACACACTCCCGGTGTAACGTGCACACCTCCAGCCGCACTCTGCACACTCCTAGTGTAACGTGCATACCTCCAGCCGTGCTCAGCACACTCCCGGTGTAAGCTGCACACCTCCAGAAACATGCACACCTCCAACCACGCTCTGCACACTCCCAGTGTAACATGCACACCTCCAGGTGTGCTCTGAACACTCCCAGTGTAACGTGCACACCTCCAGGCGTGCTCTGCACACTCCTAGTGTAACGTGCACACCTCCAGGCGTGCTCTGCACACTCCTAGTGTAACGTGCACACCTCCAGGCGTGCTCTGCACACTCCTAGTGTAACGTGCACACCTCCAGGCATGCTCTGCACACTCCCAGTGTAACCTGCACATCTCCAGCCGCACTCTGCACACTCCCAGTGTAACCTGCACACCTCCAGCCATGCTCTGCACACTCCCAGTGTAACGTGTACACCGCCAGCCATGCTCTGCACACTCCCAGTGTAAGCTGCACACCTTCAGCCGTGCTCAGCACACTTCCGGGGTAAGCTGCACACCTCCAGAAACATGCACACCTCCAACCACGCTCTGCACACTCCCAGTGTAACGTGCACACCTCCAGGCGTGCTCTGCACACTCCCAGTGTAACCTGCACACCTCCAGCCGCGCTCTGCACACTCCCAGTGTAATCTGCACACACTCAGCCGCGCTCTGCACACTCCCAGTGTAGCGTGCACACCTCCAGCCACGCTCTGCACACTCCCAGTCTAACGTGCACACCTCCAGCCACGCTCTGCACACTCCCAGTGTAACCTGCACACCTCCAGCCGCACTCTGCACACTCCCAGTGTAACCTGCACACCTCCAGCCACGTTCTGCACACTCCCGGTGTAACCTGCACACTTTCAGCCGCACTCTGCACACTCCCAGTGTAACCTGCACACCTCCAGCCACGCTCTGCACACTCCCAGTGTAACCTGCACACCTCCAGCCGTGCTCTGCACACTCCCAGTGTAACCTGAACACCTCCAGCTGCCCTCTGCACATTCCAAGTGTAACGTGCACACCTCCAGCCACGCTCTGCACACTTCCAGTGTAAGGTGCACACCTTCAGCTGCACTCTGCACACTCCCAGTGTAACGTGCACACCTCCAGCCGCGCTCCACACACTCACAGTGTAAGCTGCACACCTCCAGCCGCGCTCCGCACACTCCCAGTGTAAGCTGCACACCTTCAGAAACGTGCACACCTCCAACCACGCTCTGCACACTCCCAGTGTAAGCTGCACGCCTCCAGCCGCGCTCCGCACACATCCGGTGTAAGCTGCACACCTCCAGCCGCGCTCCGCACACTCCCAGTGTAAGCTGCACACCTCCAGAAATGTGCACACCTCCAACCACGCTCTGCACACTCCCAGTGTAACCTGCATACCTCCAGCCACGTTCTGCACACTCCCGGTGTAACCTGCACACTTTCAGCCGCACTCTGCACACTCCCAGTGTAACCTGCACACCTCCAGCCACGCTCTGCACACTCCCAGTGTAACCTGCACACCTCCAGCCGTGCTCTGCACACTCCCAGTGTAACCTGAACACCTCCAGCTGCCCTCTGCACATTCCAAGTGTAACGTGCACACCTCCAGCCACGCTCTGCACACTTCCAGTGTAAGGTGCACACCTTCAGCTGCACTCTGCACACTCCCAGTGTAACGTGCACACCTCCAGCCGCGCTCCACACACTCACAGTGTAAGCCGCACACCTCCAGCCGCGCTCCGCACACTCCCAGTGTAAGCTGCACACCTTCAGAAACGTGCACATCTCCAACCACGCTCTGCACACTCCCAGTGTAAGCTGCACGCCTCCAGCCGCGCTCCGCACACATCCGGTGTAAGCTGCACACCTCCAGCCGCGCTCCGCACACTCCCAGTGTAAGCTGCACACCTCCAGAAATGTGCACACCTCCAACCACGCTCTGCACACTCCCAGTGTAACCTGCATACCTCCAGCTACGTTCTGCAAACTCCCGGTGTAACCTGCACACTTTCAGCCGCACTCTGCACACTCCCAGTGTAACCTGCACACCTCCAGCCACGCTCTGCACACTCCCAGTGTAACCTGCACACCTCCAGCTGCACTCTGCACACTCCCAGTGTAACGTGCACACCTCCAGCCGCGCTCCACACACTCACAGTGTAAGCTGCACACCTCCAGCCGCGCTCCGCACACTCCCAGTGTAAGCTGCACACCTTCAGAAATGTGCACACCTCCAACCACTCTCTGCACACTCCCAGTGTAAGCTGCACGCCTCCAGCAGCGCTCCGCACACATCCGGTGTAAGCTGCACACCTCCAGCCGCGCTCCGCACACGCCCAGTGTAAGCTGCACACCTCCAGAAATGTGCACACCTCCAACCACGCTCTGCACACTCCCAGTGTAACATGTACACCTCTAGCCACGCTTTGCACACTCCCAGTGTAACGTGCGCACCTCCAGCCGCGCTCTGCACACTTCCACTTTAAGGTGCACACCTTCAGCCGTGCTCTACACACTTTAAGTGTAACGTGCACACCTCCAGCTGCGCTCCAAACACTCCCAGTGTAAGCTGCACAACTCCAGCCGCGCTCCGCACACTCCCGGTCTAAGCTGCACATCTCCAGAAACGTGCACACCTCCACCCACACTCTGCACACTCCCGGTGTAACCTGCACACCTCCAGAAAGGTGCACACCTCCAACCACGCTCTGCACACTCCCAGCGTAACATGTACACCTCCAGCCATGCTCTGCACACTCCCAGTGTAACATGCACACCTCCAGCCGCGCTCTACACAATCCGTGTAACCTGCACACCTCCAGTTGTGCTCCGCACACACTCAGCCGTGCTCTGCACACTTCCAGTGTGACCTGCACACCTCCAGCCGCACTCTGCACACTCCCGGTGTAACCTGCACACCTTCAGCCGTGCTCTGCACACTCCCGGTGTAACGTGCACACCTCCAGCCGCGCTCTGCACACTCCCGGTGTAACGTGCACACCTCCAGCCGCGCTCTGCACACTCCCAGTGTAACGTGCACACCTCCAGCCATACTCCACACACTCCCGGTGTAACGTGCACACCTCCAGCCGCACTCTGCACACTCCTAGTGTAACGTGCATACCTCCAGCCGTGCTCAGCACACTCCCGGTGTAAGCTGCACACCTCCAGAAACATGCACACCTCCAACCACGCTCTGCACACTCCCAGTGTAACATGCACACCTCCAGGTGTGCTCTGAACACTCCCAGTGTAACGTGCACACCTCCAGGCGTGCTCTGCACACTCCTAGTGTAACGTGCACACCTCCAGGCGTGCTCTGCACACTCCTAGTGTAACGTGCACACCTCCAGGCGTGCTCTGCACACTCCTAGTGTAACGTGCACACCTCCAGGCATGCTCTGCACACTCCCAGTGTAACCTGCACATCTCCAGCCGCACTCTGCACACTCCCAGTGTAACCTGCACACCTCCAGCCATGCTCTGCACACTCCCAGTGTAACGTGTACACCGCCAGCCATGCTCTGCACACTCCCAGTGTAAGCTGCACACCTTCAGCCGTGCTCAGCACACTTCCGGGGTAAGCTGCACACCTCCAGAAACATGCACACCTCCAACCACGCTCTGCACACTCCCAGTGTAACGTGCACACCTCCAGGCGTGCTCTGCACACTCCCAGTGTAACCTGCACACCTCCAGCCGCGCTCTGCACACTCCCAGTGTAATCTGCACACACTCAGCCGCGCTCTGCACACTCCCAGTGTAGCGTGCACACCTCCAGCCACGCTCTGCACACTCCCAGTCTAACGTGCACACCTCCAGCCACGCTCTGCACACTCCCAGTGTAACCTGCACACCTCCAGCCGCACTCTGCACACTCCCAGTGTAACCTGCACACCTCCAGCCACGTTCTGCACACTCCCGGTGTAACCTGCACACTTTCAGCCGCACTCTGCACACTCCCAGTGTAACCTGCACACCTCCAGCCACGCTCTGCACACTCCCAGTGTAACCTGCACACCTCCAGCCGTGCTCTGCACACTCCCAGTGTAACCTGAACACCTCCAGCTGCCCTCTGCACATTCCAAGTGTAACGTGCACACCTCCAGCCACGCTCTGCACACTTCCAGTGTAAGGTGCACACCTTCAGCTGCACTCTGGACACTCCCAGTGTAACGTGCACACCTCCAGCCGCGCTCCACACACTCACAGTGTAAGCTGCACACCTCCAGCCGCGCTCCGCACACTCCCAGTGTAAGCTGCACACCTTCAGAAACGTGCACACCTCCAACCACGCTCTGCACACTCCCAGTGTAAGCTGCACGCCTCCAGCCGCGCTCCGCACACATCCGGTGTAAGCTGCACACCTCCAGCCGCGCTCCGCACACTCCCAGTGTAAGCTGCACACCTCCAGAAATGTGCACACCTCCAACCACGCTCTGCACACTCCCAGTGTAACCTGCATACCTCCAGCCACGTTCTGCACACTCCCGGTGTAACCTGCACACTTTCAGCCGCACTCTGCACACTCCCAGTGTAACCTGCACACCTCCAGCCACGCTCTGCACACTCCCAGTGTAACCTGCACACCTCCAGCCGTGCTCTGCACACTCCCAGTGTAACCTGAACACCTCCAGCTGCCCTCTGCACATTCCAAGTGTAACGTGCACACCTCCAGCCACGCTCTGCACACTTCCAGTGTAAGGTGCACACCTTCAGCTGCACTCTGCACACTCCCAGTGTAACGTGCACACCTCCAGCCGCGCTCCACACACTCACAGTGTAAGCCGCACACCTCCAGCCGCGCTCCGCACACTCCCAGTGTAAGCTGCACACCTTCAGAAACGTGCACATCTCCAACCACGCTCTGCACACTCCCAGTGTAAGCTGCACGCCTCCAGCCGCGCTCCGCACACATCCGGTGTAAGCTGCACACCTCCAGCCGCGCTCCGCACACTCCCAGTGTAAGCTGCACACCTCCAGAAATGTGCACACCTCCAACCACGCTCTGCACACTCCCAGTGTAACCTGCATACCTCCAGCTACGTTCTGCAAACTCCCGGTGTAACCTGCACACTTTCAGCCGCACTCTGCACACTCCCAGTGTAACCTGCACACCTCCAGCCACGCTCTGCACACTCCCAGTGTAACCTGCACACCTCCAGCTGCACTCTGCACACTCCCAGTGTAACGTGCACACCTCCAGCCGCGCTCCACACACTCACAGTGTAAGCTGCACACCTCCAGCCGCGCTCCGCACACTCCCAGTGTAAGCTGCACACCTTCAGAAATGTGCACACCTCCAACCACTCTCTGCACACTCCCAGTGTAAGCTGCACGCCTCCAGCAGCGCTCCGCACACATCCGGTGTAAGCTGCACACCTCCAGCCGCGCTCCGCACACGCCCAGTGTAAGCTGCACACCTCCAGAAATGTGCACACCTCCAACCACGCTCTGCACACTCCCAGTGTAACATGTACACCTCTAGCCACGCTTTGCACACTCCCAGTGTAACGTGCGCACCTCCAGCCGCGCTCTGCACACTTCCACTTTAAGGTGCACACCTTCAGCCGTGCTCTACACACTTTAAGTGTAACGTGCACACCTCCAGCTGCGCTCCAAACACTCCCAGTGTAAGCTGCACAACTCCAGCCGCGCTCCGCACACTCCCGGTCTAAGCTGCACATCTCCAGAAACGTGCACACCTCCACCCACACTCTGCACACTCCTGGTGTAACCTGCACACCTCCAGAAAGGTGCACACCTCCAACCACGCTCTGCACACTCCCAGCGTAACATGTACACCTCCAGCCATGCTCTGCACACTCCCAGTGTAACATGCACACCTCCAGCCGCGCTCTACACAATCCGTGTAACCTGCACACCTCCAGTTGTGCTCCGCACACACTCAGCCGTGCTCTGCACACTTCCAGTGTGACCTGCACACCTCCAGCCGCACTCTGCACACTCCTGGTGTAACCTGCACACCTTCAGCCACGCTCTGCACACTCCCAGTGTAACTTGCACACCTCCAGCCGCGCTCTGCACACTCCCGGTTTAACATGCACACCCCCAGCTGCGCTCTGCACACTCCCGGTGTAACCTACACACCTCCAGCCGCGCTCTGCACACTCCCGGTGTAACATGCACACCTCTAGCCGCACTCTGCACACTCCCGGTGTAACGTGCACACCTCCAGCCGCGCTCTGCACACTCCCGGTGTAACGTGCACACCTCCAGCCACACTCCACACATTCCCAGTGTAAGCTACACACCTCCAGCCGTGCTCCGCACACTCCCAGTGTAAGCTGCACGCCTCCAGCCGTGCTCAGCACACTCCCGGTGTAAGCTGCACACCTCCAGAAACATTCACACTTCCAACCACACTCTGCACACTCCCAGTGTAACGTGCAAACCTCCATGCGTGCTCTGCACACTCCCAGTGTAACCTGCACACCTCCAGCCGCGCTCTGCACACTCCCAGTGTAACCTGCACACCTCCAGCCATGCTCTGCACACTCCCAGTGTAACGTGTACACCTCCAGCCGTGCTCTGCACACTCCCAGTGTAACCTGCACACTTCCAGCCGCACTCTGCACACTCCCAGTGTAACGTGCACTCCTCCAGCCGCTCTCTGCACACTCCCAGTGTAACCTGCACACCTCCAGCCGTGCTCTGCACACTCCCGGGGTAGCCTACACACCTCCAGCCGCTCTCTGCTTACTCCCGGGGTAGCCTGCACACCTCAAGCTGCGCTCTGCACACTCCCAGTGCAATGTGCACACCTCCAGCCCTGCTCTGCACACTCCCAGTGTAACGTGCATACCTCCAGCTGCGCCCTGCACACTCTCAGTGTAAGCTGCACACCTCCAGCCACGCTCTGCACACTCCCAGTGTAACCTGTACACCTCCAGCCACGCTCTGCACACTTCCAATGTAAGGTGCACACCTTCATCCGTGCTCTGCACACTCCCAGTGAAACGTGCACACCTCTAGCCACGCTCCGCACACTCCCAGTGTAAGCTGCACACCTCCAGAAACGTTCACACCTCCAGCCGCGCTCTGCCACACCTCCAGCCGCGCTCTGCACACTCCCAGTCTAACCTGCACACCTCCAGCCGCGCTATGCACACTCCCAGTGTAACCTGCACACCTTCAGCCGCGCTCTGCACACTCCCAGTGTAACCTGCACACCTCCAGCTGCGCTCTGCACACTCCCAGTGTAACCTGCACACCTTCAGCCGCGCTCTTCACACTCCCAGTGTAACAAGCATACCTCCAGCCGCACTCTGCACACTCCCAGTGTAACCTGCACACCTCCAGCCATGCTCTGCACACTCCCAGTGTAACCTACACACCTCCAGCCGTGCTCTGCACACACTCAGCCGTGATCTGCACACTTCCAGTGTAACGTGCACACCTCCAGTCGTGCTCTGCACACTCCCAGTGTAACGTGCACACCTCCAGCCGTGCTCTGCACACTCCCAGATGTAACTTGCACACCTTCAGCCTTGCTCTGCACACTCCCAGATGCAACCTGCACACCTTCAGCCTTGCTCTGCACACTCCCATTGTAACGTGCACATCTCCAGCCACGCTCTGCACACTCCCAGTGTAATGTGCACACCTCCAGCTGTGCTCTGCACACTTCCAGTGTAACCTGCACACTTCCAGCCCCGCTCTGCACACTCCCAGTGTAACCTGCACACCTCCAGCCGTGCTCTGCACACTCCCAGTGTAATGTGCACACCTCCAGCGGTGCTCCGCACACTCCCAGTGTAAGTCGCACACTCCCAGTGTAAGCCGCACACCTCCAGCCACGCTCTGCACACTCCCAGTGTAAGCTGCACACCTCCAGCCGCGCTCAGCACACTCCCAGTGTAACCTGCACACCTCCAGCCGCGCTCTGCACACTCCCAGTGTAACCTGCACACCTCCAGCCGTGCTCTGCACACTCCCAGTGTAACGTGCACACCTCCAGCTGCGCTCTGCACACTCCCAGTGTAACGTGGACACCTCCAGCCACGCTCTGCACACTCCCAGTGTAATGTGCACACCTCCAGCCATGCTCTGCACACTCCCAGATGTGATGTGCACACCTTCACACTCCCAGATGTAATCTGCACACCTCCAGCCATGCTCTGCACACTCCCAGTGTAACCTGCACACCTCCAGCTGCGCTCTGCACACTCCCAGTGTAACCTGCACACCTTCAGCCGTGCTCTGCACACTCCCAGATGTGCTGTGCACAACTTCACACTCCCAGATGTAATCTGCACACCTCCAGCCGTGCTCTGCACACTCCCAGTGTAAGCTACACACCTCCAGCCGCGCTCTGCACACTCCCAGTGTAACCTGCACACCTCCAGCCGTGCTCTGCACACTCCCAGTGTAATGTGCACACCTCCAGCGGTGCTCCGCACACTCCCAGTGTAAGTCGCACACTCCCAGTGTAAGCCGCACACCTCCAGCCACGCTCTGCACACTCCCAGTGTAAGCTGCACACCTCCAGCCGCGCTCAGCACACTCCCAGTGTAACCTGCACACCTCCAGCCGCGCTCTGCACACTCCCAGTGTAACCTGCACACCTCCAGCCGTGCTCTGCACACTCCCAGTGTAACGTGCACACCTCCAGCTGCGCTCTGCACACTCCCAGTGTAACGTGGACACCTCCAGCCACGCTCTGCACACTCCCAGTGTAATGTGCACACCTCCAGCCATGCTCTGCACACTCCCAGATGTGATGTGCACACCTTCACACTCCCAGATGTAATCTGCACACCTCCAGCCATGCTCTGCACACTCCCAGTGTAACCTGCACACCTCCAGCTGCGCTCTGCACACTCCCAGTGTAACCTGCACACCTTCAGCCGTGCTCTGCACACTCCCAGATGTGCTGTGCACAACTTCACACTCCCAGATGTAATCTGCACACCTCCAGCCGTGCTCTGCACACTCCCAGTGTAAGCTACACACCTCCAGCCGCGCTCTGCACACTCCCAGTGTAACCTGCACACCTTCAGCCACGCTCTGCACACTTCCAGTGTAACGTGCACACCTCCAGACGTGCTCTGCACCCTCCCAGTGTAACGTGGACACCTCCAGCTGCGCTCTGCACACTCCCAGTGTAATGTGCACACCTCCAGCCATGCTCTGCACACTCCCAGATGTGATGTGCACACCTTCACACTCCCAGTGTAACCTGCACACCTTCCGACGCACTCTACACACTCTCCTTGCAACCTGCCCACCTTCAGCCGCGCTCTGCACACTCCCAGTGTAACATACACACCTCCAGCCGCGCTCTGAACACTCCCAGTGTAAACTGCACACTTCCAGCCGCGCTCTGCGCACTCCCGGTTGAACCTGCACACCTCCAGCCGCGCTCTGCGTACTCCCTGTGTAACCTGCACACCTTCAGCCGCGCTCTGCACACTCCCGGTGTAACCTGCACACCTTCAGTCGCGCTCTGCACACTCCTGGTGTAACCTGCACACCTCCAGCCGTGCTCTGTACACTCCCAGTCTAACCTGCACACCTCCAGCCACGCTATGCACACTCCCAGTGTAACCTGCACACCTTCAGCCGCGCTCTGCACACTCCCAGTGTAACCTGCACACCTCCAGCTGCGCTCTGCACACTCCCAGTGTAACCTGCACACCTTCAGCCGCGCTCTTCACACTCCCAGTGTAACAAGCATACCTCCAGCCGCACTCTGCACACTCCCAGTGTAACCTGCACACCTCCAGCCATGCTCTGCACACTCCCAGTGTAACCTACACACCTCCAGCCGTGCTCTGCACACACTCAGCCGTGATCTGCACACTTCCAGTGTAACGTGCACACCTCCAGTCGTGCTCTGCACACTCCCAGTGTAACGTGCACACCTCCAGCCGTGCTCTGCACACTCCCAGATGTAACTTGCACACCTTCAGCCTTGCTCTGCACACTCCCAGATGCAACCTGCACACCTTCAGCCTTGCTCTGCACACTCCCATTGTAACGTGCACATCTCCAGCCACGCTCTGCACACTCCCAGTGTAATGTGCACACCTCCAGCTGTGCTCTGCACACTCCCAGTGTAACCTGCACACTTCCAGCCCCGCTCTGCACACTCCCAGTGTAACCTGCACACCTCCAGCCGTGCTCTGCACACTCCCAGTGTAATGTGCACACCTCCAGCGGTGCTCCGCACACTCCCAGTGTAAGTCGCACACTCCCAGTGTAAGCCGCACACCTCCAGCCACGCTCTGCACACTCCCAGTGTAAGCTGCACACCTCCAGCCGCGCTCAGCACACTCCCAGTGTAACCTGCACACCTCCAGCCGCGCTCTGCACACTCCCAGTGTAACCTGCACACCTCCAGCCGTGCTCTGCACACTCCCAGTGTAACGTGAACACCTCCAGCTGCGCTCTGCACACTCCCAGTGTAACGTGGACACCTCCAGCCACGCTCTGCACACTCCCAGTGTAATGTGCACACCTCCAGCCATGCTCTGCACACTCCCAGATGTGATGTGCACACCTTCACACTCCCAGATGTAATCTGCACACCTCCAGCCATGCTCTGCACACTCCCAGTGTAACCTGCACACCTCCAGCTGCGCTCTGCACACTCCCAGTGTAACCTGCACACCTTCAGCCGTGCTCTGCACACTCCCAGATGTGATGTGCACAACTTCACACTCCCAGATGTAATCTGCACACCTCCAGCCGTGCTCTGCACACTCCCAGTGTAAGCTACACACCTCCAGCCGCGCTCTGCACACTCCCAGTGTAACCTGCACACCTTCAGCCACGCTCTGCACACTTCCAGTGTAACGTGCACACCTCCAGACGTGCTCTGCACCCTCCCAGTGTAACGTGGACACCTCCAGCTGCGCTCTGCACACTCCCAGTGTAATGTGCACACCTCCAGCCATGCTCTGCACACTCCCAGATGTGATGTGCACACCTTCACACTCCCAGTGTAACCTGCACACCTTCCGACGCACTCTGCACACTCTCCTTGCAACCTGCCCACCTTCAGCCGTGCTCTGCACACTCCCAGTGTAACATACACACCTCCAGCCGCGCTCTGAACACTCCCAGTGTAAACTGCACACTTCCAGCCGCGCTCTGCGCACTCCCGGTTGAACCTGCACACCTCCAGCCGCGCTCTGCGTACTCCCTGTGTAACCTGCACACCTTCAGCCGCGCTCTGCACACTCCCGGTGTAACCTGCACACCTTCAGTCGCGCTCTGCACACTCCTGGTGTAACCTGCACACCTCCAGCCGTGCTCTGTACACTCCCGGTGTAACCTGCACACCTCTAGCTGCGCTCTGCACACTCCCAGTACAACCTACACACCCCCAGCCGCGCTCTGCACACTCCCAGTGCAACCTACACACCCGCAGCCGCGCTCTGCACACTCCCAGTGCAACCTGCACACCCCCAGCCGGTGCTCTGCCCACTCCCGGTGTAACCTGCACACCTCCAGCCGTGCTCTGCACGCTCCTGGTGCAACCTACACACCCCCAGCCGCGCTCTGCACACTCCCAGTGTAACTTGCACACCTCCAGCTGCGCTCTGCACCCTCCCAGTGTAACCTGCACACCTCCAGCCGCGCTCTGCACGCTCCCAGTGTAACCTGCACACCTTCAGCCGTGCTCTGCACACTCCCAGATGTGATGTGCACAACTTCACACTCCCAGATGTAATCTGCACACCTCCAGCCGTGCTCTGCACACTCCCAGTGTAAGCTACACACCTCCAGCCGCGCTCTGCACACTCCCAGTGTAACCTGCACACCTTCAGCCACGCTCTGCACACTTCCAGTGTAACGTGCACACCTTCAGACGTGCTCTGCACCCTCCCAGTGTAACCTGCACACCTCCAGCTGCGCTCTGCACACTCCCAGTGCAACCTACACACCCCCAGCCACGCTCTGCACACTCCCAGTGCAACCTGCACACCCCCAGCCGGTGCTCTGCCCACTCCCGGTGTAACCTGCACACCTCCAGCCGTGCTCTGCACGCTCCCGGTGTAGCCTGCACACCTCCAGCCGCGCTCTGCACACTCCCGGTGTAACCTGCACACCTCCAGCCGTGCTCTGCACACTCCCAGATGTAATCTGCACACCTTCACACTCCCAGATGTAACCTGCACACCTCCAGCCGTGCTCTGCTCACTCCCAGTGTAATCTGCACACCTCCAGCCGTGCTCTGCCACACCTCCAGCCGCGCTCTGCACACTCCCAGTGTAACCTGCACACCTCCAGCAGGGCTCTGCACACTCCCAGTGTAACCTGCACACCTCCAGCAGCGCTCTGCACAATCCCAGTGTAACCTGCACACCTCCAGCCGCACTCTGTACACTCCCAGTGTAATCTGCACACCTTCAGCCACGCTCTGCACTTTCCCAGTGTAACATGCACGCCTCCAGCCGCGTTCTGCACACTCCCAGTGTAACGTGCACACCTCCAGCCGCGTTCTGCACGCTCCCAGTGTAACCTGCACACCTTCAGCGGCGCTCTGCACATTGTAACCTGCACACCTCCAGCCGCGCTCTGCACTCTCCCAGTGTAACGTGCACACCTCCAGCCGCGCTCTGTACATTCCCAGTGTAACCTGCACACCTTCATCTGCGCTCCGCACAGTGTATCCTGCACACCTCCAGCCGCGCTCTGCACTCTGCCAGTGTAACGTGCACACCTCCAGCCGTGCTCTGCACGCTCCCAGTGTAACCTGCACACCTCCAGCCGTGCTCTGCACACTCCCAGATGTAACCTGCACACCTCCAGCCGCGCTCTGCACAGTGTAACCTGCACACCTCCAGCCGCGCTCTGCACTCTCCCAGTGTAACGTGCACACCTAAAGCCGCGATCTGCACACTCCCAGTGTAACGTGCACACCTCCAGCCGCGCTCTGTACACTCCCAGTGTAACCTGTACACCTTCAGCCACATTTTCTGCACAGTGTATCCTGCATACCTCCAGCCGCGCTCTGCATTCTTCCAGTGTAGCGTGCACACTTCCAGCCGCGCTCTGCACACTCCCAGATGTAACCTGCACACCTACAGCCGCGCTCTGCACCCTCCCAGTGTAGCCTGCACACCTCCAGCCGCGCTCTGCACGCTCCCAGTGTAACCTGCACACCTCCAGCTGCGCTCTGCACACTCCCAGTGTAACGTGGACACCTCCAGCCACGCTCTGCACACTCCCAGTGTAATGTGCACACCTCCAGCCACGCTCTGCACACTCCCAGATGTGATGTGCACACCTTCACACTCCCAGATGTAATCTGCACACCTCCAGCCACGCTCTGCACTCTCCCAGTGTAACGTGCGCACCTCCAGCCGCGCTCTGCACTCTCCCAGTGTAACGTGCACACCTCCAGCCGCGCTCTGCACACTCCCAGTGTAACGTGCACACCTTCAGCCGCGCTCTGTACACTCCCAGTGTAACCTGTACACCTTCAGCCACGCTCTGCACAGTGTATCCTGCATACCTCCAGCCGCGCTCTGCATTCTCCCAGTGTAGCGTGCACACTTCCAGCCGCGCTCTGCACACTCCCAGATGTAACCTGCACACCTACAGCCGCGCTCTGCACCCTCCCAGTGTAACCTGCACACCTACAGCCGCGCTCTGCACGCTCCCAGTGTAACCTGCACACCTCCAGCTGGGCTCTGCACACTCCCAGTGTAACGTGGACACCTCCAGCCACGCTCTGCACACTCCCAGTGTAATGTGCACACCTCCAGCCTTGCTCTGCACACTCCCAGATGTGATGTGCACACCTTCACACTCCCAGATGTAATCTGCACACCTCCAGCCATGCTCTGCACACTCCCATTGTAACCTGCACACCTCCAGCCGCGCTCTGCACACTCCCAGTGTAACCTGCACACCTTCAGCCGTGCTCTGCACACTCCCAGATGTGATGTGCACACCTTCACACTCCCAGATGTAATCTGCACACCTCCAGCCGTGCTCTGCACACTCCCAGTGTAAGCTGCACACCTCCAGCCGCGCTCTGCACACTCCCAGTGTAACCTGCACACCTCCAGCCACGCTCTGCACACTCCCAGTGGAACGTGGACACCTCCAGCCACGCTCTGCACTCTCCCAGTGTAATGTGCACACCTCCAGCCGTGCTCTGCACATTCCCAGATGTGATGTGCACACCTTCACACTCCCAGATGTAATCTGCACACCTCCAGCCGTGCTCTGCACACTCCCAGTGTAACCTGCACACCTCCAGCCGCGCTCTGCACACTCCCAGTGTAACCTGCACACCTTCAGCCGCGCTCTGCACACTCCCCTTGCAACCTGCCCACCTTCAGCCGCACTCTGCACACTCCCAGTGTAACGTGCACACCTCCAGCCGCGCTCTGTACATTCCCAGTGTAACCTGCACACCTTCATCCGCGCTCTGCACACTCCCCTTGCAACCTGCACACCTCCAGCCGCGCTCTAAACACTCCCAGTGTAGCCTGCACACCTCCAGCCGCGCTCTGCACACTCCCAGTGTAACCTGCACACCTCCAGCTGTGCTCTGCACACTCCCAGATGTAATCTGCACACCTTCACACTCCCAGATGTAACCTGCACACCTCCAGCCGTGCTCTGCTCACTCCCAGTGTAACCTGCACACCTCCAGCCGTGCTCTGCTCACTCCCGGATGTAATCTGCACACCTTCACACTCCCAGATGTAACCTGCACACCTCCAGCCACGCTCTGCACACTCCCAGTGTAACCTGCACACCTCCAGCCGCGCTCTGCACACTCCCAGTGTAACCTGCACACCTCCAGCCGCGCTCTGTACACTCCCAGTGTAATCTGCACACCTTCAACCGCGCTCTGCACTTTCCCAGTGTAACGTGCACACCTCCAGCCGCGCTCTGCACCCTCCCAGTGTAACGTGCACACCTCCAGCCGCGTTCTGCACACTCCCAGTGTAACCTGTACACCTCCAGCCGCGCTCTGCACGCTCCCAGTGTAACCTACACACCTTCAGCCGCGCTCTGCACAGTGTAACGTGCACACCTCCAGCCGCGCTCTGCACTCTCCCAGTGTAACGTGCACACCTCCAGCCACGCTCTGCACACTCCCAGTGTAACGTGCACACCTCCAGCCGCGCTCTGTACTCTCCCAGTGTAACCTGCACACCTTCATCTGCGCTCTGCACAGTGTATCCTGCACACCTCCAGCCGCGCTCTGCACACTCCCAGAGTAACCTGCACACCTCCAGCCGCGCTCTGCACACTCCCAGTGTAACGTGCACACCTCCAGCCACGCTCTGTACACTCCCAGTGTAACCTGCACACCTTCAGCTGCGCTCTGCACAGTGTATCCTGCACACCTCCAGCCGTGCTCTGCACACTCCCAGAGTAACGTGCACACCTCCAGCCGCGCTCTGTACACTCCCAGTGTAACCTGCACACGTTCAGCCATGCTCTGCACAGTGTATCTGCATACCTCCAGCCGCGCTCTGCACTCTCCCAGTGTAACGTGCACACCTCCAGCCGCGCTCTGCACACTCCCAGTGTAACCTGCATACCTCCAGCTGTGCTCTGCACACTCCCAGTATAACGTGCACACCTCCAGCCGTGGTCTGCACTCTCCCAGTGTAACGTGCACACCTCCAGCCGTGCTCTGCACACTCCCAGATGTAACCTGCACACCTCCAGCCGTGCTCTGCACACTCCCAGATGTGTGTAACGTGCACACCTCCAGCCGTGCTCTGCACACTCCCAGATGTAACCTGCACACCTCCAGCCGTGCTCTGCACACTCCCAGTGTAACGTGCACACCTCCAGCCGTGCTCTGCACTCTCCCAGTGTAACGTGCACACCTCCAGCCGTGCTCTGCACACTCCCAGATGTAACCTGCACACCTTCACACTCCTAGTGTAACGTGCACGTGAATTGAAATAGTGCAGGTACTCAGTACCAGAGAGTACCCGCCCATTTAAAGCACCGGCCATGATGGAGATATCTGAGTTTGTGAGACTTCTGCAGGAGCTAATGTTGGGATGTGGCAGACTCAGACGAGACCAATGATCTCCTCTTCTCCAAAGTGAAAATGACGTTACGTTTTTCGGCACCAGTGCAGTGCATGAGGGGTGCACAAGGCGACTGACTTGTTCAGTACCCACCAGAAACACCTAGGGTCATATTTACGAGGCCCTTGTGCAGCCATTGCATCACTTTTTGCAATAAACAAGACTAAAGTCCCTGAATTCAAAGAAAAAACCCAGACTGGAGCAGCACATCTGGATGGACCTGAGAAACATCTGGGGTGCTGAATTGTACCCTACCAGTACTTGCCAGTGTTCATGGAAGAGGCAGTTTGTACTCCAGGCAATGCACTAAACCCCCTTGCTAGTGGCTGGGTAAGTACGGGCCCGGTACTTACTCCCAACTAGGAGTGCTGGAATAATAGGGGAACCAGGCAGGTCCCCGACTCAGCAGCTGTTACTCAGCCAGATATGGGATCCGTCTGGCCCCAGTGAAATATGCTGAATTAGTCCTAGTGTGATTTGTCAGCACCAGGACACAATTCAGCAGTCTGCTCGGAGCTGCGACCTGCAGGTGGTGAGAGGGCTTTTTATTCTCTCTTCCAGCTTAGACCCAAAACAAAGGGCAATTTACAGGGCCATCGGCCCTCCTCTTGTTGGAGCAGAATCCTGGCTGGGAGCTGTCTAGAGCCTAACACCTAGATGCCCATGCGATAGTGAAACAAAGGCACACACCTTGTTATCACTTCGCAGGTACTTAAGAGGAATTTAAGTATTTAAGAAATTTGGATTCTGGTTTCTAACTTTGTGCAACCTCTATATATAATAGATATGCATGTCAGATGTATCAGTATGTTTGAGTATTTACACGATTAGCAACTTAAATAGCACTTGCTATTTTATTTTTATTTAATTCCTTTCATAGCACTACTCATTCTACTGTAGAGTGTCAGAGCGCTTTACATCACATGCACACATGATATATTGACAATAAGTCATTCATCTGTGTAGTGTAAATCAATGTAGAATGTTGCATAAGACATACTGGGTTTAGCAGCCTTATGATAACAGATTGAGAAAAATCAGTGAGGTTTTTAACCCATGTCTTGCTCACTGTGCTCTATTAGACGTAGGCCTGGGCGGAGTTCGTGGAGTTCTGCAGAACTCCACGAAGTGCTGAAAAAACTCTGGCACGCTGCTCGGAGTTTCGGGCGCGGCGGAGTTAGGGTAAGTCGTGCTGTTTGCACTGATTTTCAGTGCAGGAGCATTTCCCGCACTGTAAAATCAGTGCGAATAGCATCACCTGGAGCGCCAGAGGGCACTAACTTCTTTCTGCCACTTGAGTAGATTTTCTACTCGAGTGGCAGCTTCCTCAACACGAGCAGCAGCTTTCTCAACGCGAGTGGTCGTGGCCTACCATGGCCGCTTGCGTTCAGAAATCTCACTCGTGCTAGCCAGCTTAGCGATTTCTCTTGCTCGCCAACTTAGCGTTGGCGAGCACGAGCGAGAGACAAAACTCTGCTCCGCATCACTTTGGGGTGGGGAAAACTCTGCGAACTCTGCTGACGGAGCAGAATTCTTCGCCCACTCCTAAATAGAAGGATTGCAATTTATGAACTGCAGTTAATAAAAGGATCTTTATGTCAAAGGCAGTGACTGATTTACCTATCTACATGACATAATAATCTGTCATCTGCTTGTTACATGATGTGCTTTGCAGGACACACATTAATCCTCTGTGCAAGTTTATGAGTCTAAACTATGACTAAACAAAACAAAGATCTCTCCAGCAAGTGCTTTATTCACCAGAGTTATCTTACCCTTATTGTTCCCTGAGGTTCGCCGGGCAGACAAAGCTCTCTATTAAGCCCCAACAGATTTGATGTCACGTTTCTCCTTGGTACCAATTTCGCTCTGACAGAGTTTTTTTTTTTTTTTAAATAAACGTATAAGTTGACTGTCAGACTGCTTTTTATGATTCTGCTCCTTGTAACTCCACCCCTTTTTTGTTGCCCACCTTGACCACCCACAATTCATGGGTTCCCCGAGAAAAGTATTCGCAATTCCAGCACGGTCAACAAGGCTTTAGAAAACATTAGGCGCTGCCCATCTCACTCTCCGTGCCGTCCTGTGCCTGGGCAATTGCTTATATTACTTTGGACACTTCCCTTTTCTAATTTTTTGAGCACAATCTTGACTTAAAAACTAGAAAGCCAGGATAATAGGATTGTAACCAAAGAGTCACAAATGAGCAAATGGACCCAAGTAGATCTCTGTGCTGCTCCATTACATAAAGCCAAAGAAAAGAATGTCTAGTGCATATCACCCTAGACCAGTGGTCTCCAAACTTTTTAATGCTGCGCCCCCCCAGTTGAAAAATATAAATCATTGGGCCCCCTCTCACAAGTTAAGACAGTAATGTTTAAATATGTCTAGGCCTATTTAAACACTGCAGTTAAGTGCTGTTGCCTTTTTAAAAATGCATTGACATGTTTCTGCTTAAAACAAAACACTGTTATCTGAGTAATGCTTCTTTTGGCCAGAGCCTGGTGCCCCCCGGGGATCACTTGAGGCCCCCCAGTTTGAAGACCCCTGCCCTAGACTCTCCAACACCAATTCCTGACCCTGAGGGACCATGAGTATCCCTCTGCCCACTACACCAGGTACCAAGAATGAGGAACATCAAGCAGGAAAGCAAGAGAAAGTCCCACTAGACCCTTTGCAAACAGCCCAGTCCATTGTACTAATAAAAGGTGAATATGCTTCTACTGCAGGCTGCAGGGAGGGAGCCAAGACCATCTTCAAAACTTCAGGTGGCTTCACAGTGCAGTACCAATCATCTTGCATTTTTGGTGAGCTCTTCATAATGTGAAATTGCTGGATACTCACTGTTGGCCTTGTTGTTACTTGCAATACAGAATGATGAAAGCTAACTCAGCACACTTAACTTAACGTTTGCTGCCTTGCCTGCAGCACAAATCTCTTCCTCACTCAAAAGTGACATCTACCCTCCATCCAAACCTGCGCGTCAAGTCATCATTCTGTGTGAAGCAACAGAGAATGGTGGAGTGCGTTCTACTGTATCCGTTGCTAGGGCTGGGCCTTTGCCTGCCTGCCACCGACATAAACAGAGAGGTTTATGAATGTGTTGGTGACACATTTCTCACAAACACCACACTTGTAGTTGTTGGCGTTTATCACATTCAAACCTTAATGGAAAAGCTTATGGAAGGTGCAAGACATACAGCATCACACCTTATTTTGATAGCAGATGAAGTTCCTGTAGTATCCATCACTGATTTATGATTATAAGAAACTAAACTGGTTTCATATTGAAATTGAAATATCCTGATGATGATCCATAACATTTATCATCCTTAAGGATCGAAACGTTGATGAGTCTTTGGACTGTAAAGGACAAAAAATCCCCTATTTGTCTTTTCTGAGTCCCTATTTTTGGATGTTGTTTATTTATAGCTCATATTACATTGTCAACCATTAAATAACACATATCCTCTTTATCTTACATTTGTAAACAGTGAATAAATTGCATTTGTCTATGTTAAGGTGTCAGGATAGCTCAGCAATCATTATTAGGTAGACTACACTGAACCTTGGATACAAGCTTTTGTTTATGCCTGTCCACAAATGCCAGGCTGCTGCCAACTGGGCACACAGCAGGCATTGAATGGCAGGGTGGCTTCCCAGGGAGTAGGATGCATCTCCTCACCATCGTAGTCAGTGGCTGCCAGTCACTCCCAGCAACATGGTGGCATGCTCAGGACCCAGCCTCTCTGCACCACAAGCATTCAGCAGTCGAGACACCATTTGGTGCCCCTGTCATCAGGTAGAACGCTTGCCAGTTGGGCGCTACGATGCTCTTTAGCGTGGTGCCCACCTAGCCCCGGGGATTCAACGGTCACAAACAGCAGCAGCCTTACCCAGTTTACAACATCTGGTGCCCATGTAGTTTGTAGGGGCCAGATGTAGGATTTTCCGATTTAGCGAATCAGAAATTGCGAGTCGGTGTGACTCGCAATTTCTGATTCGCAAAACCGAATACAGAACTGTGTCTCAGACACAGTCTGCGAGTCGCTATGGGGTCGCAAAGACCCACCTCATTAATATTAATGAGGTGGGTCTTTGCGACCCCATAGCGAGTCCCTGCACTCACAGGGATGGTGGCCTGCTGAAGACAGCAGACCTACATGTCTGTGACTGCTTTTTAAATAAAGCAGTTTTTTTTTATTTTGTAGCCCATTCTCCTTAAAGGAAAACGAGTTGCAAAATAAAAAAAATAACGAAACCATTTGGTTTCGGTTTTTCAGAGTAGGCAGTGGTCCATTGGACCACTGCCTGCCCCTGAAAACCCCTTTTTGGCAACATTCACAAAGTATGGGACCCCCTTCCCACCAGTGTGACACTGGTGGTAACTGCTAATTGCTTTACGACCGCATTCGCGGTCACAAAGCAATTTAGCATAGCGATGGGAGTCGCAAATAGGAAGGGGACACCCCTTCCTATTTGCGAGTCGCATTCACAATTTGCGAGTTAGTACCGACTCGCAAATTGTGAATGAGCATCGCAAACGGCATTTTGCATGGCGCAAACTGAGATTTTTGCAGTTTGCTCCATGCAAAATGCTTGCTACATCTGGCCCTAAGTTCCTTGCCTTTTCTCCTGCAACCTGGGCATTATCATCAAAGTGGATAGCCTGTGTCTCCGCAGTCAGGACAAGTGAACAGGGCTGCCAGAGGCTGCACACAGGCCAGGACACAACAACTAGAGGAGGAGGAATAACACAGGTACAGGAGAGCTACAGGATGAAAGAAGAGTTAGCCTTTCAAACCATCCTACTGACGTGAAGGGAAAAAGGTCCCATCCTCCTCTGTGATTTTCATTCCTTTCTTGTGAGTTCATTATAACTGACAGCTCCCATCGAAGGGTAGACTTCATGTCACTGGTGGCCGCACTATGTAGCTGCCCACAACTGGCTTCCATGCCACCATCTCGGGGAGCAGGGATACTGAGGAAAAGGATCACTGCCTCTGTAAATACATGCTAGTTTTAGTTTGTTCACCAAAGTAACATGTTATAGGACAATTTAAATATCCACAAAATGCCATAAGCTGATAGGAAAATGTGATGGGCAATCAATCAGGCCAATGCCGGAATGAGTCGGACTAAAACAAGCTAATGGCTAAGAGTGCTGACGCAAAGTCACTCTCTTGTATGTAGGTTATCCTGTTTTAGGTTTAAAACCTATAATAACTGATAAAATCCCACTGAAAGGGAATCAGAGTAAATATAGATATACTGTGAGGCCACGAACTAAAATGCCATGCAAAGGAAGGAAAAGTGAGAGAGAATAGGCCATTTGTATTACTTCCTGAAGGGGCAACACAATGTAACTTTGTTATACAAGGTCACAGCAAGAAAGACTAGTCCAACAGTAGTCTGTTTGAGTTTTGTTGTTTCAGGATGTCACTAAAACATTGTTTCTTCTTTCTTTTGTTTCCTCAGTTTTGTGTGCTTGGATTTAAGGTTCAGGGATTAGAAGAATGTTTTATGTCTAATCTAATTACTCCATACACAGTAGAAAATCTGGGATTAAAATCATATTTGATCTTTTAGTAGTGTTTAATTCTTTCACTGAAATGGCTCACTTATAACAATCTTGTACGATGACATTTACCCAAAGACACAGAATGGGTAAAACCCTTTTATGAGTCAGTCCCCTTTTCTAACGAGTCAGTATTGATAGCAGGTGAACTGCAAAACAGCCAGGCTGTAAATATCCAGTGCGAGGTGTAGTGACAGGTGCCTGTGAAAGGAGCACTGTCACCACACACACGGGACAGTGGTGAAAACACCAAACAAGACTTCCCACATGCCAAGAAACTTCATGGCTACAAGGTGTCCCTTTGTTATTTCTGATACCTTCAACTAGCCCTGGCTTTTTACCCACGAGCACTTTACTGCTGGAGTTTTTCAGGCCACAGTTACAATGTTAACGGCAACATTTCAAGTCCCAAAATACAATGTGATGTCTGTGAAATGGTTGGGGCTGGCAGAAAGTGAGACATTTGCCATGGGGACACTTGGCAGCTATGAATGTCCACACAACAGGCGCACCATCTTAATGTAGTTAGGTAAAGATTGCAGAGAGGGGTGGTGAGCATGCTTAAAGCATCATGTTTTAGGTGCCTTAAAATGCAGGATTACAAATTAATCTGGTGTCGTTCAATATCTTAAAAGTTCCACAAGGTATTATACTGTTGGCAGGATTGACTGTCTCTACAATGTCATGATATTCAGTAATGATTAGGTGAATGACTCAACTGTGTCCAGTAGTCTGCTTATTAAAACATTTCACTATAGTACTCTTAATTTTTTAATTAATTAATAGTCCTGGCAGAGTATGAGAGATAATAAAATGAGAGAGTGAAATTGCAATACACATACTTTCTGTGCTAAAACAGTCTAATGTAAGTCCATTGGACACACTGCCAATGGAAAGACACTACATCCTCTGCATTTCTTCCCCTCTCAATTAAATATGTGCTTTAGAACAATGACTACAAAAAACAATATGCTCTGTAAACACTTTAAAAACACAGCTTTTGTCTAATTCGGGGTTAGGTAGCTGAGTAAACACAGATAAGCACGGATTTCAAAAGGTTTGAAAAAAACTGAGAAACCACAAGAGAAATCCCCAAACTGTACACACTGAAACCAGGACAGCTTAGTTGATTGCTATATGTTTTGTGGTTGTGAGTTCTAACGTAAAGCTGTGTGTAGCCCGACTTAAAAAATACAATACAGAATGAACAATGCACACACAAAAGAAGGAATATTGAGAGCCTTGCAAACACATGTGAGCATGAGAACAGACACCATTCAATGCATACATGCACACGGATAACCGTGGAGTGTGTGTTCGTTCTTTGAATGGTGCATGTGGGTTATAGTTAACACACCTACAGACAACATGCTCCAGCCCAGCCACAGACTTGCACGACAGCATCCATCTGCACTTTCTTTAACTACAGAAAAGCACGAGTGGAAAGCGAGCGGATCATGAGTATTGTGAAATCAGAGGCTTCTTTTGGGTCATACCAAGCAGGCTCTGATATCACAAGTATCAGAATAGTCTGACATCAGTACTGATAATTCTCACCTCGGTGCCTAATCTATTTAATGGGCCCCACTCTGTAACTCTGGGCAATAGCTTGCTTAATCTCCACAACGGCCCTCACAGCGCTTGGATGCCTGGCTTCACCCTGGGGGTGCCCAGGAGTGGGCGCCTCACAGGGAAAAGCCAGGAGGGGTTCCACAGCGGTATGCATACAGCGCCTTGAGACCCTAACGGGTGAGTAGTGCGCTATACAAGTGCAAAGTTTACAGTTTTACTGTGCTGATGTCAGTTTGAATCTACAGCGCAGTCGAGGTGTTTAATCATTCTCCCTGGTATTGTACGAGATGCAGGACTTCCTGGTATACATTATATCAAGTCAGGATGTTGCAAGTTACTGAAGAGTTCCTTTATAGGGTCACAGAACTCCAAGGTGACTTACAATATCTTGTTAATGCACGGCAGAGGGTATTTTATTCCTTATAATACATGGTCACACATCACGTGTCCCATACACTGGTTAAACGTGTGTTGCTGTGCTCTTTCATGAGAAGGACAACATGGTTGCATACTTGAAGAATAAAAGTGAAACATGCAGTATTCAAATAAATGTAACAAAAAACAGTTACTAACTTGTTGCAAAATAAATGATCTGTCAAATTAAAACTTGCTGTAGCTCAGAATGTGCAGAAACATGCAGAAAGATTCTGTTTTTGTTTAAATGCTCCATTACATTGCGGTTCTTTTAGAACACCAATCAGTAGGAAAAGCTTGTTCTCTTTTGTGATATTTAAACTGCAGCTGTAATTAAGCACTGTGACCTAACTTTCACGTTGGCTGCTGGCTCTGGCACCTGGAATTGTGAGGTAACTCAACTATAGTAACTTATTACAGTTGAGCTGCTATTACATGTTCTTATTACTGGTGCCTATATACATCATAACTCAACTGTGAAAGGAAAATCAGAAAGGGGCTTTTAAACAGGGATTGCAGTCTCCCTATACTCCATCAATATTTTATGGTATTTATTTTTTAACATTTCTGTTTGTATTTATTCACATTTATTTTTGGCCATCTTATTGGTATTTATGCATATTTATTTTATGTTTTGTGAATAAATGAAGTTGTAGCATATTTCTATATGTATTTAACTGATAAACATGAACTCATACTTTGATGGCTGTCAGGTTTTAGCAGATTAAGCAGCCAAATATAACATAAGAATACACACAGGGGTATATTTTGGCATTATGTTGACATATGCTATTATTTAAGGAACTTTCAACCTGTTTTTAAACTCCCCCTTCTGTCTACCTTCTCAGCTGTTGGCCTGAAAATCATGAGAGACTGCACAGAGAGTCACTTAAAAGATGCCCAATTTCCTGGATTTTTCCTTTTCAAAAGATAAATGCAGACAGAAAACTCATTGTTTTCTTTCTGTATTTATCTGTAAAAATCTGTAACAACAGAAAACTGGGAGCCTTAGTTGTAAATCACATTATCTGACAGACAGGCATACAACTAGAGGCGTCAGGTGGCAATGAGGGAGCCCATCAAGGGTAAACTCACTGTTTACGAGTGAGCACATTAAAAGGGGTTTCTAAGACTTACAGGAGTCTGGAAGGGGGAGCTGTAGGAGAGCCTTGAATAAGGCTTTCTACTCACATATGCAGTGGTCCAGGTCGGTCCCTGCGAGATCCAACAGGGCTTTCATCTGATCTAGAATAATTCATCCAGGTCAGCCACCCTGGGATCCAGAGAGAGTTCACAGGTTGGCGTGTGCTCTCTTTAGCAGAGATGTCCAGCGAGTGACACCGTCCAGTGTTTCTGTGGGGAATCTGTGGTGGGTCACAGTCCTCAGTTGGATACTGCAGCGCTTATCCGTGTAATTCCTCCGGGGTGAAGGGAAGAACACAGGAAATCCTGGGGATGCTTGGGACATTGCAACATGTCTCTGTAGGTCTATGAGCCCCGAGGCTGAACCTAACAAAGTGGGTCACCAGCCATGGCCTGTTCTAGATCTCATCAAGCTGGGGGGCTCCATGAGTCTTAGAGGAGGGTCTCTGGGGACCTTTGATGATGGGCTCAAAGGCCACCAAGAACCTTGACAGGTAATTTTTAGATGTGATAGTATGCAGACCTCCAGGAAGGGCTTATGGGCATGAGCTTCTGTGGGAACACATGCAGATGGTCTGTGAGGGTCTAATGGGTGTCCCCAGGAAAGGGCTTTCCAGGATCTCAGACAGGGTGTCTGAGGAAGGGCCTCTGGATCTCAGGCAGCAGCGTCTCAGGGTTGGACCTTTGATGATCTCGGACAGGTGTGTCCCACAGATGGGCCTTTGGGTCTCCGGCAGCAGTGTCTCCAGGTATAGGCCTTCGAGGGTCTCAGAATGGTGCGTCTTATGGATAATCCTCTGGGTCTCAGGCAGAGGTGTCTCAGGGATGGATCTCTGTGGATCAGCCAAGTGAATCCTATGAAAGGGTCCCTGAGGGTCTCACACAGGTGTCTCCCAGGGCTGGACCTCTGAGGTTTCAATCAGGTGTTTTCCAGGGGTAGATCTCTGAGGTTTCAGCCATGTGTGTCCCAAAGATAAGTCTATTAAAATCTCAGAAAGTGACGTGAGAACCAAGAGATATATCTAAGGGTCTCAGGCAGGAATGCCCCAGGGATGGGCCTTGGAACGAGGTGAGACATCCCAGGGATGGGTGCCTGAGGATCTCAGACAAAGGTTTCCCCAGGAATGATCTTTGTAGATCTCAGAAAGGGGTGTCCTAAGGATCTGTCTCTTAGGGTCTTGGGAAGAGATGTGGCATTCCAGGGATTGGTATCCAAGGGCCTCAGACAGGGATGAGTCTCTGAACATCTCACACAGGTGTGTCCAAGGGATCAACTTCTGAGGTTTCAGCCATGTATGTCCCAGGGATGGACCTCTGAGGTCTCACACAGGTGTACCCCAGGGATGGAGCCCTAAGGCTCTCACACAGGTGTACCCCAGGGATGGACCCTTGAGGGTCTCACACCGGTGTGTCCCAGGAATGAACCCCTGAGGTCTCACAAAGGTGTGTCCCAGGAATGGAGTCCTGAGAGTCTCATACAGGTGTGTCCCAGGGATGGACCTCTGAGGTTTCAGCCATGTGTATCCCAGGGGTTAAGTCTCTTAGAGTCTTAGGATTGTGAGAACACTAGGGGTAGGTTTCTGAGGGTCTCAACCAGGGGTGTCACAGACATGGGCTTTGGACGGTCCCACAAGGGTCTTCCAGGGAAGGGTTTCTCTGGGTATCAGAAAGGGCTGACTGCTTCTCAGACAGTGCCTCTGGAGTTTAATCTAAATAAGTCTCACACAAAGGGCTCCTGGTTTTGTGTTGTGGATCTTAGCGAGGTGTTTTCTGGGCCCTTGTGTTGCTGTGGATTTCAGGCAAAGGGCTGCTGGTTTCGAGTCATCTGTATGTTTCGAGAAGGTGGTTGGTCAGTCCCTAAGCCTCTGTGGGTGTCAGGTAGGTCTTTGACCACTTCCTGTGTCTCCTTTGAAGTCACTGAGCTCATGTTTCAGTGGGTCTCAAGCAATGAGTCTAAGGTAGGTGGTTCTTCTGCTCCTGTGTCTTTGTAGGCCTTAGCAAGGTAGTTGCTGTGTTCTTGGATTTCTCTGGGCTTCGGGCAGACTATTGCTCGTCTCCTGGATCTCAGTGGATTCAAGGCAGGTAGTTGTTGGGCTCCTCTCCTCGTGCTTCTCCATGGCTATCAGGCAGGTGGCTGTTCATCTCTGGGTTCTGTGCTGATTTAAGGCAGTTGTTCGTCAGCTCCTGATCTTCATGTTGTCTAAGGCTGTCAGTCAGGTGGTTGGTCATCTCCTGGTTATTAGTGAATTTAAGGCAGGTAGTTGTTCAAATACTGGTCTTCAGGGTCTCTGTGGCTATTAAGAGGGTGTGTGATCACCTGCTGGTTCCCTTTGGATTTAAGGCAGGTGTTTGCTCAGCTCCTGGTGTCCGGGTTTACAGCAGATGTTTGCTCATCTCCTGGTTGTCTGCAGATTTAAGGGAGACATTTGCTCAGTTCCGGATCGTCAGGGTGTCTGTGGCTATTAGACAGGTGGTTGCTTATCTCCTTGTTCTCTGTGGATTTAAGGTAGGCGTTTGCTCATCTCCTGGTCTTCTGGATGGCCATGGCTATCAGGCAGGTGGTTGCTCATCTCTTGGTGCTCTGTGGATTTAACCAGGTAGTTGTTAATCTCCTGGTTCTCTGTGGTTTGTTCATCTGCTGGTTCTCTGTGGAATTAAGGTAGACAGTTGCTCAGCTCCTGGTCTTCTGATGTCAATGGCTATCAGGCAGGTGGTTGCACATCTTTTCGCTCTCTGTGGATTCAGGCTGGTGGATGTTCATCTCCTGGTTCTCTGCGGCCTGTTCATCTCCTGGTTCTCTGTGGATTTGGGGCAGGGGGCTGTCCAGCTCCTGTTTTCTTGGTTCTCTGTGGGTTTACGGCAGGTGGTTGCTCAGTTGCTGGTTTTCAGGAGGGGATTGCTCTGCGGGTCACAGGAAGGTGCCTGCTGTGCTCCTGGGTCTCTGTGGGCCTCAGTCAATCTGTTCCTGGTCTCCTGGCCTTTGTGGGTCTCAGGGAAGTTTTTGCTGAGTTTCTGGTCGTCTGACCAGAGGCAGGCAGCTGGTATCGAATGATGGTTTTTGTTCTTCGTTTCGTATTGGGGGGTGTCTGACCGATGTGAAACAGACACGTGAATACTGCCGATGCAGGGAAGGCACTGGGTGCTGTCCGGGGGTGGGCACCACACACACTCACAGTCGGTGGGTGCTCTGCGGACCTTACACACAGGCTGGGGGTGGCTCCCGGGGTTGGCACAGGGGCAGAGAGGCGGTGGGTCCTGCCCACACACACACACAGAGGGGCCTGCTACGCGGCGAACTGGGCACACACACACAGGGATTGTGGTGCCCACACAATGGTGTGTTTCACCCCAGCTGCAGCTCCACATGTGTTTGAAGTGTCTCTTTCTTGTCACCAACTGGTGCCTGTCGCCGAGGGGGGCTGCGGGCAGCATTAAAGAGGACAGATGGGCGGGGGGGGGGGGGGAGCGGGTGGTGGTCCATGGCTAGTTTTATCAAGAGAAAGATTTGCAGAGGGCACAGAAACTGGCCCCTTCAACTAAAAGCTTTGTAGAAATGCCATGAGATTAACTCATGCAGAGGGCACGGGAACTGCCCAAGCTGCACAGAGGGCAAGGGGCACCCCTTCCAGACCCTAACGTACTTCACAAGTAACCCCAACTTTAAGAGGACAAGGCGGGTCACCCTCACCCCCGCTTTAGAGGGAGCAAAGGACCCCTCCCAGGGTGAAAGAGATGAGGCGATTAACCCCTTCGGTCCTCGAATGTATAGAGAGCTCCGGACTGACACCCCAGCCTTTACTTTTATGGATGTGTGTGTTAATTTATTAAGGGTTGTTGAAACGGTGATTGGACGCTCTTCAGTCGCCTGCTCTATGGGGGCACAAGGACATTAACCCATTCAGCCTCCTTGAGAGTACACTGGATTACCCCCTCACCCCACTTTTGTAGTGCACTCTGCAGGGTTAACCCCTTCAATCCCGCTCTTATAGTGTAAACTGGGGGGTTAACCCCTTCCGTCCCGCTCTTATAGTGTAAACTGGGGGGTTAACCCCTTCAGTCCGGCTCTTATAGTATGAATTGGGGGGGTTAACCCCTTCAGTCCGGCTCTTATAGTATGAACTGGGGGGGTTAACCCCTTCAGTCCGGCTCTTATAGTGTAAACTGGGGGGTCAACCCTTCAGCCCAGTTTTATAGTGTACTCTGCATGATTAACCCCTTCATTCCCATTCACATAGTGTAGTTTGCAGGATTAACCTATTCAACCACCATCTTCGGAAACACAGTAGGGGAATGCATCACTAGAACCCCTTTGTTTAAACAAGCTCCAAAATGATGGAACTTCTTTCGGCAAAGACAAAAGACATTGACAAACGGAATTCAGAAAAGTGACACAGCCCTGGCTGCTACCAAACAGATGCTGGAGGACTGCACAGCCCAATATATCACCCACGCGAGGAGCCTTAATTACAACAGTCAAAATGGGGAGCACCCTGTCTTCCATTCCAGCATTTGTGACCCCAAGGCATCATGGTAAATGCAGTCATTAGCACGAATTTGAACAGCATTTTGAAAGTTTTTCACCATAAGTTGGTGCGGCGAGTGCCGTATCTTTGGACACGTGTTTCTGGCTATTTGGCCGTCATCAGCGAAGAGCAACGTGTAGCTGGCCGGATTGCTTGAAATGCCGTCTTGAAAGTATTCACAGGTTTAAGTACCACTCAAGAAGGCGCACAGGTGCTTCACCCGAGCTCGTCAGCTCAGAGGCTCACGGGAGCCTTAATTACAACAGTCAAAATGGGGAGCACCCTGTCTTCCATTCCAGCATTTGTGACCCCAAGGCATCATGGTAAATGCAGTCATTAGCACGAATTTGAACAGCATTTTGAAAGTTTTGCACCATAAGTTGGTGCGGCGAGTGCCGTATCTTCGGACACGTGTTTCTGGCTATTTGGCCGTCTTCAGCGAAGAGCAACGTGTAGCTGGCGGGGTTGCTTGAAATGCCGCCTTGAAAGTATTCACAGGTTTAAGTACCACTCAAGAAGGCGCACAGGTGCTTCACCCGAGCTCGTCAGCTCAGAGGCTCACGGGAGCCTTAATTACAACAGTCAAAATGGGGAGCACCCTGTCTTCCATTCCAGCATTTGTGACCCCAAGGCATCATGGTAAATGCAGTCATTAGCACGAATTTGAACAGCATTTTGAAAGTTTTTCACCATAAGTTGGTGCGGCGAGTGCCGTATCTTTGGACACGTGTTTCTGGCTATTTGGCCGTCATCAGCGAAGAGCAACGTGTAGCTGGCCGGGTTGCTTGAAATGCCGCCTTGAAAGTATTCACAGGTTTAAGTACCACTCAAGAAGGCGCACAGGTGCTTCACCCGAGCTCGTCAGCTCAGAGGCTCACGGGAGCCTTAATTACAACAGTCAAAATGGGGAGCACCCTGTCTTCCATTCCAGCATTTGTGACCCCAAGGCATCATGGTAAATGCAGTCATTAGCACGAATTTGAACAGCATTTTGAAAGTTTTGCACCATAAGTTGGTGCGGCGAGTGCCGTATCTTCGGACACGTGTTTCTGGCTATTTGGCCGTCTTCAGCGAAGAGCAACGTGTAGCTGGCGGGGTTGCTTGAAATGCCGCCTTGAAAGTATTCACAGGTTTAAGTACCACTCAAGAAGGCGCACAGGTGCTTCACCCGAGCTCGTCAGCTCAGAGGCTCACGGGAGCCTTAATTACAACAGTCAAAATGGGGAGCACCCTGTCTTCCATTCCAGCATTTGTGACCCCAAGGCATCATGGTAAATGCAGTCATTAGCACGAATTTGAACAGCATTTTGAAAGTTTTTCACCATAAGTTGGTGCGGCGAGTGCCGTATCTTTGGACACGTGTTTCTGGCTATTTGGCCGTCATCAGCGAAGAGCAACGTGTAGCTGGCCGGGTTGCTTGAAATGCCGCCTTGAAAGTATTCACAGGTTTAAGTACCACTCAAGAAGGCGCACAGGTGCTTCACCCGAGCTCGTCAGCTCAGAGGCTCACGGGAGCCTTAATTACAACAGTCAAAATGGGGAGCACCCTGTCTTCCATTCCAGCATTTGTGACCCCAAGGCATCATGGTAAATGCAGTCATTAGCACGAATTTGAACAGCATTTTGAAAGTTTTGCACCATAAGTTGGTGCGGCGAGTGCCGTATCTTCGGACACGTGTTTCTGGCTATTTGGCCGTCTTCAGCGAAGAGCAACGTGTAGCTGGCGGGGTTGCTTGAAATGCCGCCTTGAAAGTATTCACAGGTTTAAGTACCACTCAAGAAGGCGCACAGGTGCTTCACCCGAGCTCGTCAGCTCAGAGGCTCACGGGAGCCTTAATTACAACAGTCAAAATGGGGAGCACCCTGTCTTCCATTCCAGCATTTGTGACCCCAAGGCATCATGGTAAATGCAGTCATTAGCACGAATTTGAACAGCATTTTGAAAGTTTTTCACCATAAGTTGGTGCGGCGAGTGCCGTATCTTTGGACACGTGTTTCTGGCTATTTGGCCGTCATCAGCGAAGAGCAACGTGTAGCTGGCCGGGTTGCTTGAAATGCCGCCTTGAAAGTATTCACAGGTTTAAGTACCACTCAAGAAGGCGCACAGGTGCTTCACCCGAGCTCGTCAGCTCAGAGGCTCACGGGAGCCTTAATTACAACAGTCAAAATGGGGAGCACCCTGTCTTCCATTCCAGCATTTGTGACCCCAAGGCATCATGGTAAATGCAGTCATTAGCACGAATTTGAACAGCATTTTGAAAGTTTTGCACCATAAGTTGGTGCGGCGAGTGCCGTATCTTCGGACACGTGTTTCTGGCTATTTGGCCGTCTTCAGCGAAGAGCAACGTGTAGCTGGCGGGGTTGCTTGAAATGCCGCCTTGAAAGTATTCACAGGTTTAAGTACCACTCAAGAAGGCGCACAGGTGCTTCACCCGAGCTCGTCAGCTCAGAGGCTCACGGGAGCCTTAATTACAACAGTCAAAATGGGGAGCACCCTGTCTTCCATTCCAGCATTTGTGACCCCAAGGCATCATGGTAAATGCAGTCATTAGCACGAATTTGAACAGCATTTTGAAAGTTTTTCACCATAAGTTGGTGCGGCGAGTGCCGTATCTTTGGACACGTGTTTCTGGCTATTTGGCCGTCATCAGCGAAGAGCAACGTGTAGCTGGCCGGGTTGCTTGAAATGCCGCCTTGAAAGTATTCACAGGTTTAAGTACCACTCAAGAAGGCGCACAGGTGCTTCACCCGAGCTCGTCAGCTCAGAGGCTCACGGGAGCCTTAATTACAACAGTCAAAATGGGGAGCACCCTGTCTTCCATTCCAGCATTTGTGACCCCAAGGCATCATGGTAAATGCAGTCATTAGCACGAATTTGAACAGCATTTTGAAAGTTTTGCACCATAAGTTGGTGCGGCGAGTGCCGTATCTTCGGACACGTGTTTCTGGCTATTTGGCCGTCTTCAGCGAAGAGCAACGTGTAGCTGGCGGGGTTGCTTGAAATGCCGCCTTGAAAGTATTCACAGGTTTAAGTACCACTCAAGAAGGCGCACAGGTGCTTCACCCGAGCTCGTCAGCTCAGAGGCTCACGGGAGCCTTAATTACAACAGTCAAAATGGGGAGCACCCTGTCTTCCATTCCAGCATTTGTGACCCCAAGGCATCATGGTAAATGCAGTCATTAGCACGAATTTGAACAGCATTTTGAAAGTTTTTCACCATAAGTTGGTGCGGCGAGTGCCGTATCTTTGGACACGTGTTTCTGGCTATTTGGCCGTCATCAGCGAAGAGCAACGTGTAGCTGGCCGGGTTGCTTGAAATGCCGCCTTGAAAGTATTCACAGGTTTAAGTACCACTCAAGAAGGCGCACAGGTGCTTCACCCGAGCTCGTCAGCTCAGAGGCTCACGGGAGCCTTAATTACAACAGTCAAAATGGGGAGCACCCTGTCTTCCATTCCAGCATTTGTGACCCCAAGGCATCATGGTAAATGCAGTCATTAGCACGAATTTGAACAGCATTTTGAAAGTTTTGCACCATAAGTTGGTGCGGCGAGTGCCGTATCTTCGGACACGTGTTTCTGGCTATTTGGCCGTCTTCAGCGAAGAGCAACGTGTAGCTGGCGGGGTTGCTTGAAATGCCGCCTTGAAAGTATTCACAGGTTTAAGTACCACTCAAGAAGGCGCACAGGTGCTTCACCCGAGCTCGTCAGCTCAGAGGCTCACGGGAGCCTTAATTACAACAGTCAAAATGGGGAGCACCCTGTCTTCCATTCCAGCATTTGTGACCCCAAGGCATCATGGTAAATGCAGTCATTAGCACGAATTTGAACAGCATTTTGAAAGTTTTGCACCATAAGTTGGTGCGGCGAGTGCCGTATCTTCGGACACGTGTTTCTGGCTATTTGGCCGTCTTCAGCGAAGAGCAACATGTAGCTGGCGGGGTTGCTTGAAATGCCGCCTTGAAAGTATTCACAGGTTTAAGTACCACTCAAGAAGGCGCACAGGTGCTTCACCCGAGCTCGTCAGCTCAGAGGCTCACGGGAGCCTTAATTACAACAGTCAAAATGGGGAGCACCCTGTCTTCCATTCCAGCATTTGTGACCCCAAGGCATCATGGTAAATGCAGTCATTAGCACGAATTTGAACAGCATTTTGAAAGTTTTTCACCATAAGTTGGTGCGGCGAGTGCCGTATCTTTGGACACGTGTTTCTGGCTATTTGGCCGTCATCAGCGAAGAGCAACGTGTAGCTGGCCGGGTTGCTTGAAATGCCGCCTTGAAAGTATTCACAGGTTTAAGTACCACTCAAGAAGGCGCACAGGTGCTTCACCCGAGCTCGTCAGCTCAGAGGCTCACGGGAGCCTTAATTACAACAGTCAAAATGGGGAGCACCCTGTCTTCCATTCCAGCATTTGTGACCCCAAGGCATCATGGTAAATGCAGTCATTAGCACGAATTTGAACAGCATTTTGAAAGTTTTGCACCATAAGTTGGTGCGGCGAGTGCCGTATCTTCGGACACGTGTTTCTGGCTATTTGGCCGTCTTCAGCGAAGAGCAACGTGTAGCTGGCGGGGTTGCTTGAAATGCCGCCTTGAAAGTATTCACAGGTTTAAGTACCACTCAAGAAGGCGCACAGGTGCTTCACCCGAGCTCGTCAGCTCAGAGGCTCACGGGAGCCTTAATTACAACAGTCAAAATGGGGAGCACCCTGTCTTCCATTCCAGCATTTGTGACCCCAAGGCATCATGGTAAATGCAGTCATTAGCACGAATTTGAACAGCATTTTGAAAGTTTTTCACCATAAGTTGGTGCGGCGAGTGCCGTATCTTTGGACACGTGTTTCTGGCTATTTGGCCGTCATCAGCGAAGAGCAACGTGTAGCTGGCCGGGTTGCTTGAAATGCCGCCTTGAAAGTATTCACAGGTTTAAGTACCACTCAAGAAGGCGCACAGGTGCTTCACCCGAGCTCGTCAGCTCAGAGGCTCACGGGAGCCTTAATTACAACAGTCAAAATGGGGAGCACCCTGTCTTCCATTCCAGCATTTGTGACCCCAAGGCATCATGGTAAATGCAGTCATTAGCACGAATTTGAACAGCATTTTGAAAGTTTTGCACCATAAGTTGGTGCGGCGAGTGCCGTATCTTCGGACACGTGTTTCTGGCTATTTGGCCGTCTTCAGCGAAGAGCAACGTGTAGCTGGCGGGGTTGCTTGAAATGCCGCCTTGAAAGTATTCACAGGTTTAAGTACCACTCAAGAAGGCGCACAGGTGCTTCACCCGAGCTCGTCAGCTCAGAGGCTCACGGGAGCCTTAATTACAACAGTCAAAATGGGGAGCACCCTGTCTTCCATTCCAGCATTTGTGACCCCAAGGCATCATGGTAAATGCAGTCATTAGCACGAATTTGAACAGCATTTTGAAAGTTTTTCACCATAAGTTGGTGCGGCGAGTGCCGTATCTTTGGACACGTGTTTCTGGCTATTTGGCCGTCACCAGCGAAGAGCAACGTGTAGCTGGCCGGGTTGCTTGAAATGCCGCCTTGAAAGTATTCACAGGTTTAAGTACCACTCAAGAAGGCGCACAGGTGCTTCACCCGAGCTCGTCAGCTCAGAGGCTCACGGGAGCCTTAATTACAACAGTCAAAATGGGGAGCACCCTGTCTTCCATTCCAGCATTTGTGACCCCAAGGCATCATGGTAAATGCAGTCATTAGCACGAATTTGAACAGCATTTTGAAAGTTTTGCACCATAAGTTGGTGCGGCGAGTGCCGTATCTTCGGACACGTGTTTCTGGCTATTTGGCCGTCTTCAGCGAAGAGCAACGTGTAGCTGGCGGGGTTGCTTGAAATGCCGCCTTGAAAGTATTCACAGGTTTAAGTACCACTCAAGAAGGCGCACAGGTGCTTCACCCGAGCTCGTCAGCTCAGAGGCTCACGGGAGCCTTAATTACAACAGTCAAAATGGGGAGCACCCTGTCTTCCATTCCAGCATTTGTGACCCCAAGGCATCATGGTAAATGCAGTCATTAGCACGAATTTGAACAGCATTTTGAAAGTTTTTCACCATAAGTTGGTGCGGCGAGTGCCGTATCTTTGGACACGTGTTTCTGGCTATTTGGCCGTCATCAGCGAAGAGCAACGTGTAGCTGGCCGGGTTGCTTGAAATGCCGCCTTGAAAGTATTCACAGGTTTAAGTACCACTCAAGAAGGCGCACATGTGCTTCACCCGAGCTCGTCAGCTCAGAGGCTCACGGGAGCCTTAATTACAACAGTCAAAATGGGGAGCACCCTGTCTTCCATTCCAGCATTTGTGACCCCAAGGCATCATGGTAAATGCAGTCATTAGCACGAATTTGAACAGCATTTTGAAAGTTTTGCACCATAAGTTGGTGCGGCGAGTGCCGTATCTTCGGACACGTGTTTCTGGCTATTTGGCCGTCTTCAGCGAAGAGCAACGTGTAGCTGGCGGGGTTGCTTGAAATGCCGCCTTGAAAGTATTCACAGGTTTAAGTACCACTCAAGAAGGCGCACAGGTGCTTCACCCGAGCTCGTCAGCTCAGAGGCTCACGGAGCCTTAATTACAACAGTCAAAATGGGGAGCACCCTGTCTTCCATTCCAGCATTTGTGACCCCAAGGCATCATGGTAAATGCAGTCATTAGCACGAATTTGAACAGCATTTTGAAAGTTTTTCACCATAAGTTGGTGCGGCGAGTGCCGTATCTTTGGACACGTGTTTCTGGCTATTTGGCCGTCATCAGCGAAGAGCAACGTGTAGCTGGCCGGGTTGCTTGAAATGCCGCCTTGAAAGTATTCACAGGTTTAAGTACCACTCAAGAAGGCGCACAGGTGCTTCACCCGAGCTCGTCAGCTCAGAGGCTCACGGGAGCCTTAATTACAACAGTCAAAATGGGGAGCACCCTGTCTTCCATTCCAGCATTTGTGACCCCAAGGCATCATGGTAAATGCAGTCATTAGCACGAATTTGAACAGCATTTTGAAAGTTTTGCACCATAAGTTGGTGCGGCGAGTGCCGTATCTTCGGACACGTGTTTCTGGCTATTTGGCCGTCTTCAGCGAAGAGCAACGTGTAGCTGGCGGGGTTGCTTGAAATGCCGCCTTGAAAGTATTCACAGGTTTAAGTACCACTCAAGAAGGCGCACAGGTGCTTCACCCGAGCTCGTCAGCTCAGAGGCTCACGGGAGCCTTAATTACAACAGTCAAAATGGGGAGCACCCTGTCTTCCATTCCAGCATTTGTGACCCCAAGGCATCATGGTAAATGCAGTCATTAGCACGAATTTGAACAGCATTTTGAAAGTTTTTCACCATAAGTTGGTGCGGCGAGTGCCGTATCTTTGGACACGTGTTTCTGGCTATTTGGCCGTCATCAGCGAAGAGCAACGTGTAGCTGGCCGGGTTGCTTGAAATGCCGCCTTGAAAGTATTCACAGGTTTAAGTACCACTCAAGAAGGCGCACAGGTGCTTCACCCGAGCTCGTCAGCTCAGAGGCTCACGGGAGCCTTAATTACAACAGTCAAAATGGGGAGCACCCTGTCTTCCATTCCAGCATTTGTGACCCCAAGGCATCATGGTAAATGCAGTCATTAGCACGAATTTGAACAGCATTTTGAAAGTTTTGCACCATAAGTTGGTGCGGCGAGTGCCGTATCTTCGGACACGTGTTTCTGGCTATTTGGCCGTCTTCAGCGAAGAGCAACGTGTAGCTGGCGGGGTTGCTTGAAATGCCGCCTTGAAAGTATTCACAGGTTTAAGTACCACTCAAGAAGGCGCACAGGTGCTTCACCCGAGCTCGTCAGCTCAGAGGCTCACGGGAGCCTTAATTACAACAGTCAAAATGGGGAGCACCCTGTCTTCCATTCCAGCATTTGTGACCCCAAGGCATCATGGTAAATGCAGTCATTAGCACGAATTTGAACAGCATTTTGAAAGTTTTTCACCATAAGTTGGTGCGGCGAGTGCCGTATCTTTGGACACGTGTTTCTGGCTATTTGGCCGTCATCAGCGAAGAGCAACGTGTAGCTGGCCGGGTTGCTTGAAATGCCGCCTTGAAAGTATTCACAGGTTTAAGTACCACTCAAGAAGGCGCACAGGTGCTTCACCCGAGCTCGTCAGCTCAGAGGCTCACGGGAGCCTTAATTACAACAGTCAAAATGGGGAGCACCCTGTCTTCCATTCCAGCATTTGTGACCCCAAGGCATCATGGTAAATGCAGTCATTAGCACGAATTTGAACAGCATTTTGAAAGTTAATAGCCTAATAGCCAGAAACACGTGTCCGAAGATACGGCACTCGCCGCACCAACTTATGGTGCAAAACTTTCAAAATGCTGTTCAAATTCGTGCTAATGACTGCATTTACCATGATGCCTTGGGGTCACAAATGCTGGAATGGAAGACAGGGTGCTCCCCATTTTGACCCACGCGAGGAAACCGTGGGCATCGGATGGCATGGGACCATACCCAGCCAAGAACCTGAGCCTCTACCCTCAAGGATGGCAGAAGCGAGCACGGTGCAGCGGTCTTCCGTTCTAACTCATCGACTGCGAGCATGAGCACAGCTGCCACCAATCAATCACGTTTGTAAAGCGCTCGGCTGCTTCAGCCGAAGCTTCTCGGCGCTCAAAAGCAGAGACTTAGATTGCAGCGGGGCTAACACGTCTAATTTTGGTCAAAAAGGCAGGATTTTAATTCTTTCCTGAAGCAGTGCTTCGACTCGGCCGTGCAAAGTTTGATTGGCAAGGAATTGCAAAGCTTTGCTGTCAGAACCAGCGAGATGGTGTCTGCGACATGAGAAGTGCATTCTACTACTTCAATCAATCAATCAATCGTACATTTATAAAGCACGGCAAATCACCCCTGAGGGCCTCGAGGTGCTGCGGGTGTTGACTGCTGCATTGTGGGCTGCTCAGTCGAAGAGTCAGGTCTTTAGTTCCCTCCTGAACCGCTGTAGCGTCAGCGCCGTCTGAGGAGTATGGGGAGGTTGTTCCACGCCTTGGCTGCCTGGTGCGAGAAGGACCGTCCTCGCTGTTGGTACGGCGGATCCGTGGGGTGTATGCGAGGTAGAGGGAGGTGGATCGAAGGAGTCTGGGTGGTTGGTGGAAGGTCAGGCGTTTATGGATGTAGGCTGGTCATTCATTGTGCAGGGCCTTGTAAGCGTGGGTCAGCATCTTGAACTAGCATCTCTTCTGACCTATGACCCTGGCGTCAAACCTCATCTCACACCCTCCCAGCCAGATACAATAGATCACTACGATGGTTACATGGTCTTTCCCTCGAGCATCTTTGCTCCTCTTCTCTCTTTCGTGCAGCAAGAGGTGTCAGGATAAGAGCAGGCCTGGTTATTAAGCACAACACCAAACCAGTTCCAGCAAAGGCCATCCTCAACTTCAGCATCACTCCAACCAAGCACATCATGCAGTGCCGCGAGTCAGCCATGCTCTAACGTGCTTTGGTGCCACCGCAAGCGCATGAAGCGCTATAGCAATATCAGTACAAAACAACTGATCCCTCCTAGTCCCAGACCGGTTTGTGTGTGGGAATCAGTACACCTCACACCATAGGTTCACCATTGGGTTCAAGGTCCAAAGTACATCAGAATGAATCAGCGCAGGAGATCACCTGACGAAGCGAAAGGCTAACCTCACCTCGAGCGCAGAATGTGCCCTCTGGGCGCATCCCCCACAGTGAACTAGCAGAGGCATCTAACTCATGGAGGTGCAAAGCGCTTACTCACTGGGATCTACTTTAGAAAAATGTTCCTGAGTACGTCAACATTCAGAGCTAGTGGCTTACACGGCAGCTGAGACCTAATCAGAGGAGCTTTGGACTCCTGCACACAAACAAATAGTGCAAATACATTTGCAACTTCCTGGTTGTGTGTGCAGCACTGAATGCAGCTAATACTCTAGAAGATGATGAGCGGTAGGAGTTGACTATAGTTTCATGGATGTAACAGAGCTGTGCACAACACTGAGACTAAACATACAGGATATACTCCTGTGGGTGATGATGCCTCTGATGGGTTGAGAGTCACCGTTTACGCTCACAACCAGTATGGCTTTGGAGTTGTTCACGACTTCGGGTAGTTCACAGAGAGGGTTCCTGACCTCCTCCGGTTCCCCCATCCAGAATAGCCTGTGTATTATGAACCTGTTAACAACACTTCAGTTGTCAAGAGAAAGAGCAGTCGAGGAATGTGCTGCCCATAGGACTAGTGATGGTTTAGTTACAGCAGACAATGGGTATGCCAACAAGATCACCTGATACTGCACTCTTAAGACCAGCACATTTCACTTGGATGCACCATGCAGTGCGGAAAATGTGACAGTCTGGAGTATGTTGTTAAACACCGTGCAGCCCTTCAGTGAGCTAAGAGAATCACAGCATGAGGCTCCTGAAAATGATAAAGCAAAATGGGAGAAAGCAGGATGTGTGAAGGAATCCAGTGACATTTGGGTATTAGACGAGCGAAGGCCAATTCTTCCATATTCCACGTTGCCGGCTATGGTTTGAGATATGTATAACTCGCCCCTTTGTTGGTCGATATGGGACGGTGCAGGCCTTGAAGCATTATTGGCACAACCCTCATTTCTGCATTACGGCTGAAAACTTGTGTCAAAGGTGCATTGTGTGCCAGTAGATTAACGCAGGGAGGAAAGTTGTTGCAACCATGAGTTACATAGAAAAATCTGATGGTCCCTTTAATAGACAGCCGACTGACTTCTTGGAGATGTCGCGATGTAACCACCTGACGTATATTTTACTTACTGTGTGCTTGTTTTCAGATGGGTTGAGGCATTCCCCACTAGGACATGTGACAGTCTAACAGTGGCCAACTACTTTTGCAGGAGTTAATCCCCATGTCTGGCATGTCACTTTATCTCGAATCAGACCACGGGAGTCACTTCAAGAAAGGGGTGATGCAGCCACTGTGTACACCCTTAGGCATTGACCATAGATATCACTGCAGTTATAGACCTGATGCATCAGGAGTGGGAGAGGGTAAACTGAACTTATAAAGCAAAGTCAGCAAACGCATGTCCCTCCACATCTCTGAAATGGCGAGAAGCACTCCCGCTGGTATGCAGGAGCATTCAAAGCACTACATGCGGGAGACCAGACTCTTCCTTCTCAAAGCACTGATGGTAGGAGCCATGTGAATTCCTTCCATTCCTGCAGCTGCACTTGTGAATATTACAGATGACATGGTGCTTGATTATTGTAAAGGACAAGCTGATGAGGCCCGTTCTCTCTCTCACCAGGTCAACTTGGCAACACCAGCTATGAGATCTGCCTCGTTTCACGAACTGAACCCTTGAGACTGAGTTCATGTGAAAAAACACATCTGCTAGGCATGTATGCAGAAGCATTGAAAAGGACTGTTCCCAAGTCATCCTTGTAGCCAACATTGCAGTGAAATGTGCAGGCTTGCCAAACTGGATCCAAGCTTCGCACACAAAAAGAATGAGAAGAGCATCGGAAGAGGTGGAGCTAACATCCACTAGTTCTCTGAGTCCAGCTTGATTTAATTGATTCCAAAGCATCGGAAGAAGAAGGTGAGGTCTGATCCGAGAGTCCACAGCAGCACTCATCTGAGCACCTAAAACATGACGAGTGGAGTTACAGAGTCCCAGGCACAAGATGCAACACGAGAGCTGAGATTGAGACCTCGTGTCTATTGAGATTCCAGAGGCACATGGAGAACAGAGGCATAATAAGTAGGTACAAGTGCTCAGCTGCTCAAACACAATGTAAGAGAAGCTCTGAGCCAGAGAGAGCCCGTGTCTCATGAGATGGAAGTGACCCGTACCTTCTAATAAAAGGTGCACCAAGAAGACAAATGGCCGAGAACTGACAGCAAGAGAAGAATATTGAATAAGTCAAGGAGGCCAGAGACTATTAGAGAGGACAGAGAGTTAGAGGAGCAAAACGACCAAGAACAAGGAAACTAAGTGACAGTGACCTGGATCAACCTGAAACAAAGAAATCAAAGAGATTGAGAAAACCAAACCAAAAGAATTCAGGTCCTAACTGGACTTACTTCTTGAACAGTGACTGTTAGACCTGGCATCCTTGGCGTGGTCTCCCAGGCTGTTTTGCCTCTGCTTCCCATGTTTTGACTGTGCGCTGGACTCTGTTTTTGCTGTTTTTGGTACTCTGGACACTTTACCACTGCTGACCAGTACTAAACTGCAAGTACTCCTGTGTAAATTGTATGTGTAATTGGCTTTTCCATGACTGGCATATTTGATTTACTAGTAAGTCCCTAGTAAAGTGCACTAGAGGTGCCCAGGGCCTGTAAATCAAATGCTACTACTGGGCCTGCAACACTGGTTGTGACACCCACATGAGTGGCCCTATAAACATGGATCAGACCTGCCACTTGGAGTGTCTGTGTGCGCAGTTTTAAACTGCCAATTCAACATGGCAAGTGTACCCACATGCCAGGCCCAAACCTTCCCTTTTTATACATGTAATGCACACCTATGGTACACCCTGGGTAGCCCCATGGGCAGGGTGCAGTGCATGTTAAAGGTAGGACATGTACTGATGTGATTTACATGTCCTAACAGGGAAATACTGCCAAATTCGGTTTTCACTATTGCAAGGCCTATCTCTCTCATAGGCTAATGTGGGGGCTGCATTTAAATATCTTTTAAGTTCAGTTTCCCTTTGAGAGGTGCTAGAAATTTGGAGTTTGGTGTCTCTGGACTCACAATTTAAAAATGCATCTTTTGGTAAAGTTGTTTTTGAAATTGTCAGTTTGAAAATACCACTTTTAGAAAGTGAGCATAGTATTGCTTAAACCATTCTGTGACTCTGCCTGCTGGTGTATTCCCTGTCTGGGTCAGACTGACAGATGGGCTGTTTTTGAACCTCCGCTAGACAGTGACACAAAGGGAGCTGGGGTGTAGCCTGCATACCCTGATGGGCCATCTGGGCTAGAGTGGTGGGAGGAGTGGTCACTTAAACCTGAATGGGCTGTGCCTGCCCTCACACAATGCAGTCTCCAACCCCCTGGTGTGATTATGGAGCCATGTCTGGGCAAGGCAGGATCTCGTGAACAACAGAGACTTTCCTTTGAAGTTTGCCTACTTCAAAGGCAAAAGGAGGTATAAATAGTAGATCCAAAACCCTACTTCTGGAACCAAGAGGAACGTCTGCCAAGGAGAAGAGCGGAAGAGCTGTAGGAGGAGTACTGCCCCTTTGCCTGTGACTGTGCTTTGCTGGGTGGGCCTGCAGTTGCTGCTTTTGCCTGAAAGAGGACAAAGACTGAACTTTGTGGTATATTCCTGCTTGTCAAGAATCTCCAAGGGCTTGGACTGAGCTTGCCTTCTGTTTTGAAGTCTCAGGGCCATCAAAGACTTCCACTGCCAGCACTTGGACTCTCTGCTGAGACTCCAGCCCTGCCAAGTGGTGCCCTATCCAGTCCCTGGGCTTTTGAAAGGTTAAGTTGGTAGAACAAGAACTGAAATCCACACACAGGAAGCCGTGCGGGGAAAATTGCGATGCACCACCTGCAACGCGGCTGTAAAAACGATACTCCACCTGCCTCGCGGCTGGGAAATCGAGGCATCACCTACATCGCGGCTGGAGAAAGGGCACAAACACCTGTTTGTTGCTGAAAAAACCACACAAACCCCAGGTAGCGCGGTTTTCCATCACCATGTCAAATTCATTGTGAAACTGTGCGGATCCGGGGTGCCTGTCGGGAAATCGACACATCGCTCTCTTGAGGGAGAGAAAAACGACGCATCGCCTACCCGACTGGAGAAGAAATGACGCACGGCCTCACTTGCGAGTAAGGAATTGACGCATCGCTGACTTTTCCCATGCACGCTTGCCCATGCGGCTTTACTTTTTACGCAAACCAGGTACTTTGTGTAACAACAACATTTCCATTGTTTTCTATGGAATAAGACTCTCATTAGTTTAAAAATGTATACCTTGACTTGTGTATGTTGGATTTTTGACGTTTTGGTCTTGTTTGATTTAGATAAATATTGCCTGTCTTTCTGAACTGGTGTGGTGTCCATTTTGTAGTGTTTTCACTGTATATGTTGGTACAAATACTATACACATTGCCTTTAGGATGAGCCTGACTGCTTGTGCCAAGCTACCAAGGGGCTGGGAAGTGGTTACCTAATTGGGTATCTCTAGTGTCCTGAGTGAAGTGAGGGTCCCTGCTTGGACAGAGTGCAAACTGACTGCCAGAGACCCCATTTCTAAGAGTGAGGCTGACTCAAGTGATTGCCAGACTGACGTGGGCGAGCCTCCATGAAAGAGGAGACAACAGTTTAGGAGACAAAAGACACCAGAATCTAACAGAACATTGCTGTAGAAAGACTGAGACAACTTACCCTAGGCCGATGGTTAAAACACCACAGAGCCCATAGGCATCCAGTTGACGTAGTCGCCTGCCACTCTAGATTTTAAGATAGGGTAATGATAGTAGGATAAGAAGAAGAGAACTAACAAGAACTAAACTGAAGCAAATATTGAAATTCTTTCCTGCCTCGGGCGGGAACAATATTATCGAGGTGTTAAAGGGCTGCAAAATTGCAATTGCCCTAGTGGTTGTGGCTGTTGCCATTGTAGTCCTCAAGTTTTTTGCTGTTGGATTTCCATTTGCTGGAGGGAGATGTCTCGTCCAATCAGAGTAAAGCAAGTCGAAGAGTAGTGATCAAGCTAAAAAGTCAGTAGGGGGAATTTCACGTGGCTTGAATTCTGAGAATATCTTTGAACAAAATGTATACCACCAGATGCGCGCTGAATACGTTAAGTTGATGCATGTACAGAACGGTTTCAGATGCTCTTATACTTCTGCAGCTGAAGGCCTAACTTATTTCCGTCTTCCTTATCTTACGCGTTTTCCTGTAAGGTAGTCCTGGATCTGTTTTATCACGAAGATGCGTTCAGGTTTCTGATTTTTCTGATTAGGAGCCATCTTTAGAAAATGCGTGTGGAAGCAGTGCCTTGAAGATCTGCGTATAGATAACGCAGCATGCTTCCCTATTTTCGAATCATCATAAATGGTACAGCACATGGTGACATTTTTCTTGCCTCTTGCACGTTCTAACTTAACTAACCCGGATGCACGTCAACCTCCATGCAAGATTAACCAAGCTGAGAGCATCTTTATAGATGAGCTTTAAGAAAGGATGGGAAAGCAAAAGGAAAAGGCAGGAGAAGTCAAGGAATGCTGAAAAGGAGGGAACAAGAAAGGTGAGAAAAAGGATTTACATTCTTAGCTGAATTTGGACTTGGCAAAGAAAGGGAAACTATGCATTGCCCGAGAACCAGAAGGAAAAAAAGACAGTAGAAATTGAAGTGTCACCAAAAAATATTTAGTAAAGGACAACATATTGGCAGGACATGGAGAAAGCTTAGGGGGAAGATATTATTTATGTAGCAAATCCTACGATTTCCAGTTGCTGCACAATTGGGTTGGAATTTGTTATGCAGCCTTAGGCTTTCCAAAGATATATCAAACTAAGAGCTTAGGAGCCAGGAATAACACATAACTGAGAAGAATCAAATGCAGTTTTGTGCAAATTTTGGGTGATATATTTGGTGCATTGATACCATCAGCAGCAGTGGCCTTAAATGACGTGAAAATCAGAAAATTGAAAACTTTGGTGGATAGATTAACCGCAAACTCCGTAGGCACTTCAAGATTGAGGAACAAGGAATTTTTTGCAACGAGGGAAATGATAAATCAAAATCACCTTGCTTTAGATTTGCTTCTTGCGAAGGAAGTCAGAGTTTGCAAAGTAATACACGCTAGAGCATGTTGTGTCTATGGGCCAGATGTACAAAGCAGTTTGCACATCGCAAACAACGAATTTCGCTGTTTGCAACGTGCACAAAGCACTTTGCAATGCACAAACCTCGTTCTGCGATTCGGTAACCTGGTTACCGAATCGCAAAACGGGTTTGCGAGTTGCAATTAGGAACGGGTGTTCCCTTCCTAATTGCGAGTCGCAGTGCAATGCAGGATTGGTTTGTGACCACGAATGCGGTCGCAAACCAATCGCAGTTGGCACCCTTTTGTAACGGGTGGTAACCCATTCGCAAAAGGGAAGGGGTCCCCGTTGTGAATGGCACTGCTAAAAAAAATTCAGAGCAGGCAGTGGTCTTATGGACCACTGCCTTCTCTGAAAAAATGAAACGAAAACGTTTCATTTTTCGTTTTTGTAATGCATCTTGTTTTCCTTTAAGGAAAACGGGCTGCGTTACAAAAAAAAAAAAAATACTGCTTCATTAAAAAGCAGTCACAGACATGGTGGTCTACTGTCCGCAGGAGGCCACCATCCCTGTGAATGCCGCCACTCGCAAGGGGGTCGCAAATTGCAACCCACCTCATGATTCATCAACAACTGCGCCGACACCCTCGCCCCTCTCAAGACCTCCACAACCAACCACACCAACAAGAAAGCCGCCTGGTTCACCGAAGACCTCCGGATCTCCAAGCGCACCTGTCGGAAACTGGAGAAGAAATGGCTCCACGACCGAACACCAGACAGCCACACAGCCCACAAGAGCGCCACCCGCAGACACCACCAACTCATCAGGACCGCCAAGAGGACTGCCTTCAAGGACTGTTTAGACAACAACGCACACAACACCAAAGAGCTCTTCAGCATTGTGAAAGAACTCTCCAACCCCAGCTCCAACACCAACGACATCCCACCATCACAAGACCTGTGCGACTCCCTGGCCACCTTCTTTCACCGCAAGATCACCGACATCCACGACAGCTTCAACTCCGACAACCCCGCACCCACCACCGAGACCACCACCCCTGCGACCACCACCCGCACCAGCCGCCTGACCGCCTGGTCCTACGTCAGCAACGAAGACACCATCAAAACCATGAACTCCATCCACTCCGGATCCCCATCCGACCCCTGCCCTCACCACGTCTTCAACAAAGCCAGCACAACCATCGTGCCCCACCTCCGGAAAACAATCAACAGTTCCTTCGAGACAGCAACCTTCCCGGAAAGCTGGAAGCACGCCGAGGTCAACGCCCTTCTGAAGAAGCCCAAGGCGGACCCCAAAGACCTCAAGAACTTCCGGCCCATCTCCCTGCTCCCGTTCCCGGCAAAAGTGACAGAGAAGATTGTCAACAAACAGCTAACCCGCTACCTAGAAGACAACAACATCCTGGACCCTTCTCAATCCGGCTTTCGCAGCAACCACAGCACCGAGACCGCCCTCATCGCCGCAACTGACGATATCAGGATCCTGATGGACAAAGGAGAAACAGCCGCCCTCATCCTCCTGGACCTATCAGCAGCCTTTGACACAGTCTGCCACCGCACCCTATCAGCACGCATCCATGACTCCGGAATTCAAGAGAAGGCCCTGGTCTGGACCACATCCTTCCTCTCCGGCAGAACCCAGAGAGTCTGCCTCCCACCCTTCCGCTCAAAAACCACCAAGATCATCTGCGGCGTCCCACAGGGATCCTCCCTGAGCCCGATGCTGTTCAATATCTACATGGCACCACTCGCCCACGTCGCACGACAACATAACCTCAACATCATCTCTTACGCAGACGACACCCAACTGATTATATCCCTCACCGAAGACCCCCACACCACCAAAGCCAACCTCCACAGAGGAATGAAGGCCGTAGCTGACTGGATGAAGGACAGCAGACTGAAGCTGAACTCAGACAAAACAGAGGTCCTCATTCTCGGACCCACCCCATCAGCCTGAGACGACTCTTGGTGGCCCACATCGCTAGGCACAGCCCCGGAACCCACAGACCATGCTCGCAACCTGGGGGTCATCCTCGACTCCACCCTCTCCATGACCAGGCAAGTCAACGCCGCCTCCGTGTCCTGCTTCAACACCCTGCGGATGCTCCGCAGGATCTTCAAATGGATTCCCCCTGACACGAGGAAAACCGTCACCCAGGCCCTCATCACCAGCAGACTCGACTACGGGAACGCCCTCTACTCAGGAACAACAACCAAGCTCCTGAGACGACTACAACAAATCCAGAACGCCTCGGCACGACTAATCCTCGACGTCCCCCGACGCAGCCACATCACACCCCACCTAAGAGGCCTGCACTGGCTCCCCGTCGACAAGAGGATCACCTTCAAACTCCTCACCCACGCACACAAAGCACTACACAACACCGGACCTACATACCTCAACAACCGACTCAGCTTCCACACCCCCACCCGAAGCCTCCGCTCAGCCAACCTCGCCACAATTCCCCATATCCGGAAAACCACCACCGGCGGCAGATCCTTCTCCTACCTCGCCGCCAAGACCTGGAACACTCTCCCTACCATCCTACGACAGACTCAGGACCTGCTGGCCTTCAGAAGATTTCTCAAGACCTGGCTCTTCGATCAGTAGCGCCCCCCCAGTGCCTTGAGGCCCTCACAGGTATGTAGCTCGCTTTAGAAATGCAGTGATTGATTGACTGATGATTATTCATGAGGTGGGCCTTTGCGACCCCCTTGCGAGTCGCAGGTGGTGTCAGGGACACCATCCAACATTCCGAATTGTGACTCGCAAATTGCGAGTCGCTCTGACTCACAATTTGCGGGTCGCAATTCGGAATGTTCCTACATCTGGCCCTAAATCCCTAGAATAGATATCCAGATTATCACACAGGCGCTAACAGAGCCGGAGGAAACTGGTGCTTGGGAAGGACTGTCTTCTGTGTTCAATTCTACTGGGAGAGGGTTTCCCAGATTAGGTGAGTGGCTTGGAAGCATAAGCAGGAGAATCCTTAAATTGCTATTGATCCCTATCCTAATCACATTAATCGGAGCAGCATGAATTTTCCATGTCTTCAGAGTCTGCAGAATAATTTCATCAAAGGGTGTAATATATTTTGGGGAAAGAAGCTGTCAGCAAAGAGCGGGAAAAGACAGAAATAGCTGATGTGTAATTAGAGGAATTACAAAGCCACCTGTATACTGAATTTAAGGACTTGGAGGAAACCATATGGAAAAGCCCAAAGCTGTTGATGACAGTCCCATGAAGCCTGCAGATATCATGATTCCGACTGTTCAACGGGATCATCAGAGGGGGCTTGATACAGATGTTTTGTTGGAACCTACGCTTTGCATAATACAAGAACTCATATCCGAGCTAACTAAAGCCAAACTAGGCCTTAGACGCCATGCTCACTGTGGCGTTTCGCTAAACCATGGGAATCAAGCTGTACTTTAATTTCAAACTAGAAACAAAGTGAAATGTGTCCCACAGACTTTCACAGGCTGTTCTGAATAAAGTGTACTCATTCAAGGTTAAAGCTAGGTGCCCCAGGGAAAGCACTACTAGGTAACTCTTCCGGGTCCATGTGTAGATGATTGTTCGTAGTAGAATTATGAGAAACCTCTTGAATGTGTTTACTTGTCAATGTCCCTTTTGTCTTATTTCTGATGGAACCAGAACAAGTGAACCAGGTGCTGTTGTAGTGAATGTATGAAACCCTTTGTTTAAAGCCTCATACATGCGCGTGTGATTTCTTGATGTGGCAGAGAGGCCCTTTTTCCTTATTTTCAAAGGTGCATTTATGTTGGATTGCCATCTCATTCTACGCTCCATATTTAATGATTTGAACTTTATTAAGTTCTTGGTTGATTCTGTACTTTAATTGAGCTTTGCAGCTTGATTTAGGGATTAATTGACTTTGACCATATTGCATTAGCTCCTGTATGCCTAATTTTCTTAAAATAAAACCTTTAGGGTTAAGACTTTATTGTCTTTCACCAAATGTGTTCCACATCCCTGTTATCTGAAATGGCCAACTTTGACTTCTCATGCTGAGACAAGTCTAGCGCCTAGAGGCTACACCACTCACGATCCATCAAGACACGGGTTGGAGAAAGAACAAATGGGGTTTACGCCCCTCACTCTTGATGCTGCAGTGATCTGCCAGAGGATGTAGATTTTTCAGTCAAACCAAAGTTCTGGACTTTCACTGAGTGCCCTAGGATCAGGCCATGAGCTTGGCATCAGTTAAAAGAGTGTCTGATGTGATGCCACAACAGTGCTTTTTTGCACAAAGGGTGATTTTGCACACAAAAGTGATTTTGAACCCAAAAGTGAAAATACAAACATTTAACTTTAGATTCTTCAACGTGTGTTCACTTTTGTTGATGTTGCAGCAACAGTAATGTTGATTTCAAAGTCTGAAATCTCATACTGATGCACATGATTTACACCTATTGTGATATCTTATCACATCTTCTCTTTGTACTGAATTTATACCTCAATGGGACACCACGCTCTTGTTGACTTTGCGCAACGGTTATACTGTGTTTGTGCACCTTATTGTGATTTTTGCTCCTGCATGTGACTTTGCAACTGAAAGTGTTGCCACAAATCAGCTGACGTTGCAGGGAGGTTAATTTTGCACATAATGTTGATTCTGAAACTAAATTGGTTTTTGCATCTCGGTGTTCTTGTGTCTAAAAGTATTTCCACACTCCTGTTGATGTTTCACAATGAGTGATTTTGCATATAAAAATGTTTTTGCTCCTAAATGTGTTTTGTGCTCTTAAAAGTGTTTTCACACCACATTGGTGTTGCACCAAGGGGCATTTTACTCATAAATGCAATACCACAATGCTGATTGCTTTCCACCATTGGTGATTTTGCACTTGTAATGGTCTTTTGTAATTGACCTCAACTCAAAATCCCTCACACAAAAACCTTTACTGCCTCAGTTTACCACAGCAAGGAATGTGAGGCACACATTATAGTGGATGGAAAGTCCTGATCTGTTCCTTGGATAGCCAGTTTCATATCTTCATCACATTGCATCGTACCCTGATGTCCATAAGTGATTCTACCATGTCTCTGGACACTAATACTGATACCATGCTAACATCTCTACTGGCTACAATGGGACAAGCTCACCTCCCTCCAGTAAACCCTTCTCCGTACTGTCACTCATACACCGCTTTGGTATGGATGTAGGCAGTGTCATGGCAACACAAGTTAAAGTAGTTGGGACTGTCACTTGGGACCCTTCTGCCCCTATGCTGAGATGGTTTAAAAAACTATGAAGGACCAAGCCCAGACCCCTTGTGGTAGCCACCGCCACCCTGCAACGCAGCCTCCCTCAGTCATCATTCGTTCCGGTGTTGTCCATCGCACAAACTGAGTAACCACAGAAGGACCCAACCACCTGAAGGCACTATTCACAAGAGAGGTGCAGTTACATGCCTCAAACTTCATAAAAGCCACAACTACTGCCCAGAGAACAAATATGTTGTCCACTTCCTGAAACAAACTGCTCAAACCCAAACTAAATCCGGATCAGATGCACAAAGGAATGGGCTCATCTCACCCTCTCAGCCCGTATCCTACACATCACCTCCTAGCTCCTGAAGGTCTGCCGCCTCTATCCTAATCCCATCCTACACTCTTCTCAGTCGCGGAACTGGTTCTGCTCATTCTCCGCAACATCCTCAACAACAACTGGCTTGAGGATGACTTTAGCGATAAGCAGCATCTTACATGCAAATTGATGAACTCATTCCAATGCCTCAATGTGGAGATTACAAGAAGGACAGCTGAACCCCATCTTATACCAAATACCAGGCAGCAGAGAAAGCTGCACCAATGTTTCCCTTGAATATTTCACTGACCATCTCACCTCCTCTTGTGGTCTGATTCTCTGTGGAGATGTCAACCTCCCCTGGGAACAAGATGAAAACGCTCAAACATCCCTGCCAAAATCCCACACAAACAACTACAACTTTGCACTATCTCCACCCACAAAAAAAGTTTTTACCTTGAACATTGTATTCATGAAGGATCTCCACATACACGTGTCTTACCCATTCACATTGGATGGACCACTTTCTCATTCCTTTCAAACCTTTGACCTTAAAGCTGCCTCATCGTCCTAAAGATAACATAGAAATGGAAAAATACAGATACATCAGAGTGGCAACAAGCACTGGAAATGCCAGGAAGTGCCACGAATGCATCACACAGGCATGCACAAAAGTGCACCTACGATTTGTGCCACGTCTCTGTGTATCTGTCTCTTACTGTGCCATGTATATATGTACCCTGTTTCCTAAACCCTCAGTGTGGATTGTTGTAACATCTATCACTGTAATGTTGCTTTAAATGAAACTGCAGCCTTTTCATCCACACTGCAAGGTGTGAGAAGCTGGGATTCAGGTGATAGCTCTAGCCAACGAGTTTCAGCCAAGCCCTGCGTATAAACTCTTGGCCAAGATTCACAGGTGGACACATAAATGCACTTTATGGTCAAGGTTATTGCACGCGAAGCACATTCCTTGTGCAGCAGTGAGGACAAATGTCACAGAGGAAGTGCGAGATGTAAATTAGAATTGATTTCTGAGCTATCACAAACACAAGCCACCACAGAAGGAAGGGATGTGAAAAAGTCCACAGGCCCAGCCATTCTGTCTGGTCTATAAATAGATATTAAATGGGCTCCAGCCAGTGCTTAATTTGTAAACAAAAAGGTGCATGTGCCCAAAGCCCTCCTCTTAAGTATGCGGCTGCTGCATTTTAATGTGTGAACACAGAATACTGAGGCAGCGTAATCCTGAAGCCATCTCGGGCCTCTTCAATCCATTTACAGCCACTCCCTGCCCCTTCAGCTCCCTCTTGCAGCTTTCTGCTTCCTCCATTTGTGATGCTTTTTCGTTTTTCCCTTCTTCTGACGTTCTCATATGTTTCGTTTGCTCGCAGCAAATGCTTAACGCAGAAGAATAAGACCCGGCCCTCAAAAATAAGTGCTGGTGCTCAGCACCGGAAACAACAAGCACAAATTAAGCACTGGCTCCAGCTTTTACCTGGCTTCCTCAATACTGCTGCTTTTCAGTGTTTATCATAATCAAGGACAAAGTAACCTCTGCTATAAATTATAAGGATATTGCAAGTAACTGAGGAGTTTCATAACTACATAGATGAACGAGGCTGAAGGCTGAGTTCCTTTATAAGGTTATGGAACTTTGAGGTGACTTGCAACATCCTTATTCAGGGGGTACTTCATCAAATATAATTCTTAGTTACACCATCACCTTTCCCACAAACCACTTAAAACCTTGTTGCGTAGCTCTTTCATATGAAAGAGAGAGCATGTTTGCAAACACAAAGAATACAAATTAAACATCTAGTGCAAAATTAAACACATCAAAAACCTGTTAGATATTTGTTGCAAAAAGATATTGGAAACAGTTCAATGCAAGACAGTTAAAAACATTTTTTTTAAGCTGTAGTAGCTTGGAATGTGTAGAAACATCCAGAAAACAGCAGGCACTGTGACGTCTCAACTGGACTGCATTAACTTATAATAGTCAAGTTCTGTCATCTCTTCTTTATAATCTGCAACTTGGTGCGTCACATGAAATTAGTGGCTGATGTTTATATAGGGATTTCAGATTCCCATGTATTATAACTGATTAATACGCTTGTCTTTGCAACATTCACTGCCTCTCCCATTAATGCATTTATTTAACATCACTCCTGGGTATGCATTAAGGGACAAGTTGAAGAGCCAGAACTCTTATCGTTTTGTAAAGCGTGGCTACTCACCTGTGTGGGCCTCCAGGCGCTGGGGGAGGAGGAGGATTGAGGGGGGGGGGTGAGGCTGGAGCCTCATCTGAAGAGCCACATCTTGAGGTTCTTCCTGAAGATGGTAAGCGATTGGCTGTGTCGGAGGTATAGGGGCAGGTTGTTCCAGCCCTTTGCTGCGATGTAGGTGAGGGATCGTCCTCCGGCGATGGTTTATCGAATGTGAGGGATAGTGGCCAGAGCCAGTTAAGCGGAGGGATCTGGCGGGGTGTGGAAGGAGACGCAGTGGTTCAATTAGGCTGGTCCAACTTTGTGTATGATTTTGTATGTGTTGGTGAGTAGCTTGAAGGTGATTTGTTTTTCTATCGGGTGCCAGTGGAGGGTCCTCAGGTGCTGGGAGATATGTTCTTGGCCTGGGAGGTTAAGGACAAGTCTGGAGGCGGCGTTCTAGATGAGTTGCAGCTTCTTGATGTTTCTCTTCATAGTGCCGGCGTGGAGAGCGTTGCCGTAGTCAAGTTGGTTGTGACTAAGGCATGGTTGACTGTCCTGCGGCAGTCTGCTGGGATCCATTTGAACATTTTCCGGAGTTTGCAGAGGGTGTGCCAGCAGGAGGAGGTGACTGAGTTTACCTGTCGAGTCATAGATAGGGAGGAGTTGAGGATGATGCCTAGGTTGCGGGCATGCTCAGTCGGTGAAGGCGGGGGTTGAGAGATGTGGACCACCAAGAGTCGTCCCATGGTGAGTTGGTGTTTCCAAAAATGATGAGCTCTGTCTTGTCAGAGTTGAGCTTGAGGCAGCTGTCTCTTATCAAGGTGGCGACAGCTTCCATTCCTGAGTGGATGTTCCTTTTGGCTGTGTCCAGGTCTTAGGCGAGGGAATGATGAGTTGTGTGTCATCGGCATATGACACGATGTTTATTCTGTGGCTATTGACGATGGTTGCGAGTGGGGTCATGTATATGTTGAAAAGAGTTGGACTCAGAGAGGATCGGTGTGCAGTGTGGGCAGCATGTCCTTGTGGCACTGAAAGGGGCAGGTAGTACAGGCAGTCTGCTGAGATGACACAGCCATAAAGAGTGTGGAGCTGGCATCAGTGGGCACTAAGAGGAACAGGGTCTTGTCGCACTGTGATGTGTTGATGTTGCCACGCAGTGTGAGGAGACGGCTGTTGTGGGCACTGTGAGGAGCAGGCAGTGGCAGGCAGCCGGCGGATGTGGCAAAGGTAAGCACTTCATGGAGGGTGTAAGTGTGAGGAGATGGCACTTGTGGGCACTGCAAGAAGCTGGAATTGGCATGTAATCTCCTTAGGAGATACTATGGGACCGTATCAATGGGGCTGGGCAGTGTAGAGAACTGCCACCCACCGGTGGGCACTGCAAGGACCTGACACTCGCAGGCAATGTGTGGATGTGGCTCAGGTGAGCATTATGAGAAGTGGTGCTGATGGGAGTGTAAGGTAGTGTTTCTGGAGCAAAGTGTGAGGATCTATCAAAGACAGAAGTGTGAGGAGCTGGCACTGCCAGGCACTGGTAGACTGTGTAAGGAGCTGGTACTTGTAAACAGTGTACAAAACAGGCACTGCATGACCCTCCGAAATTGCCAGTGTTAGAAGTACAATGGGATGAGGACTTTGCCTTGGTACATACTGTGAGAAGCTGGGAGTTACCTACCAGGTAATCATCATGTGTGGTGCCCACCACCCCTCACCATCAATCCTCACAATACACCCAACCCTATAACACACAAACACACTGCATTCTCACAACACATAGACCCATTGTAATAAACATCCCACTAACCTTCATGCTCCCACAAACTACCAAGCATACACTTCAAGTCATGCTGATTAACACACGCTGTGCAGTACTCCATGCTCGAGACATCACAGACCTCATCTTCTGTCACAGTCCTGACTCACTATCACAGAAACATGGGTCACCCCTACATACTCACACATCTGAGATGTCCTTGTTCCCACAGGCTTCAGCATCCAGTGTGTGGACCACATACATTAGAAGGGAGGCAGCCAGACCCATCCATAAATGCTTCCTAGGCTCGTACGCAACACTGAAATTAAGTTCATCACATAATACTTCCCACTTTTTGCAACTCATTAAGCCACTGTGTACTTCATCTACAGGCCTCTCAGACAACAAAGGCTTCACATACATATGGAGCATATTTTTAAATGGTTGCGTCACGTTTGCACCACACAATGTAGTACATGCATGACGCTAACCTCTGAGTCAGATTTTTTTGAGCTACGCAAATCCAATTTGTGTGACTTTGAGTGGCTCCAAAAATCTAGAGGAAGGCAACTCAGCGCAAATCTCTGCCTTGTCTTACTCTGACCTGGGAAGGCATTCCATGGGTGATGCGTGGGTGTCCCCATGCAACGCCCATGGTTTTTGACACATTCCCAGATTTATCAGAACTGGTAAACCTGGGAATGATAGACCTCCCCAGGAGAGGCTTAACAAGGAGAAATACCTTTATTTCGCCTCGTTACTTCCTCTTTCTGTGTGCTGCGTTCTGCAGCACACATAGATAGAGGAATATGTCTCCCCTTCATGCACGAAAACAACCCTGCATACACCATGGTGCAAGGGTGCCTGCGTTGGCACTGGGCAGCTCATTGTACGCCATCACAGGGGGGAAATTCATTTAAGTGCCTTAAATGCGGCCCATTCCTGCGCTTTCCCAGTGACACAGTGCGGCGCAGTCAAGTGACCTACTGCACTGCACTACGCCACTATCTCTAAAATATGCCCCTAATTATCTGATGTCTTTACCACCTCATTCACCCAACACACTAACATGAAATGAAGCACCTCAGATACTTCAACCTGAGACAACTTCCTCAATCTCTGCAACTTACTCAAGCAAGTCACCCGAAAAACACCCTCTAAAATCCAAATCTTCAATCTCATCTTCTCAACATTACTAAGCAATCAATACAAATTCCCCATATCTGTGGGCTGGACCAATCACCTGGCGATCTATCACCCAGCTCAGCAACCCACTAACACAGAGAGGTCACCTCAAAAGAGAGCTGCAAACTTACAGATGCTTCAAGGACTTCTCCATTGACACCCTAAACCTCAGACTCATTTCTCACTCTGCCATGTCCTCGTCAAACGCCAACACCCTTCTAAACAACCTCAGTGCATTTCAGGAAAACCATTCCAACATCTATACTCTAAAGAAAACACACACATGTAAAGTGAACCCTTCAACATTGTGAGACACCAAAATCTCACCAATAACAAATGTTCTATCCACAGACCTCCTGGGAGTCCACAGTTGGGCTGGCCCACTGGGCAATCTTTCAGTGCCAGAAGGACATGCCTGACAGGTGAGTGTGGGGTGTTTTTTTTGCTGTTTGTGGGCCTGTTTTTAGTCTGCTGGGCCGGTTTGCACTGTTAATTTCCCCGATATTGTCACAGACATTGCCTGCAGCAAGCAAAAATCCTTCACCTTTCCATACCCTGCATGTATTTAGAAGTACAAAACTGCCCCTATATGCAAACATGGCCCAATTTTTGAGGTATCTAATTCACTAATGGGGGCCGCTTTTATTTTGGTGCCTACAGGAACAGCTCCTCTGCTACGGTGGACGAGTGTTTCCCCCCCCCCCCTCTGCCAGCAGCCTCAAAAATAAAAAAATAAAAAAAGGTTTATTATCGTTTTATTTTTCAAGTTGGGCTCGGCCGAGTCTTGAGGGTGGGGCCATTGCGATGAGGGGGTGGAGGGTGAGTGGTGTGTACTGCTATCCATACACATCTGGGTTTGGCCGGCTGTTTCAGGACAACCAAACCAACATGCGCACTGAGCTGTCTCCAACCCGAGCTGCGTTGCCGGGTTAGAGACAGCAGGCACAGGCTCCCATTCCGTTTGGGAATGCAAATCGAGGGTGCTCAGGCCAATCCTGACGCAGCTCTCATGCTGCCAACAGCATGAGAGCAGCGTTAGGATTGGCCGCGGGGCAGTCTGGGAGGCTGTGCCTGCATTGGAGAGGAGCAGAAGAGTGTCAATGCGGCGGGCGGCAGGTAAGTTCTTTTATGTTTTTTTTTTCCTCTGTTTCTTGTGTTTTTCTGCTTGTGTCGCCATGCGTTCCGCCACTCTGACCTGACACCAGCCACTGCTGGTGCCTGGGCCTTTTTTCTGCCCAGTGCAACCCTGTAGAACATGACTCACTGAGGAGAATCAAAAGTTACCAATATGCCAATGACACACAATTCATCTCAAACAGCACCTTTGTCTTATTCAGACCTGGATGTCCAGCACCGGCCTGAAGCTCAACGCACGAAAGCCAGAATATCTGCTATTCACCATGAAAACAGAATCCCTGCTATTCACCGAGAACATCAAGCAAAAAAAGTCCAAACCTGGCTCAAAGACATGAGGCTGGTTGAATTCCAACCCAAACTTTCAACCAATTCAAAGTTACTTAGATTAATTGTGAACAATTACCTCACCCTCAAGGAACACAATATAGAAACCCAAGAGGGCCTGGTGCCAGCTCTACTGAAGAGTGGGAAAGCATCCCTCCAGAAGGCACTTCATTCACTGCCATTCAAGCACCTGCACCCTTGCCTCCAGGCGCTGGCTGGTTGGGAATGTCCCTGGCTGGCTACCAGCTTGTAACCCGGCCTGAGTGGCCTCTTGACTGTTGTTGGCCCAGCTGGCACACTAATCTAGGATGTGCCCCGAGGCCTTGTCAGACCACGTAAAACCAAGGTCCAGAGCCTGTTCTGACTCAGAGGGATGCACCAAACGTGTCCTCTTGTACCACCTCGGACTCCTGTCCATTTCCTGGCTTGTTGACATGATGCAACAGGGGCAGGGTACTGATTTTTAGGGTCGAGCGCGCAAAGCGCTCTGTCCCTGTTGTTAACTCTTTACGGGCTTGTAACCACGCCCATCAGTTTGGTTGGTTTGTGGGCTTGCCTTTTAAAATTCACTTGATTTCATTAGTGGAAGGCATGCATATGTCATGCCTTTTCCGGTGCTTATCCTTCCTCGAGTGCACCGACCAACTACTGAAAACATACGAGGCTCCATGTTTTCCGTATGGTTTCTGGACTACTTTTATTTTGTAGGCAGCGCGATCTCGCTGGGCCTTAGTCAAGCGCTTTGAATGACATCTACCCTGTTACATGGATAATTGCACTTTCGCGGTTACATGGATAATTTTGCACTTTTGCCGATAAATTTCACTGCGAGCGAACTTCTGTTTCCTTTTGTGTGTTTGCTTCGCGGCTGTGTGCTCGCTTATTTGAAACTGTTTTACTTTTAATTTTCAGTCTATGTGGCAAGAAAAGTCCGGTTAGGAGTTTACAACGCTAATAGCTCTAACTCGAGCAAACGCGAAGCCCATTGCATTGCAAATGCTTGTTTATTATTGGTTCTGAAAAGTCCTTTTTTATGTTCTCTGAGGGAGTGTGACTTGGTGGTGACACGCATGTAAAAGTTCCACTTCGGTGTGACACCCAGGCCGTAGTGCTGAAATGTGTTGTGTGTGTAGTAGCATGCGTGTTCACATTGCCATAGTGTGGCACATACATGACAGGCTCTGTGGTTTGTAAGTATGTTTGCTGAAACCTATGAGATCAGTTGTGGACGGTCTCTGGTTGTGTCCTGTCTCTCCCTCACCTGTGTCTGCTGTCAGGGTCACACCTCAACTGTCTCTCCTCGCTGTATGACACGTCCGCAGATGTCTCAACATCACCTGTCCCTGGTGTCAGACATGTCTTTCCTCATCGGTGGCTGCACTCCGTCTCACGCTGACATGTCTCTGCTCTGAGTCTGTCACCTGTCTCAGACACCTCTCTTGGTTGTCAGCCTGAGATCCTCGCCTGTCCCAGATCTCAGTCCCTCCTCACCAGTGCCTGTCCTGTCTCACCCTCACCTGTACGTGCTGTCACGCTCACACCTCACCTGTCTCTCATGGCTGTCGCCCATCTCCCGAGCAGCTCCGTAGCCTGGCCTTCTGGTCGCTCGCTGTCTCTCACCTGTGTGACATAGCAGGTCTCGTGTTGTCTCAATGCTATGATGTTGTGGCGGTCTCCAGGTCCCTGAGAGCTCTCTCGCCTCTCTTGGCGCTCTCAGGCTCCCTGAGCGGTCTCTCGCCCTCTCTTGGGGCTCTCTAGCTCCCCGAGAGCTCTCTCGTCTCTCTTGGCGCTGCAGTCTTTTCTCTGCGCTCTCCTGTCGCCTCTCAGTGCTTTCCTTGAGTGTCTCTCCTGAGCCCGTGCCTGTTTCCGTGTTTATCTTGGCCCAGGGAGCAGCAGGTGCGTTTCCTCCTCCTCCTCTTCCTCCTCCTCCCTCTCACCTGGCAGGTTCTCCCTCCTCTCCATTGGCTGCCGAGAGACATCTGACTGCCGCAGGTACTCTCTCCCCGCAGGTCCGGAGAGACCCAGGGGGAAAGTTGGGCAGTCTCGCTTGAGACCTCCAGATGCCATAATTAGGGGGCGGTGTGTATGAACACGTGGCCCCTCTCTTCTCGTGACATCCGAGGTCCTGAGAGACCCCAGGCTGCGGCCCCCTGAGGCACAGAGAGTGTCACCGGGGTGGGGGACAGGGCTGTCTTTCTGGGGCAGATATCATCCTAAACGAACTGCTCTCTATACAGACTATGAGCAGCGCCTGGAGGCCGTTGCATTCACACGGAGCGCTAGAGAAGTGTTCACATTAATCACTCAATCTCTGTACAATGACACTCTCTCTCGCCACAGGCTGTCCCACTTGCTGCCACAGTGGCCGCGCCCGTCCCTCTGCTCTCTGTGGCTTCTTGGCACATAGTTTGAGAGGAGAGTGAGACCTGGGCCCAGGTGTGTAACTCTGCCCGCCCCGACATCAGGGGTCCCGAGGGACTCCAGGCAGCGGGCCCCGGGGGCACAGAGAGTGTCTCCAGGGAGGGGGCAGGGCTCGCTGGCTGGGACAGAGGCGTCCTAAAACCAAGCCAGTTCGTCAAGTAGGGCCACCCCTTCCTTAAAATCTCAGCAGCGCCCCAAAGCTGTTCTTATAGCACGGAGCGCTAGCCTAGAAAGTTTACAATAATCACTCTGTATTGTGCAGATACTTCCTATCTCGCCCCTGTCCCTCCCCTTCTCACTCCCTCTCCCCCCTCTATGTATCGCCCCCCCTCTCTCTCTCTTGCTCTCCTCCCTCCCCCTCTGTCTGTCTCTTTCACTCGCTCTCTCTCCCCCTCTCCTTCTCCCCCTCTATCTCTCTCCCTCTCCTTCCCCGCTCTCTGTCTCTTTCTCTCTCCCTCTATTTCTCTCTCACACTCTCCCTCTCTCTCTTTCTCACTCTCATAGTCCCCCGTCTCTCTCTCCCTCACCCTCTCTTTCTCTCTCCCCCTCCCTCTCTCTTTTTATCTTTCTCCCTCACTTTCTTTCTCCCCTCTCTCTCTCTCCCTCTCTCTCTCCCTCTCTCTCTTTCTCACTCCCCTTCTCACTCCCTCTCAACCTCTCTCTGTTTCTCTTTCTCTCTCACCCTCTCTTTTTATCTCTCTGTGTCTCTTTCTCTCTCGCTCTCGACTTCTCTCTTTCCCTTTCTCTCTCTCTCTCTTTCTCTCTCGCTCTCTCTTTCTCCCACCCTCCTCTCTCCCATCCTCTCCTCCTCCCCCTTCTCCCCCCTCTCTCCTTCCTCCCTCCCTCTCCCCCTCTCTCTCTCTCCTCCATTTCTCTCTTTCTCCCTCTGTCTCTCTCTCCCCTCCTCCTCGCTGTCTCTCCCTCTTTCTCTCTCCCCCTCTCTCTCACTCTCATAGTCCCCCCTCTCTCTCTCCCTCACCCTTTCTTTCTCTCTCTCTTCCTCCCTCTCTCTTTTTATCTTTCTCCCTCACTTTCTTTCTTTCTCACCTCTCCCTCCTCTCTCTCTTTCCCCCTCCCCTTCTCACTCCCTCTCAACCTCCCCTCTCTCTCTGTTTCTCTTTCTCTCTCTCTCTCTCTCTCTCTCTCTCTCTCTCTCTCTCTCTCTCTCTCCTTCTCTTTCTCGTTCTCTCTCCTCCCCTCTCTCTCGCCCCTTCTCCCTCTTTCTCTCTCTCTCCCCTTCTCGCTCTCCCTCTCTCTCTCTCTCTCTTTCTCCCGCGCTCTCCTCCCCTCTCTCCCCTTCTTCCTCTCTCTCCTCCTCTCTCCTCCCCTCTCTCCCCTTCTTTCTCTCTCTCCTCCCCTCTCTCTCTCTCCTCCTCTGCCTCCCTCTCTCTCTCTCCTCCCCCTCGCTCTCTCTCTCACCACGTCTCCGCGTGGGCGAGGCACACATTACTTCCTTTTGTTGTTCCTGGTTGTACGTTCCCCCGATGCTCTGGTGTAAAGCCGCTGAGCCCGCGGTGATGTCACTGACAGGGTAAAACGTATAATAATGGCCTCGTTCTGCAGTGGAGGGGCGCTACAAAGATACGTATCACGTTGGTACAGGTGACTGGTTCAGAGAGTGTAAGGACTGTCCTAGCCTGAGAGGAAGTGTACAGCTGGAAACACAAACTTTAAAACTTAATCCGTGCTTACGTCACAGACACTGCTCTCAAAGAAGCTATTTCAGGAAGGCTCCCAGATGTAGGAGGAACCCCAAACATGCTCTATTTCATTGCTTTCTGAGGTCCATGGAGTGGGGTCCAGGGGTCCTTCTCTCCAGACACATTATAAGGTACACCTTGCCGTACATTATAAAGATATTGCACACCACAGAGGAGTTTCATTACCATCTACCGCAACAGGCCAAATACCGAGTTCCTTCATAAAGTTATGGAACTCTGGGGTGACTTGCAACATCCTTATCATGTACGGCAGGGGGTACTTTATCCCATATAATACATGGCCACACCATCACCTATCCCATAAACCACTTAAAACCTTGGTGCATAGCTCTTTCATATGAAAGATAAAGCATGTTTGCAAACATGAAGCATACAAATAGAACCTCTAGTGCAAAATCAAACACATAAAAACCCTGCCATATAGTTGTGCCAAAAAGATATTAGAAAAAGTTCAATACAAATCAGATTTTTTATTTTTTTTAAACTGAAGTAGCTCGGAATGTGTAGGAAACAGGCAGGACGATACTAACTTTCTCATAATTATTTAAGGAACTCAAAAAATAAACATGTTCTTTCTGCTTGTCACTCTAAGGTATTAAAATAGGGCAGAAGAAAGAAAAGCAGCGTTTTTGTTGCTTTAAACATCTGCTCCCTGACCTGTCCTGCCTTTCACCTTGGCTGCTGGCTCTGGCAGCAGGCATTGTGATGTTAGAACTCCACTGTAATAACTTATTATAGTTGAGTTCTGACGTCAAAGTCGCCGATTCTAAAGAAATTGCAGATGAGCATTTCTACGGGGATTGCAGAATCCCGTGTAACCTATAACCTACTCTAGAAGTAGATGGAGATCTATTGAAAGGAGTGCCTTTTACCAATACTTAGGCCCAAATTTAAGGATGGCCTTGGCCCATCTAAAGCCACATCAGCATCATTCTTCTAGTGCTAATGGGGCGTTAGAACGTCAAAAAAGCCACACAATATCTACAAAGTGGCAGAATGCATTCATAGCGCCACTTTGCGACCCTGTGAGCCATATTATGCATCAGCCATGCATAATGTGTGTAAAGGGCGGAGTTCTGGCGCTAGGAGGCCCGCAAGCATGACGCAATGAAACCTACAAGATTTCATTGCACCATTTTTGGCGTCATTTTTAACTCCTGCTGGAAGCAGGCATTAAAAGGAGGGGCCAATTGGAATCAATGGGTCTCCTTGCACTATTGCTATTCTTGCGTCAGACTTTTCAACGCTAGTGGAGCAAAGCGCCACAATAGTGTCAAAAATTTGGACACTATTGTTCCTAATACCGCCATGGTGGACGGTGCACACATGGTGGCGTTAGGGAGGTGCAGGGGGAAGCACCTTCATACACTCATTCAACTTAACCTCCCAGATGGTCTTAATTATTAACATAATTTGATTGAAAAAAAGAGTCTTTGTGTGCTCCACTATATTTTGTTTCAAGAGTAACAATATACTCTTTGGTGTCCCCTCAATATTTGCTGTCCTGATGATGACTCTGCACTGATTCAGCTGTTATTGGGGGCGAAACGTCGACAGAACTCATAAACTGGAATTTAATGTTTATTGTGGATAGGGATATCCGATGTACAGATATCCCATACATGTCACACCATCTCTTTCAGTCACATGTATAGGTTGTGTATATGTAGCACCAGGGCACTTGTTCACCCTGTCACTCTACACTGCGCCATCACTGTATATGAGCACCTCTGATATTATGATATTCTGGGTTTGAAATTGTTTTTGGAATACAAAAATAAAATTGCATTTAATGTCTGAGGAATTTCCTTGTTAAAGGGGTTCTAAAATAAAATAGCGGCCGTGGAAGTCAAGGGGTACACTTCCCCCTTGGGGACCATTTGAGTCTGATTCTGTCAGAGAGAGAGGTCTCAGCAGAGAGGCCAGTCCCTTCACAGACCCTATTATGCACGCCTGCTAGCCAGGAGAGGGATGTCAGTGAAGAGGCCAGTTCCTCCCCACACCCTACTATGCACACTCGTCATCCAACGAGACAGCACACATGAAAGGCATTCCCTCTCGACACCCTACTATGCACTCGAGAAAGATGTCAGCAGAAAGGCCAGGCTCTCTCCACACCCTACTATGTACATTCATTATCTAAGAGAATGGTCTCAGTGGAGAGGCCTTTCCCTCCCCCCACCCTACTACTCACACCTGTCATCCTAGAGAGAGGTCTCACCGGACAGGCCGGTACCTTCCAAAACACTCCCATGTACACCATCCATCCAAGAGAGGGGTCTCTGTGGAGACGCTAGTCCCTCTACACCCTACTACACACACCCGTTGTCTGAGAGAGAGGTCTCAGCAGAGAGGTCAGTCCGTCCCCTCGTCCTACTGTGCCTACCTGTTAGTGAAAACAGGGGTCTCAGCAGAGAGAACAGTCTCTCCACACTCCTTACTATGCACACCTGTTATCCAGGCGAGGGGTGTCACTGGAGAGGCCAGTCCCTCCCCACAACCTACTTTGCACACCTGTCACCCAACAGTGAGAGCACACATGAAAGGCCACTCCCTCTGTTCCCCCTACTATGCGCACCAGTAACCTTGGGGAGAGGTCTTAGCGGAGAGGTCACTCTCTCCCCACACCTTACTACACACAGTATGGTATTCAATGAGTTTGCAACTCTGTTGTGATCCCACAAGATTAATTTGCAAGCTTCAAGGAGTGAACCTTGCCACAAGAGGCTCATGCAAACCCATGGGCGGCTCGCACGACCAGCATGGAAAATTACTGAGCCTGCCACGAGGTGTTTTATGATCCTGTGAGAGTCTTGCAAGATTGTATTGGGAGAAGCAAAAATAAAGACTAGGTTATATTAAGGTCAACCAATAGTTAACATTGTCACTTCATGGTTGAAAAAATGATGTGACGTGATTGGCTGCACAACCACAGATAGCTGAGATTGTGCTTGGTGATTTGGAGGCGAAGGAAGTCTCAGACTTGTGCTCAGTAGAGGGGATTTTATTTGGAAGTAAAAGGAACTAGTGTCTTCAGCTGCATTTAGGAAACAGCTCCAAGTGCAGGCAATTAAAATATGGTTTATGAACTTTGTTGAGAAGTGTTAGTAGGTACCCTACTGTTTATAAACTTATTGTAAGCATGTTTACTGAGTGAAAAGCTGTTTGTAGAGATGTAGGATTCTCAGTATAACTTTTTTAGAAGTAGACATTAGAATGTAGAGATGTCGGCAGGGATTGCATGTTGTGTACAAATATGAAGTGTTTACAGCTGTCAGTAAAGGAGGAAGTGTTTTTCAAATTATAAAGCAAATAATCTGGAGTGTTAATTCAAGGCATAGTGTTTTCCTAAACGCCAGTACACATATCTTTTACCCTTATCAGAGGTTTCAATGGATAGATTGCTGTTTCTACAGTAAAACTCCCTCCTCACTGTTAGCAAAGGTATGTCAAGAGGAATGTGTTACTGTATAAACTTTTATGGAACCACCTGTTACCTTGTATAGAGATGTTAATAGTTAAAGTGTATGTTAAGTATTGTAGGTGCATTCACTTGCTTTGATACTTTGAACTGTGTATAGTATGTTTTAGATGATCTTGATGAGTTTCTCAGGCCAGCTAATTTAAACATTGCAGGTATGAATTATAAAACTCCTGCTAAATGTGTTATATTGTTTTTGCAAATGTTTGTAGGTAGCTTAACCACAGATTTGAAGCCATGCTTCAATTTATCTGTAAAAAAGGAATGATGCACTGGGTGAGGCTGTGTTATCTTTCTGAACAAATGAATAACAACTTAGTGGTACACTAGATATAAATATGTTATAGTGGGAGAAAATGTAGAAATGTTTAGACAATATAGTGATGAATCACTGTTATCATTTATTGAGCGGTATGCAACTTAGGCTTTTTGGTTATTTTCTCTTTTTGTAGGAGGAAAATGGTAAACAGAGATTGTTGAAAAGAGAACTACCACGTGACAAAATATATGGAGCTGAAAAACAAACTTTTTTCACTTTTGAAGAAGCACGAAACAGTAAATCTGTAGAAAATCAGGGGAAAAACTATTGCTTGGAGGAGTATTTATGTTCCTGCGAGACTTCTCACAGAAGGCGTAGTTGTTTCACAAGAACAAATACTTTGCTTACAAAAGGAGTAAAATAAAGTTGGATTCATAGCAGCCTGACTGGATAGTACTTGTTGTCTATTTCAGAAGAGTGAGGCACCGGAGTACTGCAAATATCTGTGGATGTGTAGATCTTAAATGGGTCTGTATAGCAGATGGTGGTGTTCTGTTTCTTGGTCAGTCTGCTGAATTCTTTAATTCAAAGTTTGCAAGTTACAAACTTGGCAGATATGAGTTTTAAACAGGGCTTAAAATTGCTTGTGTCTGCTGATCATACTTAGAAGTAGATATTCTAAATGACTGAAGTTGGTTTTATTGTTTGTTTTAGGGTTGTTACTATAGTTTGTTGATGTTGTTGTTGATTTGTTATGTTGTTAAGTTATTTTATTGTAATCATTTTTTTTAAGTTACAAGTGATTTTTTATGTACTAGTTATTTTCGTTTTTAATATTATTATACTGTTGGAATGTTGACTGAAACTTGCAGTTCCTTCTCCGGGGTTTGCGCAAGTGCTTCTACATGTATGTGTATCTATACAATACTATGCTCATCTTACATGCCAGATAGAGCGGTCAATGGAGAAGCCAATTATTTGTGCACCCTACTATACTCATTCACTGTGCAAGTGTAAGGCCTCAGTTGAGAGGCCACTCGTTGTCCACACAGTAGTATGGAAGGCTCTCATAAGAGGGAGGTCTTGGCAGAGAAGTAGTCCATCCCAAAACTCTACAATTCCCTCCTGTCATCCAAGAGAGGGTTAGGTTTTTCAGAGGTCAATCTCTCCACATACCCTAGTATGTATGGACGTTAATCTGGTAAGAGGACTCAGCTGGGAGACCATTCCCTCTGCACACCATACTATGTACGCTCTTTATCTTGAGGAGAGGTGTTAAAGAACAGGTCAGTGTGTTCTCACATTGTCCTACTTTTGGATGTGAGCTTGGGAAGAGATGTGAGCATAGATGCAATAGTTTGACACAATGTACTACACATGCACATCACCCTGTAGAGACGACAACCTCTCCTTACACTTTATTACACACATCTCTTACGCTGGAGAGAGGGCAGTTTCTGTCTATACCTTATGATATATAACTGTCCCTCTGAGGAAAGCTATGTACTATGTATATCTCTTACCATGAGAGGAGGTGTGATCAGAGAGGGTACTGTCTTTTTACATCCTGCTGTGCACACCTGTTATCTTGGGGAAAAAAGTCTGAGTAGAAAAGTCTCATTTCCAATGCCCTAATGTGGATACTCCCTCAAACCCTCTGTGCACACTCATCACTTTGAGGAGAGATCTTCTTGTAGAAATAACTCCCTCTCCACATGGTACTATGCACACTGGTATCCACGAGGAGGGATCTCACTTAGAGGTCAGTCTTTCCCCATATTCAAGTATGCAAATCCATTATCCAAGATGGACTTCTCAGCATAGAGGCCATTTTCTCTCCACACCCTACTTGTACATTTGTCATACTGGTGAGAGCTGTGAGCAAAGTGGTGAGGCCCTCCACACACTCTGATTTGGAAAGGCAGTACCTTCTCACACCCGTCATGAAATAGAGAGGTCTCAGGTGTGAGGCAAGCCCACTCCACAAACTACTATACTCCCTCTGGGGAGAAGTGCTAGTGGAGAGCTAGTCTCTCTTTACACCCCACTATGTTCACTGGTCACCTTGGAGAGGTCAGTCCCTCCCCATACCCTACTATACACTGTTGTTGCCCTGGTGAGATGTGTCAGTGAAGAGTGCAGTGTCTCCTCACACCCTACTATGCACTATTGTCATGCTGTGGAAAAGTCTCTTTGGAGAGTCCACTTTCTCCCCATATTCTACTAGTGGGAATTATAACTCATAAGTACTGTAATGAGGGATATTGAGAATTCTTTCCCCCAAAAATCTTGCGATCCCCCAAGACTATCGGAGATCAGAAAAAAGTATGGAGGGGTAGAGAAAATCTGTCTCAAAAGGTAGGACTCAGTACTTTTTGTTTGCATACTGTACTACCCACACCCAAAGATGCACAGCTGTCATTCATAAGATATGGGTTAAATGTCTAAACTTGGAGAGTCAGACAAATATATGAGTGGAGGCGGGTGTTGGGTGCCGCCACTCTCGTGTGTGTCATTATCTGAAGAAAAGGGAGTTATAACATGAAAGAATCACATAACGTAGAAGAAGGGTGGCTCTGGAAAGAGCCTTTGTGTGTATAGTGCTTAGTGAGACATAGAATTTGAGGCATTTCTTGATGTTATTAAGGAAGATCCTGTTTCTTTCTGCAGTGAAGTGCACTCCATCTCTCTGTAGACATCTGGCATATCAAACCAGATTTTGTTATGATATATAGAGCCCATGTGATGGTCAGGAAGAAATTCAGAAACTGTTTTATGAACAAGCGTCTAGGATTACTAAGTGTTAGGACAAAAAGTCTGTTGAGCATTGCCATTTTTGCCTTTGACATATGTTAGTATATACAAAGACTGTGTGAAGGAAGAGAGACATCAGTTGTGCAAAGACTTCTTCATTTGGATTTCAAGCGCAACCCCTGTTATTGGGCCTAGGTCATTGCCACCACAGTGCATTGTCGTCAGGTCTGAGTGCTCACAATGCAAAGTGCTTTCAACCATTGGTAACAATTCATGGCACTTCATTCCTCTATGGTCAATCCAAGTAATGTCCAAGATTGGAAATCCATGATTTTTGTCAATACCACAACTAATGGCATATTGTCTAGCCCAGTGGATGTAGCCGTGTCCCAAAATCCAGATGTGAACCATTGGGCAATATGGAGATGTCAGTTACAAGAGGAATGCCCAGCAGAATAAGTAAGCTTCAAGAGCAATATGGGGGTTACATGAGAAGAGAAAAAATGGGAGTGTGGCAAAACTATACATGTATTTGGTAAATGTTAGACAGTTAGAAAAGTATGTTAGGTTGTGAGCAACTTCTGTTTGCACCTTGCACGGTTACTGATTAAAGATTATGAGCTTTACTATTAGATGAATTTGAAAATCTGATGTGATCCTACAAGAGTCTCGCAAGAGTAATTGACACACTTCTGCAGGTACAAATTGCTGTGGGGCCTCATACGATTCCGCGAGACTCTCATCAGACTTCCATGGAAACGTACTGAATAACACTGCCTTGAGCTCTTTTGCCATCTCGCTAGAGTCTGGCAAGCTCGATTGTACAGTGAGAGAAAAAACTATATACTAGCATGCTACAAGTGTCATTATCTGATTAAATTAACCATGAAGCAAAAAAATAAATAAATAAACCACAGATTGTCAATGTTAATAAGATTAAAAAAACTTAGAAAGACCATTAAATGGGATTGTGGTAGTTGCAGTAAATGTAGTGTGGAAGAGATACATGTATTGTGTGAAGAATGCAACACTGAGGTTATATTAGGGTAAACCAATAGTTGACATTCCCTCTACTAATGTTTTAAAAAAGCTGCAATGTGATTAGCTACGAGGCTTCAAGGGGTTCAGGTACCTATATCTGTTGCATACCATTAAACACCTGAGATTGCCCTTGATGGTTTGGAGGTGAATGAAGTGTAATCTCTTTGACTTGTGCTCTGCAGAAGTCATTTGAGTTTTGAGTAAAGGAGATTGGTGTATTCAGCTACCTTCAACATACAGCTTGATTTGCATGAAATTAAAAATATAGTGTAATTAAATTATGATGTCTGAGACTAAGTATTTAAATAGTATAACATATTTACAAATTCGTTTTAATGTGTCTGCTCATTATGAGACTACTAATATTTTGTATAGTTGAAATGTGGTTGCAAAAATCTTTGCGATTGAAACGTTTTGAACACATAAGAAATGAATATTGTAAATGGTATAGTATTATTGTTGTCCTGGTAGTAAATGCACTTTTAAATTTGTTGTTTGTGTTTTTTGACTGTATTAGTTGCTGTTGAAATGTTAGAATGTTTATAAACTTGCCTGTGCTATAAAGTAAGAGGGCTTCCTGTTGAGCCTTTCATGATTCTATCTTTGATATAATGTTGAGTTGATAGGTAGCTATTGAGATATGTTTGTAGTCTGGTCTAGGTATCTCTTAGGAGTATCTGATGTATATTCCAAGTATTGTACTGACTATATATACTTTTGGGACAGTACATGCCCTAAACACAGTGATAAAGCATGTTGAGTAATATAAAAGGAGTTTGAAGGGGAGAGACTTTCTCAATAAACCTTTTGGAGGTTAGGTATCACTCAGTAGACAAATGTTAGCTAAGAAAATATGTTGTCATAAAAATGAAGTATTAGGCCTGTATAGAGTTCTACAATAAGAAGCTAATGTATGAAAATGTACTGTAAACATTATATACTCTATTGTGACGAGAAAAGCAGGGTACAGTGCTTCTGTTATACCCTCTACATAGAGTCTTTACTTTGTGGTGGGATGCTACTGTAGAGGCTCTTTTTCCAAATCTTATTATTAACCCTGTTTACTGAAATAAAAGTATCTGCAGATAACTTAGTTCCTCACTAAAGTTTTTTACACCAGTTCTTTCATTGGTACAAAGCTATTAGTAGAGATGGATTGTTTTATAAAATTCTGCCAGACAGAATATATAGCATGTTGGAATCTATTACACAGGGCCAAGTGTTTGTGTTAGTCCTTCTACACAGACTGTCTAGTCCGTTCCGAGGAATCGCAAGAGAGGGCGGTCTTACTATACTGAACCAAAGTCTAAAGCAGGTTATGTAAGCACTTGCCTAGAGGCTGTCTAGGAGTTTGTTCCACAACGGTGGTGCGAGATCCTAGAAAGATTTAACCCCGGATCATGTTTTTCTAGAGTTTGGGATACATAGGAGTTAGCAGAAGCTGATCTCAGATTCCTCTGAGGCCTATAGGGTCTAAATGATTGTTGTATCAGCACAGGTCCTAACTTATTCAGAGCTTTATAAACCACACACGTTGATTTGAAGATTATACGCTTTTTTACTGGAGGCCAATGAAGTTCTCTCAAAGCACTTCCGGAAGAATCATATCTCGATTTATTTAGTGCAAGGTTGGCTGCCAACCCTGTACAGTCTTTTAATCAAGTAGTCAGGTACACCTCACTGAATAGGAGTACATTGCAATAGTCAATCCTGCTACTCTGAACCGCTAGATTTCTTGCTGGCTGAGGTAGCAAAGGTAGGTCCCGGAGTAGCCCAAAGCAGGTACCTGCGATTTCATTAATATGACTCTCCATGGATATCTTATCATCTACCTGCACTCTTAGATTCCTTACTACCTGTACCATTTTAAGATTCTCATTGTCGGTCCAAGGCCATAAATTACTTGGAAGTGAGTAAGGCTCCTTGGACGGGGGAAGCAGAATAATAACTCAGTTTTTTCTTTCATTAACATTTAATTAGTTCACTTTCATCCAATTTACCATCTCTTTCAGACAGGTATGGAAACACTCAGGTGGGATAAAAATGTTTTTGTTCAGGGATAAAATCTACTGTGTATCATCTGCGCAGTTCACAAAAGAGATCCCATATGATCTGATTAAGGTCAATACTGGGTGTAGATAAATATTGAAGAGGATGGGGCTTAAGGCCGTTCCCCGTGGAACCCCATTGGCTATTTTCTTGAAGTCTGAGCAGAAAGGATGGAGTGAGATAGCTTGGGTTCTATCTTTTAGATAGGATTCGATCCATTCCAGTAATCTGCCTTCCATGCCTATTTCCCTCAATCTGTATAGAGTTATAAATAAAAAGGAGCCACTCTTTCATCAAACCACAGCATACAGAATGTGCACTCTCTTGAAATGTGATACAACAAGGCTTAGTGTTTACATGGACCCTTCTCCACAGATCCCTTATCCTTTTCAGAGGTATCAGTAGAGAGATCACTATTTGTAAACCGAGTCGAACACCCTGTTTACTGTGAGAAAAAAATATGTAAAGAGAGATTGGTTCATAACTATAGCCCTTCACACACACCTTTTAATGTGCAGAGAGGTGTCAGCAGAAATGGTGTGTTGTTATAAAACGCAACCATTCACTCTGTATGGACTTGGATCAGAGAGAGTTACTCTTTCATAAAGCTCTACACACACAATCTCTATCAATGTGGTAGCAGAGGGCCTAGTGTTCCTCTAAAACCTTGTACACTAACCCTTTACTCTCTTCAGAGGTACCAGTAGGGACCTTGCTGTCTGTGAACCTATTCATAACATGTTCCCTCAGAGAAAACATCTTTGTAGGGCTGAACTACTCAATGAAGCGTTTTACTCCCAGTCTTTAGTCTGTACGGCTCTAATAGTAGAGATAGGATGTTGTGACAGGAGTGAGCCGTTCACTCTGTATAGAATTGTATAAGAAAGCTTTACATTTGCATCCAACTCTACTATACTCAATCTGCACTCTGACAAATTGTAGTCGTACAGGGGCTAGTGTTTGTCCGAGGCCTTCTACACAGACCCTTTACTATGTTCAGAGAGTAGGCAGCTTGCTGTTTATAAAGCCAAATAACACAGGAGGTACTCATTCCCTGAGGTCTCATACACAAAGCATCATCTCTTTGTTGAACTGTCACTTAGAGAGACTGCTGTTATAGGGTAGTATGAGATAGGACCACTGTTTGACCAAGCTCTACCATGCAGAACATATAGAATGCTAAAATATAATAGCACAGAACCTTCCTATTCTCTCAGTCCTTCTACAGAGACTGTCTATTCTGCTCAGAGGAATCATTGCAGAGGGCAGGAATTACTGTAATGAAATAAACAACCCTATTCATTAAACTATCTTTAGAGGAGAAGGAGTGGGGCGCTCACATATGGTTACATTTTCAGTATGCTGACATGGCACAAAATATGAGACAGGTGGCAGATGTGGAGTATGGCAATATATTAAAAGGCATGATAATAGGAATTATTAGCAACCAGGTAAAATACGTTCTTGCTTCTTGCATGGTTAGGTCTCTATTCCCACACAATAACTCACTAGCTTCTATAATGCAAGGTGTTACGAACATTCATAAACAGGTTGTATGCCTCATGCAAACATTGGACAAATGTGCACAATTTACCTTAAAAATGCTTCGTTTGAAAAAAACAAGAGATTGTGAGACTACTAGCAAAGAGAAAATGGAACATTAAGGTTAAACTTACCACTATGTCAATCAGTGGTAAAGAAACTTGAATCACTAGGGAGAACAGTTTCACATACTGCTAGTCTAGAAAAGACTTTAAACCGGTATAAAAATTGCAGAATCATTTTGCAATGAAATCTGAATTAGTGAATGGTGCTATTGGAAATATGATAGACTTCATTACATAGCATTATAGAACAGAGTACAAATACATTTTAATTAAATTTGATTATATTGAAGAGAGTAAAAATATTGGAAGGTGCACTGCTAGATTTCTGTTGTGCTTGATGTGAAAAGGCAACAGTTTCCTCTATGTTTGGCCTATGCTATCGCCACTCACAAATCTCAAGAATTACATTTGAATGCAGCAATAATAAATGTAGGTCACACAGTGTTCAAAGAAGGTATGTCTTGTGTTGCTTTATCACAGGTTAGGTCATTGCCAGAATTGTACCTTCTTCTCATTGATGAGAGCAATGTTAATGCTGACTCATCATGTGTGATAGAATGCAATCGCTTGAGAGGGCTGGATGTTCCTCATCTAAGCTTATATCCCATTGTTGACAAACATACAGCTATAGGAAGTGAAAAAGGGTTGAGATTGTAGATTTTTCAAAAGTTTCAAAACTAAGTGAAGAATCTACAAAGAGTTCCAACCAGCTAAATAACTAATGAAGTCAATAATGTAATAGATTGACCCTTTTCTAATACTTCAGGTGTTTTATGTTGCTCTATCGTGGTAGTTAATGTGCTATTCCACCTGCAACTGGTGACTGAAAGCGTTCTACAAAAGAAAGAGAAACTTAAGTCAAGCTTTCGCAACTCTCTTCAGTTTAGTACACACTGAAAAAATGTGTGTAATTCAACTGCATCTATACATAATATTGTTGATCACTGTGATGATGGCACCCAGTTCACTCTGAATGTGCAACAGGATGCACAGGAGATTTTAATGAAAGTACTAAATGTCCTTGCAAATGAGGGAATTGCAATTAATGATGTATTTAAAGCAAACCATTCATGGAACCATGGGTGTGTCAATTGTTCCTATTCTGGCAGAACAGACATTCAGTCGGAGTAATGTGTGTACTTTACAGTACCAGATTGCAAGTCAGTAGCTTTTTAAAAACGTTTGTAAAAGCTGTGCAGAATCACTGCTGTCCAGACTGCACATCAGAAGTACTGACTACATTAGTTGTAAGTGTAGGAAAGTGCCCTCTTTTTGGCACGGTTACCCCCACTTTTTGCTTAATGTCAGTATGTTTTGACTGTTCACGGGGGTCCTGCTAACCAGGACCCCAATGACTGTGCTCTCTCCCTCTAAATTTGGTTGCTGGGACTTCACACACCCCACATTTGGTATACTGGTGCCCCCATATAAGTCCCTATTATATGGTACCCAGGTACCCTGGGGATTGGGGCACCAGGTATTCCTCATGGGCTGCATGTATTATGCCACGCAGGGGAGCCCATGTAAAATGTGTTTGCAAGTCTGCCATTGGAACCTGCGTGAAACAGTGCATGCACCCTTTCACTTCAGGTCACTGCAAGTCACCCCTATGGTAGGCCCTCCTAGCCCAGAGGACAGGATGAAGGTACCTTTTGTGAGGCCACCACTGCATGAGCAGAGGTGCCACCACGAACTGCTATCAAACATGTTGGAATCATATCCCAAAACTGTTGCCAATATTGGTTGTAAGATTCCATTCAATCTGGGGGCTCCTTTGAGGACCCCGAGCATTGCTCCTACCAGCTTCCTGGGGTTTTCCGAGCAACCCACGCTGCTGCCACCCCTCAGACGGGTTTCTGCCCTCCTGCTGCTTGCCCAGCTCAACCCAGGAAAGCAGAACAAAGGATTTCCTTTAGGAGAGGTGGGTAACATCCTCTCCCTTTGGAAACAGGTGTGACATGGCTTAGGAGGGGTGCCCTCGTTGCATAGACCAGTCTGCACCAGTTCAGGGACCTCCAGTCCCTGCTCTGGCACAAAACTGGACAATGGAAAGGGGCGTAACCACGCCCCTGTCCATCACCACCCAAGGGGTGGTGACCAGAGCTCCTCCAGATGGCCACTTGATTCTGCCATCTTGAATCCAAGGTGGGCAGAGGCCTCTGGGAGCATCTGAGTGGCCAGGTCAGGCAGGTGACATCACAGCCCCCTCCAAATAGATGGTCACCTTGCTCGGTGACCAATCCCCCTTCCAGGGCTATTTAGGGTCTCCCTCTTGGGTGGGTCCTCAGATTCAACATGCAAAACTCCATCAGGACTCCTCTGTAATGTTTACTTCGGCCTCTGGCCACTGGAACTGCAACTAGACTTCACAGGAACCTGCAATCTGCAGCTACAGCGACAACTCTGCTCTGCAACATTGTTTGTCTGGCTCCTTCCAGCAACTGCAACATTTCCCCAGCTGTGCATTATCTGAAGGCGGCAAGTATGCAGCCTGCACAGAGAAGCAAAAAGGAATCTCCCTTGGAGTGAAGGAGTCACTACCCCTGCATCTGCAGGCACCAACTGCAACAACTGGCTGCGTGGATCTCCTCTCTTCCTGAGCTGCATGGATCCTGCTTCACAGGTGGTGGTCTGGAGTGGACCCCTTGGTCCTCTCTGCTAGCCTTCCAACTTTGGAGACGGTTAGTTGTTGCCTTTCCACGCAGGACAGTACCCCTGTGTACTGCATCTCTTGCAGCTACCAAGGCTTGTTGGCATTTCTTCCAAGGGATCTTTAGGCTTCATGTAGCCCCAGCCCCCAGCACTTTTTCCTGCAAAGCACATCCCTCAGCATACTTCTCCTGCGACTTGGGACTGATTTCCAAATGTGCTGCATAGGCCTCACCGGACTCCTCTGCTTGCTGCCTGTTGGTCATCGGTGGGGCCTGCCTCCTCTTCTTCTGAGTCTCCTGATTGCTGAGGATCACCCAGGACTCCTTTCCATGGGTTGAGCCCCCCTGGACCTTGCTGGTCACCGGCAGCTCCACTTTTCTGTATTTGCAGCATTTGCCTCTGCCAAGGCTTGTTAGTGGTTTAAGACTCCACAGACGGACTGCAATTTTTCATCCAGTGTGGGACATCAACTGCATCACTCAGGAACTCTTCAGCTGCTCCAGGGCTGCATTGCTGACTGTCTTCGTCTCACCATCGACCAGATCCTGTATCCACAGACGGGTGGGTAGTGGCTCCTGCCACCACTGGACACTCCAACATGAATTGGACTTGGTCCCCTTCTTTTCCAGGTCTTCCTCTTCCAGGATCCACCTTTGGTTTCTTGCAGTCTTGTCTGGGTCTTTCAATCTCCTTATCTGAAGTCCTTCTGGTGGGTTTGGGGAGAACCAGTTACTTGCCTCTTTTCTCCTGGTCGCAAGGGGGCACTCTGGTACTTACCTTGTGGGTTTCCTAGTTCCTCCAGCTCCCCTCGACCGATTCCACTTCCTTAGGTGGGGGTGTGACTTTCGCATTCCACTTTCTTAGTATATGGTTTTGTCCCCTCCGAGGCCTTAAGGATTGACTATTGCTTTTCACTGTTTTCTATTGCTTTTTATGCCAATTTCTGATTGCTACTATACATATACTAGTGTGTTAGTTTGTGGAGTATTGCCTATCTTGTATTGTAGTATTTGTGTCACTAAAATAAAGTACCTTTATTTTTGTAACACTGTGTGGTTCTTTCATGTGTAAGTGCTGTGTGACTACAGTGGTACTGCATGAGCTTTGCATGTCTCCTGGATAAGCCTTGGCTGCTCATCCACAGCTACCTCTAGAGAGCCTGGCTTCTAGACACTGACTACACCTCACTAATAGGGGACACCTGGACCTGGTATAAGGTGATAATACCATAGGTACTCACCACACACCAGGCCAGCTTCCTACAGCAAGACACAGTTCAAAATATCTTATCCTCATGCTGGGAAGGCGTAGAGCTGATGGTAGTAAACTCAATACTGATATCACTAACTTTAAAACTGGCCAGATATCAATCCATAGACACACATACACTGATGTTGCCATTATTTTTAATCATGGGCAGTCAATCAATTCTGAACATTACACAGTCTACCTTGAATATTCATGCTGCTGGACTGAATGTGATGACGCATGTCCACAGTGAAGCACAGGCAACCCTGAAAACTTCTAAATTCCTATCTCATATTTCTAGAACCAAAGTCGAGAGCGTAACAACGTTTACAAAAGTCTATGTTCATAGCAACTGGCAAAAAATATTATAGTTCATGTTAGTTGTCGCTATGTGGCCGATTAAGGATAATGATTGAACTTTTTTTAGTATTGAAAAAGATCTCACAAAATAAAATAATCAGTATCAATGTGAATTTTAGAAACATCTTATATCGCTTTAGTAGTGATATTCTGTTGTACACAAAAAATTCAAATTACACTTTGTGGCTGTGTTGGCAAAACATTTTTTAACATGCATTATTAATTTATGTTTTACTGTTACTCTTAATACTACTGTATCATACAATTATTCAAGCCTGAGGAAAGATTTGAGAAGAGAAATTACTCCCTCTAGAATCACTGGTACGGACACTCATCACCTTGAGAGAAGGTGTAATTGACAAACAATGTCTGTGTACATCCTTCCAAAAATGTGCAATATACTGGGGAGATTTCTTATAAGAAACACTGACTTGAAGTTGAATGACCGAAACATGTTGACAAAATAACAGATGATAGGGGTGAATGGGTGATAATTCCCTAATATCACCACCATGACATAAGTTTTTAATCCTTTCCAGGGGATCCCTGAATAAAATTAGTTTAATATACCCATGAGATAGTTTTAACTTGTATATGTGTCTGCAGAGTAGATCCCTAGGTTTATGTTTTGTATCGTCAAAACTTCCCTCCCTTTTTGCTCCATCTCTGACATTGGTTATCGCGGGGATGTCGAAGCAAAAGCCCGATGATGAAGCATGCCAGGACTAATGGGTGAGGGCATTTTTAAGAACCCAGCGTTGTTTCCCATGAAGACGCAACTTTGACAATTTCGAGGAACATCTGCCTTCTATCCTTGTCCTATTTTGTGTGTGTTGGTTTAGGTATTTAGGGAGGACAGATAAGAAGTTGTACCTCTCGCCCCTCTTTGGTGCTTTTTTCCCTCTGCAGGTACTCAGAGTCTGACAGGATCTGCCCATTTAAAGCACTGATGAGAGGGAGGAAGGTGGCGGACGTCAATTCAACAGAAACTCTGCGGTCTCTGGCATCCAGCCCCATCAATGTGTGGAGATAATCCCTCCAGAATGGTGGTAGTTCAACCTCCCAGTGTGGAGTGACTCATCCGCCACCATGTCCTAAGTTAGGCAGACTTTTACAGGATGGTAATTGTAATGTCTTTAACATGCAGGCAACATCCCTCACCTGGCTACGGAAACGCAATATGTGGCCACAGACAGTGCGATTCCACCTGAGCCCCACACTCTCAAAGCTTCTAGTTTCTGGCAGAATCTTGGCCAGCAGCAACTGACACTGGTGCATTTTCTGGCCAGTTGTTTTCCACCAAAGTGTATTATTCCATAGTGAATCCAAGTAATTTGGTGGATACATATCTGAAGCATTGGCACAAGCGAAATCATCTGCAATGCCAGACTAAACTCATTGGTGTATTCACTCTTGTGCCTGTGTGCAGAACACAGTGGTGTATTCACTCTTGTCCCTGGCTGGAGAACACCGTGGTGCATTCTGCTGAGTAGCTGTGTGGAGAACACAATGTTATATTCACTTGTGCATGTGTGGAGAACGCAATGTTGTATTCACTCTTGTGCCTGTGTGGAGAACACAATGGTGTATGCACTCTTGTGCCTGTGTGGAAAATACAATGGTGTACGAACTATTGTGCCTGCGTGGAGAACACAATGGTGTATTCACTCTTGTGCATATGTGGAGAACACAATGGTGTATGCACTCTTGTGCCTGTGTGGAAAATACAATGGTGTACGAACTATTGTGCCTGCGTGGAGAACACAATGGTGTATTCACTCTTGTGCATATGTGGAGAACACAATGTTTTATTCAATCTTGTGCCTGTGTGGTTAACACAATGTTGTATGCACTCTTGCGCATATGTGGAGAACACAATGTTGTATTCACTTTTGTGCCTGTGTGTCGAACAAAATGGTGTATTCAGTCTTGTGCATATGTGGAGAACACAAAGTTGTATTCACTCGTGTCCCTGTGTGGAGAACAGAATGGTGTATTCACTCTTGTGCCTGTGTGGAGGACACATTGATATATTCACTCGTGAGGCAGTGTGGAGGACACATTGCTGTATTTACTTGTGTGCCAGTGTAGAGAAGGCAGTGGTGTATTCACTCGTGTGCCTGTGTAGAGAAGGCAGTGGTGTATTCACTCATTTGCCTGTGTGGAGGACACATTGATATATTCACTCGTGAGCCAGTGTACAGAAGGCAGTGGTGTATTCACTCGTGTGCCAGTGTAGAGAAGGCAGTGGAGTATTCACTCGTGTGCATGTGTAGAGAAGGCAGTGGTGTATTCACTCATTTGCCTGTGTGGAGGACACATTGATATATTTACTCGTGAGCCAGTGTACAGAAGGCAGTGGTGTATTCACTCGTGTGCCAGTGTAGAGAAGGCAGTGGAGTATTCACTCGTGTGCATGTGTAGAGAAGGCAGTGGTGTATTCACTCATTTGCCTGTGTGGAGGACACATTGATATATTCACTCGTGAGCCAGTGCAGAGAAGGCAGTGGAGTATTCACTGGTGTGCATGTGTAGAGAAGGCAGTGGTGTATTCACTCATTTGCCTGTGTGGAGGACACATTGATATATTCACTCGTGAGGCAGTATGGAGGACATATTGATGTATTCACTTGTGTTCCAGTGTGGAGGACACATTGATATATTCACCCATGAGCCAGTGTAGAGAAGGCAGTGGTGTATTCACTCGTGTGCCTGTGTGGAGGACACATTGATATATTCACTCGTGAGCCAGTGTGGAGAAGGCAGTGGTGTATTCACGTGTGTGCCTGTGTGGAGGACACATTGATATATTCACTCGTGAGCCAGTGTGGAGGACACATTGATATATTCACTCGTGAGCCAGTGTGGAGGACACATTGATGTATCACTCGTGTGCCAGTGTGGAGGACACATTGATATATTCACCCATGAGCCAGTGTAGAGAAGGCAGTGGTGTATTCACTTGTGTGCCTGTGTAGAGAAGGCAGTGGTGAATTCACTCATTTGCCTGTGTGGAGGACACATTGATATATTCACTCGTGAGCCAGTGTACAGAAGGCAGTGGTGTATTCACTTGTGTGCCAGTGTAGAGAAGGCAGTGGTGTATTCACTTGTGTGCATGTGTGCCTGTGTGCAGGACACACTGGTGTATTCACTTGTGTGCCTGTGTGGAAGACACATTGATATATTCACTTGTGTGCTAGTTTATAGAAGGCAGTGGTGTATTCACTTGTGTGCCTGTGTGCAGAACACATTGATGTATTCACTTGTGAGCCAGTGTATAGAAGGCAGTGGTGTATTCACTTGAGTGCCAGTGTGGAGGACACATTGATGTATTCACTTGAGTGCCAGTGTGGAGGACACATTGATGTATTCACTTGAGTGCCAGTGTGGAGAACACATTGATGTATTCACTTGAGTGCCAGTGTGGAGGACACATTGATGTATTCACTTGAGTGCCAGTGTGGAGAACACATTGCCTGTGCTCTAGTCAAACAGCCAGGTCTTGAAGCCCTCCCTGAAGTCAGGTGGGATGGGAGGTTGTTCCAGGCTTTGGCTGCGATGAAGTAAAAAGCGCAACCAATGCAGGAGCTGCGATGGATGCAGAGGGTGTGAGCGAGTGAGAGGGCTGCTGAGAGAAGGTGTCTGGAGGGTTGGTGGAAGTTCAGTTGGTTGATGAGGTAGGTGGGTCCTAGGTTGTCCAGGGCCTTATACGCGTAGGTCAGGATTTTGAATTGGCAGCGCTTGTGTATAGGCAGCCAGTAGATTTTCTTTGGATGGGGGGAGATGCAGGTCCTTCTAGTGAGGTCCAGGATGAGTCTGGCAGCTGAGTTCTGGAAGACTTGGAGTTGTTTTGTGAGGTGAGCTGAGATTCTTGTCTACAAAGCATTGCTATAGTCAAGGCTGCTGGTGATGAGTGCCTGCGTGACTGTCCTCGAGGTGACTGGGAGCCACCTGAAGATTTTCTGAAGCATTCGGAGGGAGAGAAAGCAGATAGCAGAGACTGCGTCGATCTGCTTGTCCATGCTTAGTTTGTTGTTGATGATGATCCCTGGGTTCCTGGTGGAGTTTGAGCGCTTGCGGGGTGGTCCTAGCTCGGCGGGCCACCAGGAGTCATCCCCAGGTGAGGGGGAGTTTCTGAAAAGGAGGACTTCTGTTTTGTCAGTGTTGAGTTTGAGGCAGTTGTCCATCCATCTGGCGATGGAGTTCATGCAGAGGTGGAAGTTGGTCTTTGTCGTGGACGGGTCTTTGGATATCGAAAAGATGAGTTGGGTTTTGTCTGCGTAGAATATTTTTAGACCATGGTTCCTGTTGATGCTGGCTAAAGGGGTCGTGTAGATGTTGAAGAGGGTGGGGCTGAGGGAAGAGCTCTAGGGTACACCTCATATGAGGTCCTTAAGTTGTGAGGTGAAGCAGGGGAGAAAGACTCTCTGAGCTCTCCCAGAGAGGAAGGAGGAGATCCACTACAACGAGTTGCCTTTGATGCCTATCTGGTGGAGTCTTTTGATCAGAGTGTGATGGTTGACAGTGTTGAATGCTGCTGAGAGGTCGAGGAGAATGAGAGTGGCTGTTTATCCTTGGTCAAGTAGGGTTCCAATGTTGTCTGTGGCATTGAATAGTGTAGATTTGTTGCCGTGGTTGGCCCTGAATCTGGATTGGGAGGTGTCCAAAAGTTTGTGGTCTTCTAGGTAGGTGGTGAGCTGCCAGTTTATGGCCTTCTTGAATACGTTAGCAGGGAAGCAGAGAGGTTGGACTGTAGTTTTTTAGATCGTTTGGTGACTCCAGCCTGTTTCCAATCATCAGGGTATTTGGTTGTTGTGATGGAGATGTTGAAGATGTCTGTGACTTTGAAGTTGATGGTGTTGTTGCTTTGGTTGAACATGTGGTGTGGACATTGGTCCATGGGGGAGCCTGAGTGGATGGATCTCATGATGTTGCTGGTGGTCTGCATGGTGAGTAGTCTCCAATTATGGAGAGTAGCGTTAGTCGGGGGTCACTGGAGTTGAATAGGCTGAGAGTGTCTGTGGCAGCTGGTGGAGTGCGAGTTTCTGTATGGGGGAAATTTTGTCATGGAAGTAGTCGGCGAGGCAAGAACTTTGTGGGATGTAATCAGGTATATATGTGTAGAAGCACATTGTGCAAACTCCAACCTCGCTGGATGTCTTATTGCTGGGATAGCAAGGTGTTACAGGTCAGAACAGAAGTGCACTGTGAGAGCTATATGGATGTCTCATGACAGAGGGCCAGGCACTCTGAGAGCTCTACAGATGTCTCAGGACTGGGAAAGCAGTGCATAACAGTGTATAATGGGAGCACTGTGGAAGTATCAGTACTAGGCTAGCTGTTCACGACGGACCAGGAGAGAGGTGCCCCATGAGAGCTCTGTGGATGTCTCAGAGACAGTACCAGATCTTGACTTAAATCAGAACTGATGGGCATTGTGAGAAGTCGTAGTGACGTGGCATAAAGAACATTCTTCCTACTTTCCACGTACACGTGTACAAATGCTTGTTCAGCGGCTGTAAAGCAGGTCTTGTGCACTGTAGTGCTTTGCACCACAGAAAGCCTTTGCACCTTCCCCCTGTGCATGGGATGCACAGGCCTCTGTTCACCACTGAAGCATGATGACAGCAGTGCTTCTCTGGGACATTGATGCATTTCACATGTATGGTTTGTAGCGCACAGGCAGTAGCATGGTGCACCCACCTTTGCCTTGTCTGAAGTTTAATGTCTGACTGCCCCCCTAACTGCTATCCGTGCTTGCTGCTAGGAGTTCTGCCTCAGATTCTTGTGAAAGTCATCCTACATCCTCACAGCTCACACAGAGTGAGTGAGTGACTGACTTATAAAGCAGGCAAATGACCAAAGGCATCTAGTGTCAGCAACCAAATTGATAACAAGATCTAATGTGAGAGGGTGCAAGCAAAAAGCCAGGTCTTTAATCATTTCCTGAAGTGTAGCAGATCTGATTGGGCTCTAAGTTTAATGTGCAGGGAATTCCATAGCTTACAAGTATAGACAGAGAAACTTCTGCCACCCCAACCGGCTTTATTAGACCCCCACAACACCCACAACAGGCCACTTCCGGTGCAGTTGGCAGCTGGTGACCTCAGTGCTTTCCCTCACCTGCTGTACTGGGGACATGATGGAAGAGAAGTGGGGACACAATGGAAGAGAAGTAGGGATGATGGAAGAGAAGTAGGGATGAGAAAAAGGAATGAGGGATGAGAAGTAGGGATGATGGAAGAGCAATAAGGATGATGGATGAGAAGTAGGGATGCAGTACGATGGATGAGAAGTAGGGATGATGTACGATGGATGAGAAGTAGGGATGATGGATGAGAAGTAGGGATGATGTATGATGGATGAGAAGTAGGGATGATAGAAGAGAAGCAGGGATGATGGATGAGAAGTAGGGATGATGTATAACGGATGAGAAGTAGGGATGATGGATGAGAAGCAGGGATGATATGTAGTGATGGGAAGTAGGAATGAGGAGTGAGGAATAAGGATGCCCTGTCTGGTATTCTTTCATGTCCAGTGCAGTGAGAGGTACAGTGTTTCTGACAGTCTTCCAAATCCTGCATAGTGAAGCATATTAGTCTGGTAGTGTTACATGTCTAATCTAGTGGGATGCATAGTGTAATCCACATTCTGCAGAGTGAAGCGCATCTAGGGGAGTCTGGCAGTCTTTCAAGTCCTGTGTAGTGGTAAGCCTGACATCTTCCAAATCCTGCATAATGAAGCATATTTAGGGGAGCCTGATAGTCTTTCATGTCTAACCTAGTGAGATGTATGGTATGTCTGACAGGGGTATTAGTTAGATTTCCGTGTATTGTATAGTGAAGTGTATCTAGTGGTTCTGCTCTGTACAGCTATCTATGGGAGTCTGTTCGTCCTTCATGTCCTGCCTAGTTGGCAGCTTTTATGGGAGTCTGACAGTGTTCCAGATTCTGCACAGTGAGGCATATGTAGGGATACCTGTCAGTCTTCCATCTCCTACATAGTGAATGGCGACTCTATAGGTGTCTTACCAAATCCTGCTGTATGCAGCCCTCCTCTCAGGTCAGACATTCCTGTTTACATGACCGTCAGGCTTAATGTCCCTTCTGCTCTGATGGAAATGGAAGAAAACTTCTCAGGGAACCCATACATTGGGAGTTAAGGTAATAGCACCTGAAAGGGGAGAAGTCACGAAAAGCAGAGTCTGACAGTCATCTTATGCATTTTTTAAAACTCTCTGCAGCAAAGAAATACACAACAAGGACAAATGTGACTATACATCTGCTATGTCTTACCTAATTGGTCACAAAGAGGCAGTATTTCCAAAACTATTTCAGCGTTAAAGCGCCTGCAGTAGAGCTCTTTTGTGCCCATCATTTTTCAGGGCATAATGATAACAGTAAGATAACTCTAGTGGTTAATGCACGTACTGGCGAGATCTGTGTTTGTCTAGTCACATTTATGGATCATAGAGCACAGAGAGCTAATATTCCTGCTGCAGAGCACATCCTGTAACACGCATTTCGCAGATTTGTATTTTATGTGGGTAACTCAATGGGTTCCTACTTTTGTTAGCTGAAGTTCAGAAGTTGCAATCCTTCTAATATAGTACAGTGAGTTATAAACCAACACCAAGGAGCTCCTTGCAAAACAGCAAGGGTTTGAAGCTTCCCTTTTCTCACTTTTTCATTATTCTGAGAATGCTAAAAAAGGGTTCTTTTGGGTAGTAATAAAGCCTTATATGTGTTTCTCCAGACTTTGAACTCTTCTTAACATCATATAGGCCCTCATTACGATTTCAGCTGTCTTTTCGAAAGACCGCCGAAACCACGGGTGCTGAAAGACCTTCAGTGCTGGTGGTTTTAAGACTGCCCTATTATGACTGATTTCGGAATTCCGCCCAAAATTGGGTGGAATTCCGACACCAGTCGTGTTGGCGGTCGGCGGTGAAGAGGCGGTTCCACCGCCAGCACCGCCACGCCAAAAGGACTCTGGGCGCCCTATTACGACCCATAATATGGCGTGGCGGTGTCCTGATGGCGGGGAGCTGCCGGCGGTGGAACCGCCTCTTCACCGCCGACCGCCAGCACGACTGGTGTCGGAATTCCTCGATGGACGAGGTAAGTGGATCGTCCTACAGGGGAGGGTGTGTGTGTGTGTGCGTGTGAGTGCGTGTGTGAATGTCGTGAATGCGGGGGGAGGTGGGTTGTTTGTGGGTGCATGTCTGCATGTGTGAGTGATCGTTGTGGACGGGGTGAGGGGTGTGTGTGAGTGTTTGTGGATGGGGTGATGGGGGGGTGTGAGTGTGGATGGGGAGGGGTAGGGGGGCGCGTGAGTGCGCACTGGGGGGGGCATGCGTGTGTGTAAGTGGATTGGGGCAAGGATGTGAGTGTTTGTGGATGGGGAGGGGGATGAGTGCGTGAGTGTATGTGTGCGGGTGTGAGTGATTGCGTGCGTGAGTGCGACTGAGCAGATGGAAGGGGTGAGTGCATGTATGCATGTGCATGTGTATGTAAGTGGACGGGGAGGGAGGTGCGTGTGTATCAGTGGACGGGGAGAGCTGGTGCATGTGTGTCAGTGGACGGTAAGAGCGGGTGAGTGTGTGTATGCAGTGCAGGGGGGTGTGAATGTATGTATGCGCTGGAGGGGGAGTGAATGCGTGCTTGAGTGCGGTGTTTGTGTATGTATGTTAATGTGAATGGGGGTGTATGATGAGACAGCGTGGATGAGTGGGGGGTGTGTGTGGGAGTATGTGGGTGCATGTGTGCGAGTATGTGGATGTGTGTGCGGGAGTATCCCAGTGGCTGGAATGCAGATTCCTGTTGCTGGGATACAAGACTGCCAGCTTTTTCTGACAGTGCGACTGCCAGAAAATGCTGGCTGTCTTCCGCATCGTAATATTGCTAGTGGTATTACGGTGCTCACCTCTAGCCCGGCGGACTGCGGAAAATCAGTGGGACGGGTGGATTATCGACGGTTTGGCTTAGGCCAAACCGCCAAACTGGTAATTTGGCGGTCTTCACCGCCAGCCCATCAGCGGTGAGACCGCCACCGTGGGTCTGGCGGTCTTAAGACCGCCAGACTTGTAATGAGGGCCATAATGCCTACCAGTAAGGACCATATGCAACTCCTATACATTGTCTTAAGTAAAATGTCCTTTATATTGTTACACACTCGCATGATTTTTGTCTCTCAGTAATGTGCTTCTGTGAGGTAAAGCGCTCCGACACTCTACACTATGGTGAGCAGCTCTGTAAAGGAAATGAAATACAAAATAAATTAGTAAATAAATAAGAGCTATTTAAATAGTTAGTGTAATTACTCATAAAGACTGATACATCTGACATTCTTACAGTACATGCATATCTCTTACATACAGGGGCTCAACAAGGTCAAACCATGCCTGCAGGTAGGTTCGCCTAAGTGCTTGGAAAGTTGTAACAGGCTGTGTGCCTCTGTTTCCCTCCATGACAATGACATCATTGTGTTAGGCTCCAGACAGATCCCAGCCAGGATGATACTCCCTGTGTCGGCAAATTACTCCAGGATACACTGAGCATATTTCACTGGGTCTAACTTGAATCACGGATCCTGTTCAGTAATATCTTCTGGATCTGGGATCCAGCTGGATCCCCCTCATTTCCTGCACTGCCCTTGGGGCGTTCCTGTTTTCTTCACTTCAGATGTTGTTTGGTAAAACAGGAGCTGGGCTCTCGCTCTCTCAGCGAACCTGGACCATGGGGTAACTTTTACAGGAGGGAATAAATGCCTTCACCTGAGTTTAAACTAAGGGGCATCTTTACAAGCCCCTAGTGCCACCAAAACATGACTTTTTTTACTCTTCGGTGGCACAGAATGCCGGCCCATATTTACAAGTTCACGTAAAGCCACCCTTTGTGGCTTTTCATGGCCCTGTAAATATGCCCCCTTTCACGCATTACTCTGCGTGAAAGGGGCGCTCCATGGGTGTTGTTGTGAGTGTTCCCACGCAACACCCATGGAATCTGACGCTCTCCCAGATTTGCAAGGCTGGGAATGTGTAAGATTCCTACGCCACCCAAGGGGTGGCGTAAAGGTGGCACAAAGAGAAGAAATATCCTTATTTCTTGTTTTTCCTCTATGTGTGCTGCATTCTACAGCACACATAGAAGGAGGAAAATGCCAATAATGATTATTAAAGTGCATGAAGGTGTTCCTTCCTGCACATATACAATCACCCCTGCAACGCAGGCACCCTTGCACCATGCTACAAGGGTGCCTGCGTTGGCGCTAGGCTGCTGAGGAAAGTACAGGGATGTGTCATATATTGATGTAAATACGACGCATCTCTACACTTTACTAATGGTGCAGCTCGACGCTGCAAGATGGTTTGCGGCACCAGGCTGCGTCATTATTTTGTAAACATGCCCCTTAGTTTAAATCGTGGTACCTCCACTTTGTCAAAATAGTAGCTGCTTGTAAAATACAACATTAATGCCACAGCTACAGCAGTTACCTCCGAAAATAAAAACACGCCTGCTTTTGGCACAAAACATTGCGTTCTTTTATTCAGTCATAAAATACTAAAAACATGAGAGGGATCAGGTCAGAGTTTCTCTTGGCCGTTAATGTATATTTAGATTGATATATGTGAACTAATGGAAAAACAAAAACTGAGAAACACATTGGAGGACATCAAATCATGGAAAACTATTTTTATTGAAAAAAAATTTAAGGAAATACAAATAAATTGAAAATTAAAGGAACATTTTTAAAAGGAAGATGAGTTTAAGTAAACATCCTAAATCAGACCCTTGGGTGAAGATTAGGGGTATTGAGCCATTTTTGGGTTCAGAAATGAGTGATGCTTAGGAGCGATGAAGGGGTTTTAGGCTTTTTAGGGCTCAGGGATGGGGGGATTTTAAGAGTGGTGAGGGTGTCTTTTAGGAATCAGACATGGGTGGAGCTTAAGGTGATGAGGGTTTTTTCAGGGTTGATGGATGAGTGGAGTTAAGATGTGGTGAGGAGTTTCTAGTGTTCGGGCAGGTGGAGTTTAGGGAGGTGAGGGTTTTTTAAGGATCAGGTATGGGTGGAGCTTAGGGAGGTGAGGGTTTTTTAAGGATCAGGCATGGGTGGAGTTTAGGGGTGGTGCAGGATTTTAAGTATTTAGGGATGGTTGAGGTTTAGGCGTAGAAAAGGGGTTTTTAGGATCCAGGAACGAATGGGGTTTAGCAGTACTGTAGGGCTTTTAGGTTAAGCGATGGAAAGAGTTTAGAAGTAGAAAGGGCCTTAAAGGTTCAGGGACAGATGGCGTTTAGGGGTCAAAGATGGATGTATGAAGAGCCATTTTTAGGGAGCAGAGATAAATGGTGTTTAGGGGTGGTCCAAATTAATTGATTGACAATATAAAAGATATAAATCTGAAATAATTACCCCTGACTTAAAGGATTGGAATAAATACCTTCAACAAAAATGTTTCTTAAAGTAAGACCTGCAACCATTTCATTTACACATTAAAAATAAGATACAAAAGCCAATTTAGAAAAAAAAGACTTTCTATGAATGGTTTCTATGAAATGGTAAATGCCATTCATCCTGAAAATTTTGATTAAACAGTTTAGATGAAATTGTTTCGTAGTAACGGTATTCTATTAAATTGTTTTTCTATATCACATAAGACCCATTTTGATGCATACAAAAATGTAAAACTTTATTGAATTTTATTCAAGCATAAATCAGTTTCATATCCTGCCTTCTTTAAGAAACACATACATCACTGTGCGTGGACATACATGAGATCAGGTCACCTAAGGACATATTTAATGCATGCTTAATGCATTACTAATTATTATTCATATAAACCATTGAAACCTATTGTGAATCAACCTCAATGTAAATATTTATTCCTCAGTTTCCATTAGAGCTCAAGTGAACCACCCCTGTGACCCCAGCAAACACATCCATGAGCGTCAGCCTTTTACCTGAGGAAGCGGTACCTTCTTGCTACCTTTTTGGTGGTTAATATTAAGTACTTTGCTGCTCGGCCTCACAACGCCATCTGCTCCCATTATTCGTACTCACTTTCAGTTCTATTCGTACATCTCCAGAGAGAACAGGAACTCTAGGTCTCAATGTGGCTAAAACATGGAATCCTGATGGTTCACTTGGGTAGTATTTACATGAGGGCCCACCTCTCAAGCACCACCGTTGTCCTGAGGCTGGGAGTTTGACTCAAGAACACATTCTCTTTCATTTGGGCGTAGGATCAGTGGGGAACAGGGGATCTATCCTCACCAAAGACTGCACATCACTTAGGTCTCCTTGAAGTGATGTCACTTGTGGAGCAAACTCTGTGGTGTCCCAGTGACCTCTTTGTTTGGACACTGAGAAGCCTTTCCTGAAATGGGTCTGTTGGAAAAGCCAGGAGTTCCACCAGAGTAAGGGAAGGCAGGATATGCTGTTGTATGTTAATGTTACTTCTGGCTAAACTGACTTGAGAAAAATAACAATTTTAGGAGAGGCTTAACAGCCCAATGTCCACAATTAAGCAGCAAAAACAAAGGGGTCTTGGCGTTTCCAAAGAGTTTACTCCTTACGTGAGTGCCCTCCAAGAAGATGCTTAAGAACTGCAGCATGGTTTCAGTCCACTGTTTGTGAGCTTCAGTGTCTGCGAGAACATGCACCCAGTGGCTCTGCCATTGAAAGCTTACGCGACACGCCAATGGAGAAGGGACTATGGACATAAGACCACGCGCTTTATTTAGAGTGGGAAATCACTCTGTCAATTACTGAAGGAAAAACTGGAGAGGAAAAAAAAAGAAAAATGAATCCCACAGCCTGGTAAAAAGCTTCTGAGGTATAAGGGAGCATTAGTTTTCCCTTTAAAAAAAAAAAACTTCTGCTTTGGGAGTTTGTTTTTGGAAGGTAAAGGCGTTAGGTGCATGGCTGCTTCAAGGATGTTGGCCATGCACCAACCTTGCAGTGCCGACCTTGCAGTGCCAACCTTGCAGTGCCAACCTTGCAATTCCTTAGTAGGAAGCACCTATGGCTGTTCCTCTAAAGGCACAGATATCACTGCTGGGGGGGGGAGTGATCTCTAAATATGGTCGGTGATAATCCATCAGGTTGGCGGACGTAATAATCTGTCCCACCCTGATGGACAGGTGGGCCATCCGCCAAATTCTGAATCAGCCACAAAGTATAATAAAATTTTCATGGCGTTTGTTGTCTGATTTACATCAACCTCTGGTTCGGCTCCACCCAAGGATGTCCGTGTCCCCCCCACCCCCCAGAAACGTAGTGTTCCTACACCTTTGCTTGAGTTCTGACGTCGTCCGATAGAGTTATTTCTACGCAAGCACCTGGATTGTAAATCTCATGGGGGTTACACCTAGGGGCATTTAATCGTCTTCCATACCATATCCTACTCAGCACATAATATTGAAGGGTGTCTGATGACCTTCCTTGTCCTGCGTGGTGAGGTATACACCAGGGTGCTTTGTAGTCTTCCATATTCTGTAAAGGGATGGACATACCAAGGGCTCTCAGATGGTCTTTGTGATCCAGACTGGTGTATCTAGAGATGTCTGATAGTCTTGCATAGTGATCCATGTTTAAGGGGTGTCTGATTATCTTTCTTGTACTGCAGAGTGAGGCACTTCCTGAGTGTTTATTGCTCTTCCATATGCTCCAGAGTAAGAGTGAGGTGCATCTAGGGGTGTCTGGTAGCCTTCCATATCCTGCACAATGAAGTGTATCGAGGGATGTCTGACAGTCGTGCATATCCTGCATAGACAGATGGTCTGATGAATCCTACATAGTGAGCTGTATCTAGGGGAGTCTGTCAGTCTTTCATATCATGTATAATGATGTGTATCTAGAGGTGTCTGATGGTCTTCCATGGTGAGCCATGTCTAGTGGTGTCTGATAATCTTTCTTGTACTGCATAGGAAGGTGCTCGAGTGTCTGCTGTTCTTCCCTATGCTGCAGAGTGGGGCTGTCTTGGGGTGTCTGGTACTGTTCCATATCCTGCACACTGAAGTGTATCTAGGGATGTCTGACAGGCGTGCATATCCTGCATAGATGGGGGCTGTAGGGGTGTCTGATAGTCTAATGTACCCCCACATACTGAGGTGCATCTAGGGGTGTCAGATAGTCTAAAGCCAAGGTCTTCATACTGGGGGGGGGGGGGGGGGGGTTTAAGTGATCCCAAGGGGAGGGGGGCAGGCTCTGGTCAAAAGAAGAATTATGCTGATTACAGTACCTTGTTTTAAGTGGAGAATGAGCAGCAGTAACTCACTCTGTGTTGGGCCAGCACTAACATCTTTTGTCCTTTATATCCTAGCTGGGAGTAGATGTCAAAGGGGAATGGACTCCAAATATTCCTCGAACCTCCTGCCCTCATTTATGATAAACACACAGCAGATAATTTGACATGTTAGTAAGGCCTGCGTCATCAGAATAGTATGTTTGGCAAGCATGTGTTTGATTGCATTTCTAAGAGGGATAATAGAACTTAACTGCAATATTTACATAAGTTTAGACATTTAAACATTACCAATTTAATAGAATAATTGTGAAAAACTCTGGAGCGGGGTGATGATTTTTTTATACACTTGGGTGGCGCAGCATTAAAAAATATAAAGACCAGTGGTGAAAGTATCCCACATAGTGAGGTGTACTTATGTGCATTTGATATTCTGGTACGAACAAGTTCCTTGTAAGTTGTATTTGGAAACAATCATTTCCTGCTTCTCTGGGTGTATTTTTTTAGGTCGAGCCAAGGCAGCGCATGCCCTGCACCTCGACATGCTGTATTCAGAGCCTGCCCCCTGCTGTGGATTGGCTTTAGTCAGTGTCATTAAAAAATCCTAGCCTCTAATTGGCTAATGGTTGTTGTATGTCCCATGGAGTATCAACACAGGACTTGTACGCTGCCACTTTTGTTTATAAATTTTGTGTGCGTGGCACATTATTTTGTCTAGAAGGAGCACTTCTTCCAATGCTTGTGTTTTGTTGTTTCGCTGTTAGGGTTGGGTCTGTTTCACGTGTGCTGTGCTTTCTCTTTCTGAAAACTTTGTGTTGGCTTCTCTGCATTCTGGCTCTCTAAAACACAAAGGAGCGTGAGGCTGAAAGTGGCATTCGGGGAGGTTGCTCCAAAGTGCCCTGGCGCATCAGGAGATAGTTTTGTTCAGTTTGGCAGCCGCAAGTCCCGCTCGCCGCTGCCCTTGTGAAGTATTTCGGGAAACCCTGCTCGGAGTCATGTCCATGAGGAGGAGGAGGAGGAGGCGGGGGGACCTGCACTTGCCATCTCTGTGTGGGATAAAAGCACTTTCTTGTTTTGTTAATGAGCAACCGCAAAGCTCAGCGTTGTAATTGGCAACCGCTGACTGGCTTCCAGGACAAGCGTGAGGCACCGTTCGCAGCCTGCCTAAGGCTCCGCTCTACCTTGGAAATGCCACAGTGAAGAGACCGGCAGCTTGACAAACAGTATTATGGGCCTGATTACGACTTAGGCGGAGGGTGTTAATCCATCCCAGATGTGACGGCTATCCCGCCCGCCGTATTACAAGTTCCATAGGATATAATGGATCCCCTCCGCGAAAGTCGTAATCAGGCCCTATGTTTAGGGTGACCAGGTGTCCCGGATTTCCCCGGACAGTCCCGGTTTTTAGAGGACTGTCCCGGTGCCAGACGCTTCTCGTAATTTTAAGTAAATGTCCCGGTTTTTGAGATAAAGGTCAGATCATCTAGGGAAGCATAAGTTAAAGACACCTACAAAGTATGAAACAACTCATGTATCTGTTACTGTCAGGCAACACAGCCCCTTGTCTGCCTCCAGCAGGGAGATGGAGTGGGGAGCAGAGAGAGGTGGGTGGGGGTGGGTTGGGGGTGCAGGGTGGGAGGTCAAGCCATAGCTAATTTTATATATGTGGTCTTGTACATGTGTGTGTGCGTGTATATATATAAATATATATATATATTGTGTGTGTGTATATATATATATATTGTGTGTGTGTGTGTGTATATATATATACTGTATATATATATATTTACACACACACACACACAAAGCTACGCAAAAAAAGGGGACAGGCCAGATATAAAAGTGACAGTAAAGTCTTTAGTCCTTCTTTTATGTCTGGCCTGTCCCGGTTTTTGCTCCTCAAAATCTCGTCACCCTACCCATGTTTCTTTAAAAAGTGTTTGGGAGAACTTTGAGATGAAATGCGCTGCTTAAGACAGAGCAGAGGGTAAAACGCTTTGCATGCCTGAATCAGTAAACAAATGGGTACATGCTGCAGACCCCAGCGGCCTCTCTGGGAGGATGAAGGCCCACACACATAGTTAGGGCACTGGGCAGTACTCGATGATGAAAGAAGCATTCAATCATCTCTCAGATACCTGCGGCCCCTTCGTAACCACCACAGCCACACATTATCGGGCCTTAAAACAAATCCAGCAACGCCAAGGCCACGAACTCTTTGCGTACATCCAGCTGAAACCCCTCCACGGATACACAGCATTGTATAATACCCAGCAGCTCCTCGAGGCCACACGCCCTAGTGTCGGCCAGCCCTGCTCTGATAGAAGCCAGTGTGAAATGTACAACCGCCTGATCCGTGGTTTCATAAAATGACGAATCTAACCTAGCTTGGAGGATCTCGAGCCTGTAGGGTCAATCCACAAAAACATGGGTAGGAAAGTTACATAGTACTTATGTAATACTACTTCAAGTACTCAAATGCCTTTGTGAATTGGCCCCATCATTTTTTCGATGGCCCTAAAAAAATGTTTTTCAGTTTTGGTGCATGCTATTTATTTTATAGCAACAACGTTTTTATTTTTTTGGAGCATTTGTTAAACACTTCGAGTTACCATGCGGGTACCTCAGTGCGCTGAGTAGTTGGAATGGGCACCGGGGCCTATCAGAGAGCAAAGGTCCCAGTCTGATCTTCGTCGCTGGCACCTATGACGCAAGTCATACGCAACAATTCAAAGTTAGGAGCTGGTTAATGCATCTGTCTGCCCTTCCTGGCCGTGCAGATAACCAAAACGGCATTAATGATGAAGGGCTCAATGAAACAAAAACACTTGCCTCTCTCAAGAGTGCCTAGAAGCAAATTCGTTATGCATTGTGTGCTGTGCAAACAAATCAACACGTGCCTTTATGTCTCGCTTCGCCTCCCCCTGCTCATCACTCACTGGCCCGGGATCCATGGAGAGTGAAAGGTGTGGGCGCTAGAGGGCTAGACTCGAACAGGGGGGGTACGGTGCGCAGAACCCTGCTTTGTCTCATGACTCATGACACTGAGGCCCATATTTATACTTTTTTAGCGCCGCATTTGCATCGTTTTGTGACGCAAAATCGGTGCAAACGTACAAAATACAATTGTATTTTGAAAGCTTGCGCTGCTTTTGCGTCAAAAAATGACGCCAATGCGGCGCTAAAAAAGTATAAATATGGGCCTGAGTCCTTAGACTGCACTTTGGTGTGTTGGGGAGTAGAGTTTACGTTGGGAGCGCCTAGAAGCTGAACTCACACTTCCGTGCAGCCGACTCAACATTGGGTCCCACTGCTGATAACATAGAAATGGGTCCAAGAGTCAGGCCACGGTTTCCCGCCTTCCCCAGGCCACTCCTCGACATTTCCTGCTTCTTGTCTGTTATTTGTTTGATATTGCAGTGTGCAGCTGTGTGCGTCCCTCATTAAATAAATGACTTAGGCCCATATTTATACTTTTTTCAGTGCCGCATTTGCGTCATTTTTTGACGCGAAAGCGGCGCAAACTTACAAGTTACAATTATGGCCCATATTTATACTTTTTTAGCGCCGCATTTTGACGCAAAAAACGGCGCAAACTTACAAAATACAATTCCATTTTGCAAGTTTGCGCTGCTTTTCTGTCAAAAAATGACACAAATGCGGTGCTAATTAAGTATAAATATGGGCCTGTGTTGCTTGCTGAGCCACAAAATAGGATGTGCAGGTCAATTGCAGTGGAGGGGGCACAGAGAAAGCTCCTGTCTGAGGTAGGACCCCCAGCTGCTGTGGGGCTGTCCAGCTCTCTGCATCTTCGCTGTGGTCGCGCCTGCTCACGGGAGCTGGCCTGGCTGCGGACCAGTCCTGGGCGTGCTGTCCAGCTCCAGAACCACAGGCCACTAGGCAAGAGCCACAGGCCACTGGGCATGCTGTGCAGCTCCACAGCCACAGACCCCTGGGCAAGAGCCACGGGCCACTGGGCATGCTGTGCAGCTCCACAGACCCCTGGGCAAGAGCCACAGGCCACTGGGCATGCTGTGCAGCTCCACAGCCACAGACCCCTGGCCAAGAGCCACAGGCCACTGGGCATGCTGTGCAGCTCCAGAGCCACAGACCCCTGGGCCAGAGCCACAGACCCCTGGGCCAGAGCCACAGGCCACTGGGCATGCTGTCCAGCTCCACAGCCACAGACCCCTGGGCCAGAGCCACAGGCCACTGCGCATGCTGTCCAGCTCCAGAGCCACAGGCCACTGGGCAAGAGCCACAGGCCACTGGGCATGCTGTGCAGCTCCACAGCCACAGACCCCTGGCCAAGAGCCACAGGCCACTAGGCATGCTGTGCAGCTTCACAGCCACAGACCCCTGGGCAAGAGCCACAGGCCACTGGGCATGCTGTCCAGCTCCAGAGCCACAGACCCCTGGGCCAGAGCCACAGGCCACTGGGCAAGAGCCACAGGCCACTGGGCATGCTGTCCAGCTCCACAGCCACAGACCCCTGGGCCAGAGCCACAGGCCACTGGGCATGCTGTCCAGCTCCAGAGCCACAGGCCACTGGGCAAGAGCCACAGGCCACTGGGCATGCTGTCCAGATCCACAGACCCCTGGGCCAGAGCCACAGGCCACTGGGCATGCTGTCCAGCTCCAGAGCCACAGACCAGGCCACGGCACTTGACGCGAATGTCAGGGAATCATACATTGCCTGTTTTGTTTGGATTCTGTTGGCCCTCGGTCGCCCATATAATTTGTGGTGGCTAGTTGTGCTTGTTTGGCATTATCTCGGAGCCGGAGTTGCCAGATTTGAGGCTGGTTGGAAGCACACGAGGGACCCAGAGTAAGCCCAAAATACTAGTCAATTACTGCCAACCTAATCTCTGCGAAAGATTTATTAAGAATGTTTCTAGTTTGTGAAAGAACAACGCCCTAAATCCCCCACAGAATTATTGATTCTAAGCAGTGCTTGTCCAAGACACTGCCAAGGACACAAAACCTTTAAATTGGTATTTAGGCCTAGACACCTTTCCTTGATGCGCGAATGTTTTACAACTTTCAGCTGCTGGAGCAGGGGGTGAACCACCAGTCTCCCCACGAAAGGAGTTGAAACTGGGAGCCACTGATCTGAAAGGCAAGATTCCGCTTTGGCAATGCAGCGCTCCCCTCCTCATGGTGTAAAGATGCCCGGCCCTGCAGTCTACTTACCTGGCACAATGTAGGCATTTAAAATGCAGCACAAGTCACAAAATAACGCTAGGGTAGTGGGCAACAATAATTCTACACGCAAATAACAACCCATTATGTGTAAACAAGCATCACAAATTCATGGGCAACAAATAACAAACGTTCCTGCAGCCTCCACAGTTTTAGAAAACCCAGCACCTTCACTGACGTGTATCAGCGGAGACTGGGAATTGGATGAATGGATTAATTTCCTGTTGGTACATACTAGTAATGCCACAAAGTCTGAAAAAAATTCAAAATGTTGCCCCTTGAATTGAATTCAAGTTTTCTACTGTACTTTTATGTGCCAAATGTACCTAGTGAAACGCTTAGGAGAGAAGGCATTTCCACACGAGTCCCATCCCTGCTCAGCTTTGCAGAGGCATCAGAATGCCACCACTGCCAAAGGACTTTAGGGCCTGGTAGTAATAGGCCCAGTATACCATGGATGATTTACGACAAGCTGTAATGTCTTTAAAGCCTAATTAAAGGTAATGGATAACGTGGCAGTAACTTGCACGTCAAGCAGGCTTTGCTGTTCCACTAGCACAGCCCCACCCCTTCCACTCTTTCCAACACAATTCCACTCCACATAATTCCAGTACACTCAAAACCACATAATTACTAGCCACATAATTCCACTGCACACCATGCCACATAATTGCACTAAACAAATACACCACGCGCCACACAATTCCACCCCACACATTTCCCCAACTAACAATTCCAATCCAAACCACATAATTCCACTCCACACCACATACACCCACTACACTGCAAACCAAAACACCTGGGTAAAAGACATGGTCATTTACAACGCCCATAGCTCTAACTCTCACAAATGCGAGACCTACTGGCACTGCAAACGCTCGTTCTGTCTAGCTGAAGCTGTCTCTCCCTCCACATGTCTCCCCTCTCCCTCCTTTCTTTACTCTAACCCCAGCCGCCCTGCTCCCCCTCTCCCTTGCATCCGGGTCTTTGGTATTATCGGCCTGTCCTCACCTCTCTGTCCCTCCCCCCGCCTGCCTGCTTCTGGCACTGACAATAGGCACTGAGAGCCGCGGCCTCCCGCTGGCACCGCCCCCCCCCCCCCCCCAGCACGTGCCAAAGCCCCCCGGCTCTGCCGTCCGGGGATGTCTCCTGCCCGTCTCTTCCCTCATCTCCCCCGAAGCCCGCCCTGCTCAGCCCCCGAGTCACGAGGGAGCCCGGCGGAGCTCACAGGGTTAATGCAAAGAGCATCGCGAGGCGCTGCGGCCAGAGGCGCACTTCTAAGCGCTCCCTATCGCAAAATACTGGAAACATCCGCAGACAGCGCCGGCCCTAACACGGCGCTCTCACAGGATGTCCCACGCATTCAGGGCCTTGCACAGGCGGCTGTAAAAGCGCTTTACAGAGGCACGTGCACGGAGACGTCTTAAGGCACGTGCATAGTGGGCTCTGGCCCAGGGCCCAGCCTTCCAGGGGACCCTGATACAGCCGGCTCTGCTGTGAGGTGTCTTGATCTGATTACCTTGAATATTTCTTAAACAGATCCTTTAACTTATTTTTAATGTGGGTGGTGTGTGAGAGTTTATTACAGACATTTTGCAGCGAAATATGGTTTATTTTTCATGCAACAGCCATAAAAAAGTGTCTTTGATATCAAAACAGGACCTCCCATATTAGAAATGGGAGGTTGTCACAGACATTATTTGCAGTAATATTAGTGAACTGCTGCTGCGGCATCGTTTTTTTTTGTTACGCAGCGGCAGCGCTAGCAGTGCACTGCTCCATATTTACAAACGGACGCCTTTGGCCCAATGCCTCAGTTTTTAAAGCCCTGCTTCACATTATACCTGCACCATGTAAACCGTATGCAAGGTAGGCATTCCCACGGAAGAAGTCATGTAGAACCGACACAGTGAAATTTAGAACTTTTCACTTCACCACTCCGACGACTTCACTACGTAAAAAGTTTACCACCTGTTCAGAGCAGGCATAAAATTGGCACAGGTTTTTTTTCCAATGGGGCTCTCCACGCATTGCCAGAGTTGCGTCAATTTAACAACGTTACTCCAGCAATGTGTCACTTTAGCCCCAACAGATGCGTCAGAATTTCTGACGCTTCTTTGTCAACATGCGCAATGGTGCTCTGTATTGTAAATACAGCGCATCATGGCATCGTTAGGGGATGTGCGGCAGGTGCAAGAAATCTGAGGCATCGATGATGTTACATCAGATCCCTATAAATGAGGCCCTTAAGATGTCCTGCACATGCACTGCCTTTTGTTTAAACTGTTACTCCAAGCACTTTACAGATAAATGTATTGTCTTTGATGTCAACTGATACCTGAAAATAAATTACTAACACAGACTTCCTTCATACAAAGGCAGTGCTTTAAATGGGCAGGAACTCTCCGGTACTGAGTACCAGCACTTCTGTAATTTGAAGGGGAGAGTACCGGCACTTCTCAGCACTCCTGTAATACATTACAATGGATGAGTACCGGCACTTCTCAGGAGCAAACAGTTACTCTAAATAGAGAGTACCTGCACTTCTATATTTCCATTTAAAGCACTGCACAAAGGTTTACAATTTATTTTACAAACACAGGCTCCTGCAGTGCCCCCTTCATTTAAACTGTGGCTTCAAGTGCTTTAGAAAGACACACGTGCGACACGTTATGCAAAAGGCAGGGTGGAGCACTTTACACCACGCAGTGCCTAGAACTGTACCAAGGGCCACTTCATGAACACGTAATTCAGTGACATTTATAGAAGCTACCCTCGGAGCACTTTAGAACCACACTGTACAGTGTTACATTTTTACAAACCGCACCATAAAACACTTTACAAACATAATGTAGTGCCTCTTTCACACTCTGCACGATAGAGCACTTTACAGGCACATTATGCAGTGCATTTCAAACAACCTGCAGCATGGAGCGCTTTAAAATACACTATGCAGTGCCTTTAATACAAACTGCACCACGGCGCACTTTAAAACAAATTTTCCAATGCGTTTTATTTAAACTGCACCATGGAGCACTTTTAAATACATTATGCGGTGCCCTTTACACAAACTGCACCATGGAGCGCTTGAAAATACACTATATAGTGCCTTTCGTAGAAACCACCATGAAATACTTTAAATCAAATTATGAAGTGCAATTTAACCAGACTACACAATGGAGCACTTTAAAACGATTATGCAGTGCCTTTTATACAAACTGCAGCATGGAGCGCTTGAAAATACACTTTGCAGTGCCTTCTATACCGACCGCACCATGGAGCACTTTAAAAAGGCTATGCAGAGCCTTGTATACAGAATGCACCATGGAGCGCTTTAAAAAAGCTATGCAGAGCCTTGTATACAGAATGCACCATGGAGCGCTTTAAAACGACTATGCAGTGCCTTTTATGCACAATTCATCATGGAGCACTTTACAAACAAAGCGTACGATCAGACATGTGTCACACATGACCTTTGCTAACACATATCTGTAGAGCGCTGCGTGCAGCCTGTAACATAAAACTACTTCAAACATTCAACGCGGAGCAGACACAATATGCTATAAAGGAGCTTTGGGAGGGAATCACACAGTGCCTTTTATACCAAGCGTATCGTAAAGCGCTTTACACACACAGACAGATAAAATTCCCTTTAAACTCACTGTGCCATGAAGCGCTTTACAGACACAGATGCCTGCAGTGCCTTTCATACGAACGGTGCAGGAAAGCACTTTACAGACACATATGGTGTATTGCCTTTCCTACAGCTGTACCATAAAGCGCTTTACAAACACACATGATGAAATGCCTTTCATTCAAACTGTACCAGAAAGTGCTTTACAGGCACAGGTGCCTGCAGTGCCTTTCATACAAATGTACCACAAAGCGCTTTATAAACGCAGATGCACCCATTGACTTTCATAAAGACCGTACCATAAAGCGCTTTACAAACGCAGAGACTGTACCATAAAGCGCTTTACAAACGCAGATGCATGCAGGGCCTTTCATACAAACTGTACCAACAAGCATTGGCAAAGCTGATAGGTGTAACCGAGAGGACAGCTATTGGATTCTCGATTTCTTTTAGCCACGTTGTACAGGAGCGCGGTTGCTGTGCAGCATCCCTGAAAGTTAGAAAAACAAGAGCTCTGATGTGGCAGGCGCATCTTGCTGTTTTTAAGTTAAAAAAAAACGTTGAATTATCTTATGTCTGAGCTGAAGTTCGCCATTATGGCCTCACTTGAAGCTAGCACTTGATTCCAGTGACTTGATTGGATGTTATGGTATGGAACAGCCTGTCATTGCACTGTATGGCGTGGTGTGGTATGTCATTTTATAGAATGGTATGGGCTGTTATTGTGTGGTATAGCTTTTTATTATATGGTATGTCGTGGTAGCATGTGGTTTGTTATTGTAAAACATGGTATGTAATAGTCTTTTACTGGACAGTATAGTTTGGAATGTCGTGGCCTGTTATTCTATAGTATATTCTGCTGTGAGTATGATTGATGTGTACAACCCTTGAACTGCTAACAGCACACACGTGCTCCTAGGCAAGCACTAATGTCACCAGTCAGTGTCTCTCCTCCTTCTTTAAACGGTGTAGGTTTATGGTGCACTGCTCTTTTTGTTTATATTCATTCTCTCTCTCGGCTCTTTTAACTCGGTTTCCTATAACGTCGCCTGTCTCCCTTCTTTTGTACACTGCCGACACCTGGCCGGTAGGTGGCTCCCTTCCCTCACGCTTCGCATACGAGTGAAGGCAGCTGGTCTCATGTGTGAGTCGTTGCTGCCTCCTGCAGGCCAACTTCCGTAACAAGATTTTAAAGCGTCGCTTTACAGGACCAGTATAATATCTTTGCATTATTATTGGCTTAGTGGAGCAGCGCTTAAAAGTAATGCAGGCTTTATTCATTGATTTATGCGATTTTATATAGCGCGGACCTTACCCAAAGTTGTCGGAGCGCTTTACAATAGAACAAAGAACGTTACAAGAGAAACTGAAAGCAGCGCGCTAGTGGGAAACAAAATGTATCGCTACTACGGTTACTCATGGTGAGTTACGAGGTTACACAGACGAATACTACATACTCACATAATTAAATACAGGATAACGTAAAATAGGACATGTATATAACGGAGTTATAGCACTCTAGATAGTTAAGCAGCCGCTCGGGATAAGCCAATAAAGGGGGTGAAGGCCTGGTATGGATCCTGACCAGTGGTGCTTAGTGTGAAAAATATCTTCGGAAGAGAAGGGTTTTGAGGTCCTTGAAGGTTCTGACGGAGGCGGTGGTGCGGAGGTTTATAGGCCGCGAGTTCCGGAGTCTAGTCGCACTACCTGAGAACCGCTACGCCATGAATCTTTCCCTTTTGAAAGTTGGAGGCTCGAGGAGCAGATTTTCAGCATCTCGTGAGGGTCTAGAGCCACCAGATTACTTGAGTTTGTTTGCTAGGTAAGGAGGGGTGGAGGTGTGAATGGCTTTCTGTGCGATGCAAGCAGTCTCATGGCCCTGACTTCAACAGGAAGTCTGCTAAGAGTTATCAAGATCGATGTGAAATGGCCATTTCTTTCGGCCCTATACATGAAACACGCAGTCGAGTGGAGGGTGGGCTTTAGAGGAGATGGTGAGTCTTGGAGAGGCCAGCAAGGCGAGAGTTACGGTATTTAAGTTTGGAGAGTACCAAGAATTGAACAAGAGTTTTCATGTTCTGCTCAGGAATAAAACGCCGGATCCCCCAGAGAAGTCGCAGTTGAAATCTTGCATTCTCAGCTCTGGTGTTGACTTGATATTGGAGGTGGAGTCTTTCTCCAGTATTACACCAAGGGAGTTGGCCCCGTCAACGATGGTAGGTTTGCTGTTAAGAATGTTTAAATTATCCATCCATGTTTGAATAGGAGGTGGGGAGTTTGAGGTAGAGATGAGAAAGAATTCAGAGTTAGAGGGATTCAGATTAAGGTGATGCGACGTCATCCATTCTTGGACGCAGTTAAGTGTGGTGGCGAGAAGTGAAATGCTGTGTGCAGAGACCTTGGGCTAGACTTCAAGTCATCAGCGTAGAGGTGATAGAAGATCCCGACTTCTTTTAAGAGGGCTCCTAGCGCTACAATATAAAGACTAAACAGGGCCGGAGCTCAGGTAGAGCCCTTGGGGGCACCCTGATCCAGACCTTGTAGTTGAGAGACAATTTTAACAATTGGAGATCTCCCCAGCAGTAAAGATTCAAATCACTTACGTACTACGCGTTCAATGCCAAGTCTTTGTTTTAGTGTGTTGATTAGTGGGTGATGGTGGACGGTGTCGAACGCTGCAGAGAGGTCCAGAAGGACCAGGAGAGGAGCTGCCAGAGTCTAGGACTCGAAGGGCATCATCGATAATCTGTAGCAGCGCTTCTTAAGTGCTGCAGCCTCATCAATGTAAAGCGCTGCTTAGAGGGCTGTCTTTTCTCATCACCGTCAGGGTCTTTTACCAGGAGCGGAGCTATACAGGTGAAGCAGGTGCAGTGAAACCAGGTGTTGGAGTGTGAGGGACCCATTGTGCCACAATCATAGCTGTCTTTTTCTACCCTCCTTTCTACACCTGTGGCAGGAGCAGGGACAACAGGATACCACATCCTAGAAACACAAGAAGCTTCCCGTCGCCATGGCCACTGCCTATCAGATCTCAAAAGAGCCCTGTACCCTTACGAGTCTAGAAGATCAGCCTCAAAGAAACAACCAGCAGTTCTTTCAAATGAACTAAAAGATTTGGTGGTAGAAGCTTACACTTCAACAATGAGCTCTCTGGCACTCCTTACCCACCTCCTCAAGACTTGAGGTCTTCCCAAGAGTCAGATAATTACTGAAAATCCATGTTTTCTTTCAGACTTTGATGAATCAATTTAGCACGACTCCAACTCCATTGTCTTGCTTCTTCGATCTGTTGCCTAAAATTTATAATGTGCTTTTGGACTCAGTTAGCCTTTCCCATGTCTTCACCGGTCGTGGGTAGCGGACATTGCATGGTTCTGTTGATATCCAATGGACATAGAGCGTAGACCTCCACGCGTGGCTTGTAGTCTTCCTCACGGTGGAGCTCACGGAGGCATTTTACAGTCTAAGGTGTCTGAGAAAATCCAGAGCAAAGTCATTCCCCGTTTTCGTTTGTCTGGCTTCCATTTATTACGTCTGGCCATTGAGACAGCTTCAGCTGTCCAACTGAGCTATTGTTTTTCAAAAATGATGCATAATATACATATGTAGAGGGGCTTTTGGTCCGCTGGCTTAGTCCATTGGTCTGTTAAATTGTCATTCACATTTTGCTTCCACCTACCACACCAATCAGCTTGGGCCAATGGGTCATCCCACTTTACCTTTGGCTCCCTTCACTTTGATTGACTGCACAAAGCCTGAGTACATTGTTCTCATGCACCTAAACACAGTTTGTTTCTCTACAACGAAAAAGCTTTTTGTATATTAACTTTAAATACTGGTTATTTATTCTGCCTCCACTTGGATGCACAGTTAAGATAGTGACTCATTTTCTATCTATATTACAGGCAGAGCCTAGCAGACACCGGTTGAAGTGGGAAGTCTGACTTGGAGGCATTAAGTCATAATCCAACAGATGGTCAAAACAGATGTCAAGTGAGCTTTGACCCTTCTGCTCTAAAGAGGGTCTCCGCCCCCTCTAAGATAGCCTGTGTTATCGTTTGACAAGACCAACTCCAGAGCAGGCTGTGCTCTGTGGGGCCAGGCGCTTGAAGCTAGAAGTGAGATCCCTACCGTGTTCACCCCGTGCCTCAAAGGATAAATGAAAGAATGATAATAGTACCATTATCAGCCCCAGGACCTCCCTCGTCTCTTCATATCTGATGTTTCTTCATAAGAATTGACAAAAGTCAAGCTCAATAGGATCTTCTTTCCACCTTGATGCTGCCAAGCCTGTTCCGTTAGCCGTGACTTCTATAGATAGTAGGTCGGGACAGTGGGACTCTCGTTCATCCATTCATGCGCGTCATTAATGAGATGATGAGGCATTGGCCTTGGAACACCACATGGTGGCTCATTTTTGGCCATTATTGCTGTCCATCAGTGAAACATCTGGCATGCTCCTACCAACAGAATGATTGCTCTCGATTGCCACTACAGATCAAGTTGATGTTCCAAAACTTGAGTCAGATATCAGGGCCCATATTTACAATGATTTTGCATTGGGACCGCATAACATTTTTTGGCTCAGCCACGCAAAGCCACTTTGCATGGGTTAGTAAATACAAGGTAATGCAAAATGCGCATAGCACTGCCTTGCGTTACTTTGCATTGGGTAGGCATTACATGGATGGAGAATAGGCATTCCCATGCATCCACCCATCTATTTTTCAGATTTTTAAAGTCTTGCAAGCCTGGGCATGTACCAAAACTGGGTGTCTACCCGACAGAAGCATAATGCGGATAAATATCTTTATTTGTCCTTGTTAATTCCTCTTTACATGTATGCTGCGTACTGCAGCACACATAGAAACAGAAATACACCTCTAAGGATTGTCTTTGTGCAGGAAGGTGTTCCTTCTGCACAAAACCAATCCTGCTCATAACGCAGACACTGTTGCTTTAAAGTGCAAGGCTGCCTGCATCAGCGCTAGGCAGTAAAACGTGTGCCTGCAGATGGAGTGAACAGAAATGCTCCATATCTTAGTAATATGTGGAGCATCTCCCCTCTCCCTTCCATGCATTGCAGTGCACTAAGTTACCTTACTACGCTGTGTTGCATGAAATATCAGTAAATCTGCCCCTTCATACGTTAAGCACACCCTCCAGTATGTCTCCAGCAATTTAACATTGCGTAATACGCAACAACTCTTGTGGATTTTGTATTACTGATTGTCCTGTGCAGAGTAAACTTCAATTAGCATTTCAACATTGTCAAGGACATTTGTTTTGAAATAATTCTAAATATGCACTTATACACTTTAATAAACAGAACCAATTTGGATTTTTTAAAAGCTAATAGCAATATTCCAACACTTATTCTAGCAAGCAGCAATGTTTAGTATTTTCAGAGTGAAATAAGAGGTTTCTAGTATCATTACCAATCCTACTTTAATATTCACAGCTATATTTCTACTCCAGACATTATGTATTCTTAACAAATCCTAAAATCACACTTTACTCTTCTTATAATGTCTTAATCTTCACACGTAAAAAATTTGAATAACCTTCCGCGATATAGTATTCAGGACACATTGACTGAATGTTGCTAGTCAGTTAATTGTCCATGAAAGCTTGGCACACTTTCAAAGTGTCTATCGTTGTAGTAAGGCAGACATTCTTCTTGAATGAGAATGATATTTGAGGCTTACATCATTACTTTGTGGCTACATTCCCTACAAATGTGATAGCAGACAGTGAGCAAGAGACTTCATTTCCTGGCTTAGCTTTCATATGCCTGTTTGAGGGAATTCTGTGAATGTTTATTTTGGATTGATACATTCATCACTATGGCTCTGCCCCATTTGGTGAACACTACATCCAGATTTCTTAGCTCGCCTAGGGTGTTCTTTAAATGAGACTCTATTCTTGCGCCCTTTGTGTTAGGATATGTTTGTGTTTCATGTGTGATCATCTCCCAAACATCTCTGCTGTGCCTGCAGGTATGAATAATCAGTCTCTCCCACTGAATATTATCTATTTTGCATTCAAGACATTTGCTCTCAGGAGAAGCAGTCCTCTGACCGCAACTGCTCATGACCACCTGCATTAGAAAATGGTGCTCGCAGAGGCCAAATCTTGCTCACATTTCTGGAGCCTCTCTGGAAAAAAATTCCACCAAGCGGAGATTGGCAGAATTCGGCCACAACTCCACGTTAGGAGAGTAACGAGGAGTTGGCAAAGTCCGATAATTCCACCAGAGGAATGAAACATTCCGCACCCCCCCCCCCCCCCCAATGTCAACATCAAATAAATAACTCATCTTCCTGAATGCAGTTTCTAGAGGATGATCCATCCAACTGCAGATTTCTCACCTTAAGAACCTACCCATGTGCCACACTGAATCCAGGGCAAGGGCTCCTGTGCACCAACATTGGAACCATAGACTTCCACTGCAACTGTCCCACCTCTGCACACGAAGACATAGCGCCAAATAAAAGCACCACCCTGAAAGCTACATTAGTTTAATAATTAGACTATTGTGAGCCCAAGTACTTGGAACATAGCTCACAGAATTGACCATTCACTGACAAAAGTCCACTCCACAGAAAGTCAAGGTTGGGGGGGGAGGGGGGGGGAGTGAAGAATCTGCTGTCAGAGTACCCCCATGAAAGATCATTAACAAAGGTTAGTAACTTGCTCTACCGATAGGTACCTCTAACCACGGATTGCTCAGCTTGTGCATTGATAACAAAGCAGGAGATGGGCCTGGGAAGCAGACTGTACACCAGGACCAAGCGAGCAGAATTAACCTCTCTGTGTACATGTGAATCAATGCAGTAGTGCCTGGTGAGAGTATGGACAGATGGTCACGTGGTTGTCTGTAAGACATCCAATGCAGAACGCCCAAGCTGTAGCAATGGTAGTAGTCTTTGCTCTGGTGGAATGAGCCAAAGGCAGTCTTGAGTTTCCTTTTTGGACCATTTCTAGATGTCCTATCCTTTCTTGGAACTAGTGAAGCCAACATACAGCTGATCTTCCACCTTGTACTACTAATTCCCATCAATGAAGAAACTTGGGACACACTATGATTGAACTGCTGAAGCCCCTCCTCCTGTTTATGTGACTGTGGTAGAGAAAAGAACATTGTAAGACTGATGGACTGCCCAACATGAAAAGATGACACTACATTCAGGAGAAAGAAAACACTAAGTACTGACAACCTGACAAGGCCTGCAGCTCATTGATGCAACACACAGAAGTGATGGTACTGCGAAACACAGTCGTCAGAGTTCAGAGTCACGGAATACAACTGAGAAGCGGCTCTAAATGAGCGCACACAGCACACATAATGAATGTAAGAACCAAATGGAGATCCTACTGCGGCATAATGAAGCAGGAAGGGGTGAGGGAGAAATCCCTTTTAGGAAAAGCATCACAATGGATGAATTGAATAATGAGGGATGATCAGGCAAAGAAAGGAAGGCCAAAGGGGCCGATAGGTAATCCTTAGCAGTGGCCACAGCAAATCCTTGATGGATCAAAGATAACACAAACAAAAGCACATCAGATGACCTTGTCTCTAGAAGGTCAAACTGCTTCGCTTTGCACCAGGTGACAAGCTTAGATGAGAGATCTTAATAAACTGATTTGGTTGACGAGCTGAGAGAAGCTAAAGTGACATCAACCACCACAGACAGTAGATCAGAGGCCCTCAGATGCTTCCGTTCAATCTCCAAGCACAACGGTGTAGTTAAGGATGTTGAGTTTCAGCACTATGTCTTGCTTTTGTGACAGTAACTTGTACAAAAGAAGTCAACGTGGTGGGAATATGCTCATAGTCAGTCAGCATTTTGGAATACCAGACACTGCTGGTTCAGTTGGGGCCATCAGAATTAGCTGTGCTCAATCCCACCTGACTTTCCATAGGACCCATGAAAGCAGCAGCAGAGGCGGAACAAACTGTGGGAGGCCAGAGTCCCACTGAAGCAGGAATGTATCACCTAGACGTCCTTGAAGAGAGGACTCCAGAGCGCAAGGGACTGGGCGTTTTCAGATGTACCATTTAGGTCTAACAAAGGTATGACACACTGGGAGAATACACTCCATACTTCCTCCAGGTGCTAACACCACTAGTGATCTGCAAGATGGTGCCTGCAGAGTTAATCTGCCCTGATGGCATGGATCCCGCTACATGACCAACATGGAAATACAGTGAAGTGTGATTCATTGCCAAAGCCATAGGGCCTTCAGAGAGACGGCACACAACCCCTTCTGACCTGCTTGTTGCAAAACCACCTGCTGGGCATGATGTCAGGTAGATACAGGATCCACCTACCCTTGATGGAAGGAAGAAAAGCTTTCAGGGCCAGCTGGACGGCTCACACCTCCAGAAGGTGTATGTGGTGGTGTGCTCCATCTGAGACCAGATACCTCTGATATCCACTACATGCAGGTAACCTCCCCAGCCCAGAAATGATACACCCCTCAAACTGTAAGCTCTGGGGGAGCAAGGAAAGCAGCTTCGCACACATCAGATTCCATTTTAAGGACTACGGTTTGAACACTGATGTTTTTTTAACTTTGAAGCGTGCTTTGATATTCAGTCGTTCTCTGTATTTTCACTCGCTATTACAGTTTGAAACTCGGCCTTTCTTCCGAGCTGACATACAATTACGTTTGAATATAATAAATAAATATCCATCAATTGAGAGTAAGCCTATTGACTAACGAGAGCTACCAAAAAATTAGAAAGTAACTTTATGTTAAGAGTGACAAGTGGATAACTGTAACACTAATACATTTGTCATTATTGCATGTGTAATTCCTAACCCAGGTCATGTACGTGTAAACTATCTTTAATATCTGTATACCATAAAACAATAGGTCTGTGCTACTATACTACCATTGGAGTTTAAGATCAGGTAGAGTTCATAATCCTTTGAAGAACTCTTATTTAACAAGTAAATGCTTAAGGATTTGTAATTCCTATGGGCAGCTCTTTGTGAAACAAACAGGTGCTATATAGTTCGTAGTCACTATGGATGGCTCCTTGTGAAACAAAGAAGTACAGCTCTGTGTAGGAACTTCTCTCATTCCCATAAATCTTTGTTGACCACATGGAGGAACAGACAAGTAAGAATTCCAAATGGTCCCAGGGGCAGCAACTATGTTTCACAATTGCCTAGCAAGGTCGTTAGAGACCACAAGCAACTTCAAGATGGCTGCCACCATCTACAAGTCTTGTGAGTCCTGCAGACCCAAGGGACACACAGTCCTCCTAGTCTTTTCTCAGGTGTCTCACAAAATGCTTTCTTCTAAGACACAAAGTTTCTGTCCAAAGCGTCTTTCCATCCTCCACCGCTCCTGAAAACATGCAACTGGAGTGGCGCATCATCAGAACCAGCACTCACATGTGCTATGCTACGTCCTAACAGAATGTCCTCGACTCCTTGCAGAGGCATGAAGCCTTTCAGGGCAACTGTGTCCGGAATGTCCATGATAAAGGAAATCCTCTGCACCTGTCGAACACGGGATTTGGATTGGGTGATGGTAAACCCCAGGGTGGGCAGTAAGAATAGTGTTGTCTGTAGGTAGTCCAAGAATTCCAGCAGTAAACCCGCATTCAGCAGCCAGTCAACATGGCTTGGGAAATGTCTGTGTCCCTAACCTGCAATGATTGCTTCAGCCACCAAAATGACCTTCATGAACCCACAAGAGCATGATGTAAGACTGAAGGCCAGTACGGTAAACTGAAAGTGGCATGAGTCCACCACGAGACAGAGATACTTCCTGTGGGACCGCAGGACTGACCCATGAATGTAAGTGTCCTACAGGTACAGGGACCCCATCCAGGGCTCAGGATCCAAGGTTTGCAGATTCTGAGCAAGCACCATCATAATTTTTAACTTCTCCTTTGTGAGGAAGGTGTTCAAGGTCTATGATCAATCAAAGGGCCTGATTTAGACTTTGGTGGAGGGGTTACTCTGTCACGAACTTGACAGATATCCCGTCCGCTGTATTACGATTCCCATAGGATATAATTGGATCGTAATATGGTGGACGGGATATTCATCACATTTGTGATGGAGTAAAACCATCCGCCAAACTCTAAATTAAGCCCTGAGGGCCAGATGTACGTAGCTTTAGGTTTGCGATTTTCTAATAGCAAATTTTTGTGATTCTCTGATAGGAAACTGCAAACTGCCATGCACTACAGTGTGTTTAACACTGTTTGCGGTTCCCAAATGGGTCACAAGGGACCTGACTCATCTATATTCATGAGCCAAACAGTAATTTGCGACCCATTTGGGAAAGACAACACTCACGGGGATGGTGGCCTGCTGGGTTCAGCAGACCACCATTTCTGTGACTGCTTTTAAATAAAGTATTTTTTTTTGTAATGCAGCCTGTTTTCCTTGAAGGAAAACAGGCTGCATTACAAAAAGAAAAATGAAAAGTTTTCTTTTCTTTTTTTTTAAGAGTAGGCAGTGGTCCCTGGGACCACTGACTGCTCTTAAAAAAAGTTTGCACCTACATTCACAAAGGTGAAGGGGTCAATGATTACCACCAATCTGCTAATGTTTTGCGACCGCATTCCCGGTCGCAAAACATTCCTACATACCGGCGTGACTGGCTACTAGGAAGGGACCCCCTTTTCACACCCCTTCCTAATATTGAGTTGCAAACCCTACTTTGCGAGTCGGTAATAGGTTACCAACTCGCTACATGGTACAAGGCCATTTAGCAGTCACAAACGGCAAATTTCGCCATTGTGACCGCTAAATAGCTTTGCAGATCTGGCCCCATGTCTCTTGTTCTAATCAGAGATCCGAAAGTACTGGGCGTAACAACCCCGTCCTCTCTCCACTTCCAGTACCAGTTTGAATGCATCTTTGATGAGCAACACCATCACTTCACTTGTCAAAATCATTCTGTGATCCTCCAGTGGCTGAGTATTAATTGGGGGATGTGAGAAGGTGCTCTCCTCAATCAGAAGACTATGCAAGTTTTTTTACCCACCCTTTTGCCCCCCTGTTTTGATTTTAAGTTACCAACCACTCATTCTTTTTTATTTATAAAATCCTCTTTTATAGATATTTTTTGCTCGACTAACAAATCCCAGTCCTGATGATGACCCCGTAGTAACCCACGTTTGAAACACCATCAACAACAGACAGCATTTAGGCTCTGTTGCACCCTGCTGCTGTAAATAACCCTCGCAGTCAAGTCATGCTTCATCCTTCTGCATATGCACTTCTCACTTTTTCACTCACTTTGCACTGTGTCAGCCCCATCTGAGCACCTGATGTTTGGACTTATTTGCTTGTTACAGTAAACTGTATCAAGTACAGGTTGCTCTGGTTGTTTTTTCAGCTTTTGATTGCATGTACATTGATATGTAAAACATTTTCTTACAGTGCAACATTGTTTTTGTGGTGCATCCTTCTTGCTCCTTCCTATTCTAGCAGACTAGGTTTACCCTTGTGTAGGAAAATGGCTCCTTGGTGCAGTTACCCTCCACGTTTTGCCTGATATTGATGCTGACTTGACTGAGAAGTGTGCTGGGATCCTGCTAACCAGGCCCCAGCACCAGTGTTCTTTCACTTAAAAATGTACCATCATTCCACAATTGGCACATCCCTGTCACACAGCTAAGTCCCTTGTAAAAGGTACCAGTGGTACCAAGGGCCCTGTGTCCAGGGAAGGTCTCTAAGGGCTGCAGCATGTGTTGTGCCACCCTGAGGGACCCCTCACCTAACACATGCACACTGCCATTGCAGATTGTGTGTGTTGGTGGGGAGAAAAAGGCAAAGTCGACATGGCATTCCCCTCAGGATGCCATGCCCACAAAATACTGCCTCTGGCATAGGTAAGTCACCCCTCTAGCAGGCCTTAAAGCCCTAAGGCAGGGTGCACTATACCACAGGTGATGGGACAGCTGCATGAGCATGAGTCTATTCTTAAACATTGTAAGTACAGTGTGGCCACATTAAATATATGGTCTGGGAGTTTGTCAAAATGAACTCCACAGTTCCATAATGGCTACACTGAACACTGGGAAGTTTGGTATCAAACATCTCAGAATAATAAACCCACACTGTTGCCAGTGTCGGATTTATTAAAAAATGCACACAGAGGGCATCCTAGAGATGCCCCCTGTATTTTACCCAATCCTTCAGTGCAGGACTGACTGGTCTGTGCCAGCCTGCCACCGAGATGGGTTTCTGACCCCATGGGGTGAGAGCCTTTGTGCTCTCTGAGGCCAGAAACAAAGCCTGCTCTGGGTGGAGGTGCTTCACACCTCCCCCTTGCAGGAAATGTAATACCTAGCAGTGAGCCTCAAAGGCTCAGACTTCTTGTTACAATGCCCCAGGGCACTCCAGCTAGTGGAGATGCCCATCCCCTGAACACAGCCCCCACTTTTGGAGGCAAGTCCAGGGGAGATAATGAGAAAAACAAGGAGGCGTCACCTACCAGTCAGGACAGCCCCTAAGGTGCCCAGAGCTGAGGTGACCCCTGCCTTTAGAAATCCTCCATCTAGGAATAGGGATGTGCCCCCCTCCCATCAGGGAGGAGGCACAAAGAGCGTGTAGCCACCGTCAAGGACAGTAGCCATTGGCTACTACCCCCCCAGACCTAAACACACCCCTAAATTCAGTATTTAGGGGCGACCCTGAACCCAGGAAATCAGATTCCTGCAACCTACAACAAGAAGCAGGACTGCTGACCTGAAAGCCCCGCAGAGACGATGGAGACGACAACTGACTTGGCCCCAGCCCTACCGGCCTGTCTCCAGACTCAAAGAACCTGCACAGCGACGCATCCAGCGGGACAGCAACCTCTGAGGACTCAGAGGACTGACCTGCACCTAAAGGACTAAGAACCTCCAGAGGACAGCGGCTCTGTACAGAAACAGAAACAAAATTGCAACGAAGAAGCAACTTTAAAGAGACTCTCACTTCCAGTCAGAAGTGTGAGTTTTCACACTCTGCACCGGACGCCCCCGGCTCGAGTTCAGGACAACCAACACTGCAGAGAGGACTCCCAGGCGACTCCAACGACGTGGACACCCTGAGTCGACCCCTCTGCAACCCTACAGCGACGCCTGCAGAGGGGATCCAGAGGCTTCCCCTGACCGCGACTGCCTCGTAACAAAGGAACCCGACGCCTGGACCAAGCACTGCACCCGCAGCCCCCAGGACCAAGAGAAACCACCTACCAGTGCAGGAGTGACCAGCAGGAAGCCCTCATCCTAGCCCAGTCGGTGGCTGGCCTGAGAAGCTCCCCCTGTGCCCTGCCTGCATCACCAGAGTGACCCCCGGGTCCCTGCATTGTTTTCTACGGCAAGCCCGACACCTACTTTGTACACTGCACCCAGCCGCCCCTGTGGCGCTGAGGGTGTGTTTTGTGTGCTTGTGTGTGTGTGTCCCAGTGCTCTACAAAACCCCCCTGGTCTGCTCCCCAAGGACGCAGGTACTTACCTGCTAACAGACTGGAACCAGAGCACCCCTGTTCTCCATAGGCACCTATGTGTTTCGGGCCCTACTTTGACCTCTGCACCTGACCGGCCCTGTGTTGCTGGTGCTGTGGCTTTGGGGTTGCCTTGAACCCCCAGCGGTGGGCTGCCTAAACCCAGGAGACTGACTGTTTAAGTGCTTTACTTACCTGAAAAACTAACCAATATTTACCTCCCCCAGGAACTGTTGATTTTTGCAATGTCCACTTTTAAAATAGCTATTTGCCATTTTAATCAAAACTGTGTGTACTACTGTTTTAAATCAAAGTTCTATACTTACCTGTGTGAAGTACCTTTCATTTTATGTACTTACCTCAAATTTTAATCTTGTGGTTCTAAAAATAAATTAAGAAAATATATTTTTCTATATAAAAACCTGTTGGCCTGGAGTTAAGTCTTTGAGTGTGTGTTCCTCATTTATTGCCTGTGTGTGTACAACAAATGCTTAACACTACCCTCCGAAAAGCCTACTGCTCGACCACACTACCACAAAATATAGCATTAGCATTATCTAATTTTGCCACTATCAACCTCTAAGGGGAACCCTTGGACTCTGTGCACACTATCTCTCACTTTGAGATAGTATATACAGAGCCAACTTCCTACACCTTGTTTTCATTTTTGCACAGAAAAAGAAGACTTGGCAGCAGAACCCAGAAAAGTGTAGGACAAGGAGTGTTGCTATTGTTGGCCTCGTCCTTTGGGGCCTCCTCAACCTCTGTTACAACGAACAGTCAGCATGGGTTGTGCAAGCGGAGAGGGTTTTCATTGGCAATTAATCAAGAACTCTTTAGGATCCTCTAAAATTTGCACACTGCTGATGGAAGAGGTCAGCAGGAGAAAGTAACTCCAGTGTCTGGGCCCTAGCTCTATCTGTGAATGTCCATTAGAGAAGCCTGGACATCCCTAAATAATCCAGCGGAAGGCATTGAGGCATGCAGTCAAATAATGACAATGGTGCTCACAGCACAAGCAACAGTAGCATCAGGTCCAGTCCAAAAATGAGAACATACTTTGGAGAGTCCACCAGGATCATCATGTACTGTGTGAGTAAAGGGCGCATGTCCTCTGGCAAAGCCAGCACCACCTCACTTGCAGGGTTCCAAAAAGTGTGTTTGTGTAACAGCCCAGGAGACAAACTGCTTACAGGGAGAGTCATGCCAAACTGGCAGAAGAAAGGGCTTTTTCCCAAGCACTGATTCATTTTGACTCTCTGTCCACTGAGGAGTAAGAAAGTATTTAGGTTTACCTTACCCGTGGGAGCATGTATCACAAACTTTTCCAAGGTTGGATGTTATTAAAATATTTTGGATCAAGTGGTGCTAGCCTATGACATCTCTGAATAGGACAGACACAGCTGAAGTAGAAATGCTTCTGACTAAGAAGCCAGGACCAAGTCCATCAGGATTGCATTGAAAGGCAGCAAAGGCTCAGGGATCAACGGATAAGGCTGCACAGTTTCTATGAGCAGGCTGGCCTAAGTCTCTTCTGTGGGGAATGGGAACTTCAGGACTGTGAATCACTACTGCGAAGGATGCATTTCCTGTGTAGTGAATCCAGGCACACCTCAGACTGGTATCCAGGACAACAGCGTTTTGCAAATCGAGCAAAGGCGAGCATCAAACTACTGAGGAGGAAACATATGTGGTTAATCATCTTCATCTTCAGCATGTGGGACATGTTGAAGGCCTCGATGAGTTCTGAATCTGATCCAAAATTGTCCCCCCACCTCTGGAAGTACTATTGCCGAGACAGAGGGATTGGAGGGTAACCCTTATCAGCCCCAGCATTTGCTTTGGTAGTCTTGTACCTCGGCAATGGGTGTGCTCTAGCTGAAGATGGTTCCAGATCCAAGGATGGAGCCGATGGTAGTTCCGTAGGTGGCAGTGCCAAAATCATCGCTGGTGCTGACAGAGGACTAAGAGGCGGGGCTTGCGGCCCAGGAGTGAAGACAGTGTCCAGCACCATCGGGGGAATGGACTGACATTTTCTGAGGTTAGTCTTGCCAGGGAAGAGCCTGTGGGTGGGTCATGGAGCCTATAATACATAAAGGTAGATGCAATGGACTTCAGAATCTGCAGCATATACTCGTAGGAGGATGTTACCTGCTGCGGAATCAACAATGGGGAACTCAAGAGCATTGGCTCCAAGTTTGCACCGGATCCTTGGACTTATGTTTCAACTTGAACTTAGACCCCTAGACCTTCATGACGGAGGTGGCCTTGACTGAGACAGGCTTTCTTCTTGTGTTCCATGACATAGATCTTGGCCTCTCTTTCCCTGATGACCTTTGGGTGCACAACTTGAAGTCATGCTTGGTCCAAGGCACCACAAGAAGCTGCTGTGTGGGCCTGTCACCAAGATCTGCTTCCCACGTTCTTGGCACAGCTTGAAACCTGTCTTCTTCAAGGGCAACAAACCTGCACACTGGCAAAGTAAGAATTTGAGAATTAGGTTAAAAGAACTGGTAGGAGCAGAGCTCTTGATGCGCATCTATGGTCATGGAAAAAGAGGAACTGTTGTCGGCATGTGTGGAGGAGAAGTATATTTATTTGGCTCTGTGTCATGTACAGAGAAGGGAACAAGTACCAATGGAGCCACATGGCAACATCTGCCACTGCACAGGAGCTACTGCAAGAGTCTCCAGGTCCAGCCTGGCATCTGAGACAGATTTACAAATTGAGGAATCTGCGGTAAGTATCCATCAGAAAAATCCTTAACATTTCTCCGAGACTGGGCAAAGTTTAGTATCAAACCTAATTGTCAAACGTGATCAGTAGAGTTTCATTACTAGGCATACTTGTGAACCATTACATTGCAAATGTATGATGCACATTAATTTCAATCTGTTGATCACTGCTGCCTCCATCTCTGCACACTACAATTATCACCTTGCATGCGTATGGTGCATTTAAATTGAGGCAATGATAAAGTATACGCATTACTGATCACTGTTGTGGCCCCTTTTACACCCATACACCAGCTGATTGTCAAACATGATCAATAGGTTTTCCATATTCCATTTTTGTGAAGTATCACACTGTGAACAGGTGCACTTCAATTGTAGTCACTAATAAAGTGCAAGCTATTGATCATTGCTGTGCCACCTTATAACTATGCAAAAAGTCATCCTCGAACATAGTGTCAAACTTGATTCATATACTTTGCGTACTACACACTAGTGTGAAACATCACAATGAAAACATATAGGACCTGATTACAACTTTGGCGGAGAGGGTTAATCCGTCCCAAATGTATTACGAGTCCATTATATCTTATGGAACTCGTAATACGGTGCGTAGGATATCCGTCACATTTGGGACGGATTAACCCCCTCCGCCAAAGTTGTAATCAGGCCCATAGTGCCTTATTTAGACTTTGGTGGATGGGATAGTCTGCCAACACATGCCAGCTATACCGTCCGCCGTATTACAAGTGCCACAGGCTATAATGCACTTGTGTGGATGGGAAATTCGCCACATTTCCCAGCTCCTCTCACTCTACCTGTCCCCCCCCCCTCCCTCGCGCTTTCCCGCCGCGACCTCCTGCACGCCCCCGCCCCCCCAGCTCCCATTCGCCCCCAGCTGACCCCTCCCCCCCCCTCCTACCTCTTATGGCGGCCGCTGCGCGACTGCGCAGCGGGCACGCCGCTGGCGCGCCGCTGGCGCGCCGAAGGCGCGCCAGAGGCAAGCCCGTCTGCGCCCGTCCGCGCCTGGCCCGCGCCCAGCGCCACGACCCCTGGTCCCCAGCTCCCCCAAGCCCCGCTGATCCGCTACGACCCCACCACCCTCCACGCCCTCAACCCAGGGCGCTCCAAAACCTGCTTCCTAGCTCACCCCAAACGCACCCATGGACCCTTCGCCTGCAACTCCTGCAAACGCATCTTCCACCACGCAACTACCACGACCACAAGCCCACGCGCCATCAACCACCTCAAGTGCATCCTGGTCAACGCTCGTTCCGTCCACAAGCACGCCGTTGAACTTTGGGACCTCCTGGACTCCACAGCCCCGGACGTCGCCTTCATCACGGAGACATGGATGAACGCCTCCTCTGCTCCAGACATCGCTACCGCCATCCCCGAAGGCTACAAGATCTCCAGAAAAGACCGCACCAACCAAGTAGGAGGAGGTGTCGCCATCATCTTCAAAGACTCCATCAGCGTCACCACCTCCACCGAAGACCCCCCCCCTCGCCGCTGAACACCTGCATTTTCAGATTCGCACCGACCCAAGGACCACCCTCAGAGGATCCCTCGTCTACCGTCCTCCCGGACCTCGCGCCTCTTTCAGCGACGCCATCGCCGACTTCATTTTCCCGCACGCCCTCGCCTCACCGGACTACATCCTCCTAGGCGACCTCAACTTCCATCTGGAACAAAACAACGACCCCAACACCACCACCCTGCTCGACAACCTCGCCAACCTCGGCCTCAAACAACTGGTGAACACCGCCACCCACATCGCCGGACACACGCTCGACCCTATCTTCTCCGCCAGCAAACACGTCTTCTTCAGCCACACCTCTGCCCTACACTGGACCGACCACAGCTGCGTCCACTTCACATTCCGACGCGAGACCTCCCACCTCCGCACTCAACCCATCCCTCGTTGACAGTGGAACAAGATCCCTGAAGAGCAACTCTTCTCCGCTCTCGCCGCCAACCAACCCACCCTCACCACCGACCCCAACGACGCAGCTCTCAACCTCACAAACTGGATCTCCAACTGCGCTGACAACCTTGCTCCCCTCAAACGCACGCATCGACAGACCAACACCAAAAAACCTCTCTGGTTCTCTGACACCCTCAAAGAATCAAAGAAAACTTGTCGTGCCCTTGAGAAGGCCTGGCGCAAGGACCACACCGCTGACAACATGACCGCCCTCAAGAACGCTACACGCGAACACCACCACCTGATCCGCACTGCCAAAAGGAACTTTTTCACCGACAGACTAGACAAAAACAGCCACAACAGCAGAGAACTCTTCAGCATCGTCAAAGAGTTCTCCAACCCCAGCGCCAGCGCCAACGCCGTCACGCCCTCACAGGATTTGTGCGAATCCCTCGCCACTTTCTTCCATCGCAAGATCAGCGACCTCCACGACAGCTTCGGACACCAGACCCAACCATACACCACTGAACCCGCTTCCCCGGACATCACCCTCAACAACTGGACCCACATCAACACGGAAGAAACCAAATCCATCATGAACTCTATCCACTCCGGCGCCCCTTCGGACCCCTGCCCGCACTTCATCTTTAACAAAGCCGACGACATCATCGCCCCGCACCTCCAGACCGTCATCAACTCTTCTTTTTCTTCTGCTACCTTCCCCGAATGCTGGAAGCACGCTGAAGTCAACGCCCTACTAAAGAAACCTACGGCTGACCCAAGCGACCTGAAAAACTTCCGCCCCATCTCTCTTCTACCTTTCCCAGCCAAGGTAATAGAAAAGACCGTCAACAAACAGCTGACCACCTTCCTGGAAGACAACAACCTGCTCGACCCTTCACAAACCGGATTCCGAACCAACCACAGCACGGAAACCGCCCTCATCTCAGTCACAGACGACATCAGAACCCTGATGGACAACGGTGAAACAGTCGCCCTCATTCTCCTCAACCTCTCGGCTGCCTTTGACACCGTCTGTCACCGCACCCTAATCACCCGCCTACACTCCACCGGGATCCAAGGCCAGGCCCTGGACTGGATCGCCTCCTTCCTCGCTAACCGCTCCCAAAGAGTTTACCTCCCTCCGTTTCGCTCAGAACCCACCAAGATCATCTGCGGCGTACCTCAAGGCTCATCGCTCAGCCCGACACTCTTCAATGTCTACATGAGCCCCCTCGCCGACATCGTACGCAAGCACGACATCATCATCACCTCCTACGCCGACGACACCCAACTTGTACTCTCCCTCACCAAGGACCCCGCCAGCGCCAAGACCAACCTACAAGAGGGTATGAAGGACGTCGCAGATTGGATGAGGCTCAGCCGCCTAAAGCTGAACTCTGAAAAAACGGAAGTCCTCATCCTCGGCAACACCCCGTCCGCCTGGGACGACTCCTGGTGGCCCACGGCCCTCGGCACCGCACCGACCCCCGCAGACCACGCCCGCAACCTCGGCTTCATCTTGGACCCTCTTCTCACCATGACCAAGCAAGTCAACGCTGTGTCCTCCGCCTGCTTCCTCACTCTCCGCATGCTCCGCAAGATCTTCCGCTGGATCCCCGCCGACACCAGAAAAACCGTGACCCACGCCCTTGTCACGAGTCGCCTGGACTACGGCAACACCCTCTACGCCGGGACCACCGCCAAACTCCAAAACCGCCTGCAACGCATCCAAAACGCCTCGGCCCGCCTCATCCTCGACGTACCCCGCAACAGCCACATCTCCGCACACCTGAGACACCTGCATTGGCTCCCAGTCAGCAAAAGGATCACCTTCCGTCTTCTCACCCACGCACACAAAGCCCTCCACAACAAGGGACCGGAATACCTCAACAGACGCCTCAGCTTCTACGTCCCCACCCGCCCCCTCCGCTCCGCTGGCCTCGCACTTGCTGCCGTCCCTCGCACCCGCCGCTCCACGGCGGGTGGGAGATCTTTCTCCTTCCTGGCGGCCAAGACCTGGAACTCCCTCCCCACCAGCCTCAGGACCACCCCGCTTTCCGGAGACTCCTAAAGACTTGGCTGTTCGAGCAGGGATAACCCCCCCTTTCCCCCCTAGCGCCTTGAGACCCGCACGGGTGAGTAGCGCGCTTTATAAATGTTAATGATTTGATTTGATTTGAAGGAGTCCCATCCTGCAAACTCTAATAAAGGCCTACATTGGGCTTTAACCAACGCACACTATACATTTTCAGTGCAAGGGTTCACAGTGATGCATACACCTTTTGCCTGGTATTTCTCTCCTTTATACCTACAGTTCACAGGTGAGGAAGATGCATCCGTGAGGTTGAGACTCAGTAGTCACACACGGTGCAGCTGCAAGACTAAACAAACATTATCTTAGTTGGTCTACAAAGGACAGTGCCAGTTAGAACCATTTTGTAAAACTTTAAATGGGTAATAAATACAGAAAACACTATTTCCATGCCCATACCACAGTTCTCTCTGGGATTAATGGACAACAAGTGCTTAGATTCTAGGTGGAGAACAGCACAAAGACAGCCATGGCACAAAAAGCAGAAACAAGATATGAGGCAAGCATTGTTCTTGGAAAGGTGGCTTTCCGAAGAAAACTAAGACAAGACTGTTTGATCTAAATATGTATGTATATGCAGTATACCCCTTGTCAAGTTGTATTCTGGCAAATATTGTAGAGCATTCAAAAAGACGTTTACATCATTCTTTAAGTACGCATGTGCTGATCATGTAGAATATGTCGCATTTAGTGGGGAAGTCTGCTTTTCCAGGTGACAACTGCATTCACCAGAAAGTATCTGGCAGCATCTGATACTACAGAAAACAACGCACATCAAGTACTGAAATAGAAGCACTCACTCTGGGGTTGAATATTACAAGTAATGGCAAATAGTGTGACAGTGAGTGAATGTTGTTGACACTTCTTAAATGCACTGTCTGAAAGGGGCAGACCAGAAGCAGCCAATTGATGAAGGAGGCTGACCGAGAGCAGCCAATGGATGAAGGGAGCTGACTCACAGCCTGATCTCTGCGTATTATTTATACGATGTAGTAGACAGCTAAAGCTGTCAATCAAAACCTAAAACTGAGCTTCTATCAAAAAAATAATGTAGAAGCTAAAGATAAAATAAATAGGAAACAGCAAAAGGAACAAAAGAGCAGAAAAAGAAATAGGGCAATAACGCAGAACCTTAGTTATCTAGAGTTGTCTTTGGCCATTTAGGAAGTAAACCTGATGGTCTGAACTGCTGCATGCAAGGCCAGGGTGTGAAGGGTTGTGGTCTTAAAGGAACAGTACCCAATTCACTATGGAAGCCCAACATAAATTATGTTTGGCTTTAAAAATATATGTTTTCTCAGTTCCTTTCAAATTTTAAAATATATTTAAATTGTGAATGTTTTTTTCTGGGACCCTGCTTGGCCATGAGAACATCCCTATGGGTACATTTTAAGGTGAAGATCCCATGATGGAGTCCTTCTGGATGGCCACAAGAGGTCATCATGAGTAAACTAAGGGGAGTAGCTCCTATCCATGAGTGCATTTACAGATGGTTTCAGGAGAGGTCTGCACACTCATATCGCACATGCATAACAGCGCTAGAGTTGTTTAACAAGCTTCATGGTACCTCCCAAAAATACAAAGACTGCCACACACAATGAGGGACAATCACGGTGAACACAGACAGCCCCCCCGCCCACTGCACCCTCACCACGCAACAGAACTCCAACCCGATTGATAGCTTCTCCATCTAACAACACGCCCTCTAGGCAATATCATCATTGTTAAGGAAGCAAAGACATTCTTACACAAAGAGCAGGAGCAACAAGCAGGATGTACACAGACCCAGCACCGGACTCGCTTCACAGTTGTCGAAGTGAAGGCCCAGGTCTGTTGGGAAAACTGGCCCGTAGACTGTAGACAGTGCTACCAGCTCATACTAGGGCAGACATATGCTATATAACTCTCATAATACAACATAACAATTGAGTTCTCTAGCTTAGGGCGGCCATGTAAAGCATGCATTGCTAACCACAAGATAAACAAGGCCCCTTCATACCACCTCCCAAAGGTGTCTGCCTTGCGTCTAATTTCCTGTTCTTTTAAGGGGAAGGTACAGAATGGAGCGAGACAGACTGCAGACTCCAAACGTATTGAAAATAGTATGTGCTGTGCTTTTATTTATTTTACAGTTTTTTGACAATCTCCTCTTTGGAGATGACAGCAGGTCTAGTTCTAGGAACCTAGGTCGGTTGACCAGGATGTTGGGGTCAGGACCTGTAAATCCCCGTCAGTGGATGCCCTCCATGGGTCTTCCTCTCCAGTGGATCTGCCCCATGTAACCAAGAGTTCAGGCCACCAGTGCAGGAAGTTTGCCCCCAGAGGGCGGCCGGACCCCTGGCATCTGCTCTTGAATTAGAATCTGATCTCGAAGGCGCTTGATTTCCAGTTTCTGCATTTCGATGATTCGCTGCGTCTCCTCCTCCATGTTCAGACGCATCACCTTGGGGGTCTGGAGGCCGTCTGTGGGGGGAGCTTTGGAAGGGAGAAGGGACAGGAGTCAGGCGGCATCGATGAAGTGATGGGGATGGGTTCAAAGGGGGTTAAGAGTAAGACAAGGACACAGGAGATGACAGATATAGGTACAAGTGCAAATAAGAGTAAGAGAGGGCATACAAGAAGTGGAGGATGAAGTAACTCAGCTTGAGTCATTCATAAGGTACACATCTCCGCTCCTTGAACCTGGCTTCGAAGTTGAACGTATTCGGCTGTCGGAGATTATCGCACAGAGCTCATACACTGCTTCTAGACCCCTGGGCATTGAAAGAGTAACACACAGTGGCATGATTCCTTCTCAGAAGTGCCACTAGACTTTGGAAATGTGCGCCTTGGGCTATGAACCATGACCTTCCTGGTTACACTGAAGATTGAACTGAAAGTCTTCTCTTTCAGAGACTTTTAAAGAAGATAGAGTCAGCCATCCCCCACTGAAGTCTGCCTCTTCTTGGACCTCTTCTTTATTGTGTCCAGAACTCCTCCTAGGGTTCTCCCCCAACCTCTATCTGCCCTCTTTCTCATTTGCCCTCCAGCTGATCATTCACTGATTTCCCTATTCCGCCCTGCCTTGCCTCCGCTGCTCTGTTATTATCAGTCTCACAAAACCATGACCTAGCCACGCTCTCAGATCAAGGATTACTGCTCTTGTTCCCTTACCTGGGACTACTCAGGGATTCTCTTTGTTATATTTTATCTCAATCAATCAATCGAATACTTGTAGAGCGCGGCTTATCTGGCTAATGTGTTGCCAGATGTAATGTTATTTGCCCTACCTTCCTCCAGTGGTTCCTAACCTGTGCTCCGTGGACCCCTGGGGGTCCGTGACCCCTACTCAGGGGGTTCACTACTGCTTAGAAAATGAAATAATATTAGCTGATTAAAAAAGTAGAAATAAAATGCTGTTTGTTAATTCAATAAAATATTATGTCATGTGTGTTTTTTGTTGTGTAGGTGTTTCTTTATTCTTATGTATTGTTTTGAGGTTCAAATCATAGAAATTGTTTAGGCTGGGGTCCCCGCCTTCCAGTAATAACTCAATGGGATCCCCAGGTTCCAGTAATGATTCAGTGGTGTCCACAGAAGCCAATAGGTTAACAACCACTGCCTTACACCTTGTTCCCGCAAATATTTTCTATTCCCCACTTGTTTATACAATTCTCACTGTTATCATCGTGTTTGGCTCTCTTTCCCCATTCTTCTCATCTCCTCTGTAAAGTGCTGCAATGGTTTCAGGCAACATTCACGCTGTATAGAACTGCGTTAATACGTAAAGAAGCGAGATGTGACGGACACAGTTTCAAAGGGGGCTATAGCAAGAGACGGCACAGAGGCCACGCAGGAAGTGAAAGAGACAGTCGCAAGAGAGGGCGCGCAGGAAGTGAAAGAGACAGTCACAAGAGAGGGTGCGCAGGAAGTGAAAGAGACAGTCGCAAGAGAGGGCACACAGGAAGTGAAAGAGATAGTCGCAAGAGAGGGCACGCAGGAAGTGAAAGAGACAGTCGCAAGAGAGGACACGCAGGAAGGGAAAGAGGCAGTCGCAAGAGAGGGCATGCAGGAAGTGAAAGAGAAAGTCGCAGGAGAGGGCACGCAGGAAGTGAGAGAGACAGTCGCAGGAGAGGGCATTCAGGAAGTGACAGACATAGTTACAAAGGGGGCTGAGAGCAAGAGAGGGCACACAGGATGTGATGGAGGCAGTTCCAAAGGGGGCTGAGAGCAAGAGAGGGCACGCAGGAAGTGAAAGAGGCAGGAGAGGGCATGCAGGAAGTGACAGACATAGGCCCTCATTCTGACCTTGGCGGTCTTTTCGCAAGACCGCCGAGTTACCGCCACGGTGAAGACCGCCGACCGCGGCGGTATGCCGCTGTGCGCATTCTGACCGCTGGGAGCGTACCGCCGGAAAACCGCCAGCAGCCACACTGGCGGTCGGCGGGAAAGTGGAGACTGGTCAACCTCCACCGCCACGCCAGCAGAACACCGCCCACAGAATTACGACCCACATTTCTGTGTGGCGGTCTTCTGTTGGCGGTCTTCTGTTGGCGGTCACCTCCCCATGGCTCCTGTCACCTCCCGGAGGACCAACGCACAAGGTAAGTTGATCGTCCGTGAGGGGAGGGGGTGGGGGGGTGTTGTGTGATGTGTGCGTGCATGGGGGTGTGCGTGGGAGTGTGTAGAGGGGGTGTGTGAGTGCGTGCATGCGGGCGGGGAGTGCTGCTGTGCCTATGGGCAATGTGTGTAGTTCGGCGGGTGCGCATGTCGGCATGTATGTGTGCGGGTATGTGTCCCCGTTGTGTATGTGTGTGTGTAGGGGGTGTGTATATGTGCATGTAGGGGGTGTGTGCATGTCGGGGTGCGTGTATGTGCATGTCGGGGTGGGGGTGGGGAGGGGGTTCGTACCACCTCTGGGGGGTGGCAGGGGGGTGGAGGGTGTGGGGGGAGGACTCGGGGGGGCAGTGGGGGGTGGGGGAGACCCCTATCAGTGCCAGGGAAGGAATTCCCTGGCCCCGATAGTGCCTACCGCCATGGTTCGCATGGCGGTTCCCGACTGCCAGAAACCGCGGCGGTAAGCAGGGTCATGATACCGTTGGCGGTCTTGGGTCGACCGCCGGACCGGAGTGCGCAGACTCCAGCCCGTCGGTCATGACCGCCGTGGCTGTCGGAGTGGGGAAGTGGCGGTCGGTCGCGGCGGGGACCGCCGCGGTCAGAATGCCATTTTTAATACCGCCGGTCTGTTCGCGGTCCGACCGCCGTCTCTCCGCCGACCGCCAAGGTCAGAATGAGGGCCATAGTTACAAAGGGGGGTGAGAGTAAGAGAGGTCACACAGGAAGTGATGGAGACAGTTCCAAAGGGGGCTGAGAGCAAGAGAGGTCACACAGGAAGTGATGGAGACAGTTCCAAAGGGGGCTGAGAGCAAGCGAGGTCACACAGGAAGTGATGGAGGCAATTCCAAAGGGGGCTGAGAGCAAGAGAGGTCACACAGGAAGTGATGACAAAGGTGCAAAGGTGGATAGGAGTGACACGGAGCTTAGAGGGAGTGACGGAAATAGGCTCCAAAATGGATAGGAGTGGAGCGTGTACACAGGAAATGACAAAGGTAAGTTAAAATGTGGATAAAAGTGAGAGGAGGTTCCATCTTGTAAAATCGTTTTCCAAAACAACTTTAAAATAATATTGTTTTTCCATTTAGTCTATTATTTTGATTAAATCATCCTTTTTATCAATTTGACCTCCCTTAACATCTTTTTACTTAATTTAGATTTTTATATTATGTGATTTTTATCCATTTATCTCTCGACACATGCACATACACACAATTGTATGTATAACAAACAAAGGTTAAAGTGATGTTATAGTCAGGTGTTGACATAACACAAAAAACTTGTGTTTAAAAAAACAACCATCAAAATTAACCAGTTATAGTTTACTAGCTAATTATAACGTGTACCCCTACAATGCACTGCTTATCACCTCACATATTAATGGCTTGTGGTCCCAAACACGTAGAGGGACAGGGAGAATTATACCGGTCCAGTGTATATAAACTAATAGAGTACACTGTTCCGAGGTATTGTCTCTCAACCTATTGTGAGACTACTCAAGTCACCTAAAGCAATTGCTTAGTAGCAGCAAAAGCCCTCACCCACGAAGTTGGTGGCATGCTTCATCATCGGGCGTTGCCCCTTGTCAGGCTGGCGCTGCGATGTCCGACGGGTCCCTCAAAAGGGGCTCTTTGTTGGAGATCTCTTTATGTGAAGATGTCATTATGCCTATGTCTGTATTGTGGATGAGGCGTAAGGGAAGTGTGAAGGATTAAAAAGTGAGTAAAAGTTAGCTGTAGGGACCTACACTATCACTTTACTAAAGGTTCTTGGGACCTATGCCAAGATTTTTTTTAAAAGAGGGACTAAAAACTGGAATCTATGATCTGTGAGTCCCTATAAAAATGTCTGTGTGTATGCTCCTAATGTTATCAGGCAACAATCGGTTTCACGCCTCTATCAGTCCTTGCGGATCTGTTGGCGTTCTATCAGGATCAAGACAATAAGAACCTAATCCGTACTTAAACACCTACAGTACCTCGGAACAGTGCACTCTATTAGTTTACCCACGAAAATTAAGCCATTAAAACGGGGCAGTGGTCACATATTATAGAGGGCTCCGGGGAAGTGCAACAGAGACAATGAATCAGTATAAATCATAGCGGCAAAGAGAGGGTTTGGAGAGAGCAGGAGTGAGAAATACCATCCCAGTGGCACCAAAGAAAGGGCTGGGTCATGGAGGGGAGTAGACATCAGGAGTGACAGAGCACCCAGGATCGAGGAGGGTGGAGAGAGGGGCTGGGCAGGCACACACAAATATAGGAGATGGGGATGAGGCAAGGTGGGTGCCATCTGAGTAAGAGGGTACAAATGTGCTGGGCTCGAGTATACACAGGAGATGGAACCAAGGGACGGTGGAGGTGTTAGAGGACACAGAAGTGACGGAGGAGGCACACACACATGGAGGTGATAAAGCTAGGAGGTACAGTCTTAAGAGCGACAAAGGGCAGAGAAGTGGACACATACAGAAGACAGAGTCGAAAGGAGGTGGAAGGCATGAGATTGAGAGAGGATACTGGAGCACTTGAGTAGGCACAGATGTACAGTACATGGAGTCAAATGGAGGAGAAGGTGATGCGAGTAAGAGGGCACAGAAGTATTGGGGCACAATACATGTAAGAAATGGAGTCCTATCCAGGAGCGCTGAAGTATGATGGATATAGAGATGGTTCGGAGGGGAGTGGGGGCATGCGATTGAAAGGCTGCTCCAGAGTACTGGAGAATGATGCGTATAGTAGATGGTTCTCAGGGAGGTAGGGGGCATGTTGCTGACAGAGGGCACAGGAATTCTGGTGTAGGCTCATACATACAGGCCTCTTACCATGGATGTCGCTGACACTGTGCTTCCGGTTCTTCTTGTTGAGCCCAAGGGTAGCCTCCAGGTCGTGCACCTGCGCGCGGCACACCTTCAGCTCTCGTCTCAGGTCGTTGATCTCCTTTATAAGTGAGACGTTTTCCTAGGAAAAAAGAGAGATGATCTCTATCATATTTGAACGTTTTCAGACAGAAATGACAGATGTCCTTCCATAGAATACACAAATGTATGAGAGGAAGTAAATGTGCCACTACCATGCACCATCTACCAAGAGAGGAAAAAGGAGTGCATTAAGAGACAGAGGATTGATGAGAGACCCACCTCTTGCAGAGATACGGGCGTTAAATCTCCAGAAAAACTCATGGAAAAGAGCTAATTCATAGTAGAGTCACAGTGGGTTCCCCACCAAAGCAGTATGGCATTAATCACTGCATACTGCTACACCACATAAAGATTGGGAAAGACTTAAGTGACGGATAACAGTGAGGTGATGCGTAGAAAGCCTTTGACAGGGTGGAGTGGGCCATGAAGCCAAGGTGAGATGTGAAAATAAACAGGGGTTGTCAGTATTCCAGGAGTCGATGTTTTTGTAGGCCAATATTTGGACCTCGATATTCTATATATTGCTGCACATCGCGCCATGGCCTCTATATAATACTGCTATAGGACCTAATGCACTTTAAATCTTAATGTCTATATGATACCTTGAGCTTGTATTCATGACACCAACACAGGACTAGACGTCTCTGTTCAGGGTACTCATTGCGTATATCTGTTCCTGAAGATTATAGGATACTATACACACTTCTGCTCTTGCTATTTATAGGTTATTAAGCGTCTATTCATGTTGCCTATCAGGCACTACATGATTCACCCACGGTATTGTCCTTCTCGATACATGGTGACTATAAGATCCTATACACTTTTATTCTTATTTACTATATGATACTTCTTTTTGCGGTGCCTATGGCGCACTGCACGACTGTTCATGGTTCTGCAAAGCACTATCTATTTCACAGCACCTCTTATAGAATTCTGTATATTTGTGTCCTGGTTGTCTATAGAATACAATGTGCTTTCAGTTAAGGTGCTATCACATACTGCACATTTCTATCTCCTCTGCTGTAGGAGCTGGGTTCACACCTCCACTGGTGCACGCTCCCCTCTTGAGGGAGCCTGCAGCATCCCCTTGATACCTGCATGACGCGGACATTGTCCGACCGGTGGATCTCTGTGTCCTTCACCAGCTTCTTCTGTAGTGTGGCCAGGCTGTGCTCCAGGTGCTCGCGCTGCCTGGAATACTCCCGATGGATGTCAGCGTCTACGCCCACGATCTCCATCTGTGGAACAAGCAAGGACAAGACTGAGAATGATCGGGGCATCACAGTGTAAAGTAAATTGGGGCGAACAGGAGAACCAGCAGTTCAGATGATTTCAATGTCCTCTCACAGAGTTCACAATACAAAGTCAGGGAAAGCAATGTATATGAATATGTGATTTAAATAACATAAACCTAGCTATAAAGCAATACAGCACCTTAGAACAAAAAGAATAGGATTGGAGGTGGAGTTGAAGGGGCTGATGGGTTGGCCACTGGGTAAACAGGAGATGAGAGGTGGGGTAACAGATGTATGTCACATAACTACAGAGGTTAGTAAAGAGGGACTAATGTGGAAGTTGGAGTGCCAAACAAGGTTGGAGGGGATGGGCAGGATTAATCTGAGACCATCAGGTGATGAAGAGCAAGCAGTAGTATGGAGATGGGATATAGTCGAAGAGCATAGTTTGCTGGAACAGCTGGCAGCAGTGGGTGATGTATAGAGTTTCTTTCGGGGTTTACAGTCAGAAGGAGTTTACACTGTGGAGCAGGGGCACCTCCAGCACCTCAATCGCTGTATAGAGGACATGGGCATACTCTGTGGGTAGAGGGGTCTTTTGATTTCATCCAGCTGCATTTCAGACCTTAATCCTCAAAACATCTACATGCATTATAGATCCAGGCCTGCCTTTGGTATTATTGCTTTTTTTGGTTCTTTAAACAATTCTGCACCACCAGGATGGGACACTGGAAACTTCTTTCAAGAGCAGCAGACAGGGCCCAGGCAGCTATGTGGACATCACACAACTCAACCAAAAGTGATGACATATGGCACTGCTTCACCTGCATCCCAGGGCCACCAGATTCTGGCCACCATAAAGTGATCAGAAACATGATCTGTTAACACAAGGGAGGTAGGTGGGCTACAAATATGTGGCAGAAATATGAGATCCATCAGAACTAATGTGACCGAGGGTTGTAACTTATTGTACCAGTGAATACTATTTGTGGGGCACGGTTTTCCCTCTCAAAAAACTAAATACCTACCATTTGATGGGCTTCTTTAGATATTATACACAAAAAAAATCTGTAAGATATGTTGAAGATCAACATGTCAAACAATACTTCCACCCAAACACTGTGCCGAGACTACGTTTTTGAGAAAGTATGCAATGAAGGTCAAGCAACCACTTAACAAATGTGCTAAACCTGTCCTGTTAACTGGTGCTGTTTCAACCACAGGCCACTTCTAGAAGGTGTTTCCAGAATTACCTTTCCTTGCCAGTGAATCCACCTAAGCACCCGGTGAAAGCACCGTAGGACTGCTCTGGTCATATCTGGAAGTGAGCTGGGAATAGGACTCCCATAAAAAAGACGTAGGAGTTTGTCCCTGCTGATACCTACTCAAGTTTAAACACGGGTCTTCTGCCCTGCCACGCTAATTTATTTAATAGGATTTGAGATAACCAATAATACAGGCGCATGTCAGCCATTCTCATGCCCCTGCCGAACTGTGATTGCAAGCATTTGTCAAAGACAGTATGAGGAGATTGTCTCGCTCAAAAAAAAAGTACGCCTCAGATCATCAATGAATGTCTTGGAATTTTCAGTGAAACATTTTGCAACATATACAATAGCCTAGGTAATGTCAGCATCTTGTAAAGGCAAAATATCAGTTGGGAGGTTTAACCACCTGTTCATGTCCTTACGTAATCCATTCATCAAAAGGAATTGTATTGCAATTTTAGGTGACTTTGGGGTTGAGTACAATATGCATGCCTAGGTACTTGAAACTTTGAACTTGGATCTTCAGCCTAGCCTGCTAGTTGGTGGCCTTAACTCCCCCCACCTCACAGGAGTCAATCTGTACTTCTCTCAGTTTACCCTTAGACTGGAGGCTTCCCCATAGTGGTTAAACCTTTGGAACAGCCTGGGCCATTCTCCCGGGGGTCACCAACAAAGAGAAGGACATTATCTATGTAAAGTAAAATGCGGTCTTCCCGACCGCCTCCCGTGCAAAGTCCCTCACATGAGCATTGCACCATATCCAAGCGGACAGTGGCTTGATTGCCAAAGCGAAAAGGAGGGGTGAGAGTGGGCAATTCTGTATCGTGTCCCACCGGATCAGGTAGGGGGCCGAAAGAACGCCAATCACCCTGACCTGTGCCAGGGGTTTAGCATATAGGATTTTGATGTATTATAGAAAACAGGACCAGAATCCCATGCAGCTCAGTACCCCAAGAAGAAAAGACAAGTTGTGGGTATAAAATGCCTTTTCGAAGTCCACCAGCATAAAGGTTCCAGGTTTTCAAAGCTTATTTGCCTCTGCAAAAGGCAAGCTTCACTCTACAGAGACCATGTCCCGCACCTCGATTGGGCATGAATCTGCACTGGTCAGGGTGCATCACCAAGGGGAGTCTGAAAGTTAGTATTTTTATGAACATTTTGGTCTCTGTGGTAATCCGAGAAATTGCTCTGTCCCTTACCCAAAATAATAAGAGTAGTCCCCAGGCTTAGTTCAGGCAGAATCAAGCCCACTTTTATCACCTCATGTACAACCACAACAGGTGAGGGACAGGAGCCAGCAAAATGTTTTATGATATTTAGTGGAAAGCTGTTGCTCCAAGGAGTTTTGCACAGATGCATACCCATATTGGCCTAGTGACCTCCTCTTCAGTGTTAAGGTTGCCAAACAATCCTTGCTTGTGATCACTCACGACAAGGGATCTAAGTGATGTCAGTGATAAACTGTGTAGCTTGTTCACAGGCTGATAATTTCCACTTGAAATGTCTATTGGCAATATCTGCTGCTTTGGCTGCTATCTGAAAATAGCAACTGGAGGATGTTTGGTTGACTACATCTCTGACAGTCAACCAGTACAATAACTTTCCAGGCTTATCTCCCATCTCATACAGCACTGTTGTGATGCCATCCAGACGTATCTGGATTTGTCTAGGTGTAACTGCCACAGAGTTGCTCTGTCTACACCCAATTGATGCTGCAGAACCCCTATATCCTGGTTAAGGCACTGACGCTCCACTACTCGCATTCTAGGTCAGCCTCTTTTTGTTTTTTCCTGGGCTTCAGGATGGCACAGACTTTCGCATGGAGTACTGCCTTCCCAGCATGCCTATGAACCTAGTGAGTCCACCGAGTGTAACTGCACTTCAGATTGCATAAATCGAGCACACCCACCGTCCATGAGCCACTAGACATTAAGCCACCTCATAGGGAGCTCATCCTCCGGCAACCCACCTATACTTAACTCTAGCGGTGAGCAGTCCGATTTACCTTGTGGGAGAATGCAAGCACCTTCCGCCAAGGTGATATCCTGAGCCAGGAGTGAAAAACAGTCTATCCAAGATACAGACTTACGAGATGCAGAGACATGGGTGTAAGTCCCATTGCATGTGGGGTCCAGATTTGCAAATGCCACACAGTCCCAGAAACATAGCCTAATCGGGAAGCCTACCTTCTCTGTGAGGTACCGCAGCACGTTACCATGAAGCATACATACCAATCTATGTCCATAACCACATTAAAATCTCCCATGGGATTGTCAGTAGGGAGATCTGTGATATGTATCTGCGATACATAAATTGAGGTCATTTCGAATTTTCCTAGTCATGTGCAGGCGGCATACCCACTGAGAAAACTGCAGTGTCTCCCCTGCAACCTGCCTATCACTTAAACATACCAACCCATGGGGTGTGATGTTACTTGTGAGATTGACAAGGAAACCAAACTATGCACCAATATGGCCACCCCTAGAGTCTCTGGTGTGAGCAGCAGGGAACACTCCAATGTATTCAAACCACCCCAGGAAGGGGCATTGAGGGGATTTCCTGCAGAAGCAAGATAGATGGCGAGTGCCGGTTGGTGAGCTGAAAAACGACCCTCCTCTTAATCCCATCATTGAGCTTGTTAACATTCCAGGCCATTACTCAAAAAGAGCCCATGTAAAATGGTCGGACAACGGTGTGGGCAGCCTCTGGGCCCTCAGTAGTAAAGCGTGGTAATGAAGTGGATCTCACTCATTTGAACACTGTCGGAATGGGCCATTCGCAAGTGATTCTGTATAGTAGGACAAGGTGCTTTGCCTGAAAATGTCATCTATACATTTGAACCGGGAGTGCCAACCATTTCAACACCCCCAACTCCTTCCTCCCTATACTACTGTCCCTGACGCATCTGTTACCAGAGCAGACCACCATTCAAAATGCACCGTTGGAAAGGATCTCAGCCAGTCATCATGCAACCTTAGGAAAGTTTTATATGTACACAGACGCTACACCAACAACACACTGAGCTCGATGACTTGTCATCCCATGACCTGCAGCTTGTCCTCCACTTCGGGTGCTCCATCTCCTAATAGGTAACAAACAGGTGGTGCCTCACTCACGGGATCATTAACTTTCACCCCAGATCGCTCTCCTCACTACCCTGCACGCCCATGGTGCCTTATGCTGATGCTGTTGAGTCAAAAAGAATAACTCCAGAGTTTGATATGACCTTAATCTTGACTGGGAAGATAAGCATACATTTAATGTTCCTTGACCCCATCTTCTGCTTCACTGCATCAAAGGACTTCCTCTCCCATTCAACCAGATGGGTGAAGTCTGGTAAGATTGGAACACTAATCTCACCAGCCCCCTAATCATTCTAAGGATTTTGTCACAGTCTTTGAAGTTCAAGATTTTGGCTATGAAAACACAAGGATGGTCTCCACCTGACTGCAAAGTCTCCCTATAGCAAAGAGAAAAGTAAAAAAGTTTCTTAAACTTGGAAAAGTTAGTAAAAATATTTTTAGGTTAAATATTATTGTAAAATAATTTTATATTTATTTTAAATGTAGAACAAAAGAAAAATTGGTACAACATGATTAACTTAATTTTGAATGAAACCTTTAATTTAAATATTTTAAACTACAATTATTTTTCTGAACTTTAAATTAAAAAATAAATTTCTATCTACAATGAAATAATTTTTTATGCATTATTAATTATCAAAATGGTGTATATATTTAAAAACAATCTAGTTATATTGTATTAAAATGTAATCTTACATTACTTTTTAAATTAAAAAAGGTTGTTACAAAATTCTAATTATTTTTTCAAAGATTTTTAACACCAAATTATATTAATGTTTGTAACTATTTTACATAATTTAATTTAACATTATTTACTATGTGGTTTAATTTAAATCCCTACGTCTGTAATTTTTTTTTTACAACAAGGTGTTGCAGTACTAGTTGCTGGCCATGTGTGATGCAGGACTTATAACTGTTTGTTTTTGGCAGAAGTAACTTAAGCTAGTAAACATGGATACACCCCTTTCGACAGGAGGTGCGCACATGTAAAGATAGTCTTTTGGGTAACTTTACACTCCGATATTGTGCATAGATCAAAGTAGTAAAAAGTTACTCAAAAGTGTATGAGTAAAGTTTCATGTATAACTCAGAAGTGTATTACCTTCATGAATAGCCCTGTCAGTCTCAACCTAGGTCTTGGTGTGTATAAAGACATTGAACACGTTGGAGTTGACTTCAACATCTTAGGAGGGAAGGCCAACCTTGGTGAGTGGAATGTCGATGTTGAGTGGACTGGTTAGATCAACAGCATGGGTGATGCTGAGAAAGGCGTGAATGGTCTTCTCAACGCTGATGGATGTTTTTTCCCGTCGATGAAGGTGGAGTCAGCGAAGTGCTTAGTTTGTTGAGAAGGAAGTGCCAGGACCTTATCAGGAGAGCGTTGCACTTTGCACTGGCCACTGCTCCTAAGCGCTTCCAATGATAGTGCTTCCACTACTAGCCATCACACTCATAAAAGTGTGACAAATCAGACTTTAAATGTATATTAAAATAATACATGCTGCCCAGCTATTCTTATAACTTTGGGTGGTAGGTATTTTTTTGATTTTAATGCACATTTAATTATTAAACAACAGCTGCTGTTCGCCTCAAAAATAAGGCAAACAGCGCCATGATGTGGCAGACTGTCATAAGAGCCAGCACTGGAAACCACTGGCTGAAATTAAGCACTGAGTCAGCGGCAATAACTTACGCTTTCACACCAAATTGGAGAGTGAAAGAGCTGCTATCAATCTATGGTCTTTTGAACTCATGGAAAACTATTATACTCTAGAATGTCTCAACATCCATGACCTGTGAAGATGCCTCTCCAGCGATAATCCCTCTTTCAATGGTGAGCATGTCAGGACTGATGTCCTTGGAGCCAAGATCTTTGGCGTCAATCGGAAGCAACATCAAGAATGAAGTTGATGATGGTGTTTTCACTCAGCTTTCTTCCTCCTTTTCTCAGATGTTCCTCTCAGGAAGTCTTTCTGAGGTGAAGACATCTTGGGGTGGGCTCATTGAGTGACTTCTCAACCCTCTTCATTCTCTATTCCTCTTTTGCCAGCAAGCCTTCTCTGTCTTTTAATGTCATGTTGGACATTTGTTTTTGCAGAACTGACATTAGTTGGTGGAAGTGGGATGATGGTAAACACACCACACAAACTTGGGATGGGGCTAAGGCTGCATTTTTTCTGTCACAAGTAGGGCACTTCACAAACAGTGAAAGTAGATGGAGAACTGCAGAAAATCAGGTTCACTCAGTAGATGGTAGCTGGAGAAATCTCTAAAAATAGAGGAGTGAAAACAGTGAGGTCTTCTGGGATCCCTCTTTCACAAGCAGGAAAAAAGAATTGATTCAGGGAGGCAACTGCCAGCCTGGGTAGCCTAAGCTCTTGGAGCCTTAGTGGGACAGCAATCTAATGTCACAGTTATGGAACGCAAGACTATCAGACTGTCTTTTGGCCCCATACATTTCAGTTGCTGCACACATCCGTCTACATTTTTGGAAAATCTTGCCTTGGATAGGCTTCTGAAGGGTGTTGATCACTGTATATACCTACAGACAATGGCACCTTGTGTACATAATTCTAAGGATAGATATTGAGTATGACGCACTCCGTTGTCCACACACACAGCGGGGAAATACTCCAACGTTTCTGACTTATCAATGAAGATTCTATGAAGCAGAACATTGAAAATATCTTGGCAGAGAAAGAGGAAATACCGTTATGGCTGTTACAGGTTACAAGACGGGGTCAAAATCTTGCATGTTGCAGCACTAAAGGAACCTTGACCTTTTAGGAGCATAGAAATGTCAAATCATCAAATGCCTGGCCTGCACTACTTTAGGCGTAACCTTCCCTGTTAGCCATGGCCCCAAAATGTCAAACCGCAACATTTTGTCACTCTGTGGAGGGAAATCTCAGAATCTCCTCTGACCTCCCCTGCAGAGGAACCAGAAGTTCAGCAAACCAAACATCTTGTGCCCCCCCCCCCATGCTATCTTGGTCACAGACATTTTTCATGTTCTCAACACCCCCAAACTATTTCATTGAAAGGAATGAGACTGGACACAAAGGCTAGCCTGAATGTCCACCTCCTATAACTTCTTTCCTGGACAATTCACTGGAAAGCAAATGGTGCATGGAAAGCGAACATAGATAGTAATTGGTGCTGGACTATCCTTGCTTAGAAGAAACTTTCGATTTAGGTGCCAGACTGAGAATTTCATTTAAAACCTCAGCCTCTTCACCTGTGAAATCTGCTGGTTGCCAGGGGCGTTTAGATGGGCAAAGCATCAACATGGACTGACCATGCCACACCAGGCCTGTGCTTCAGAGCTGTAAGGGAATCTAGGTGGCATATAATTGGAATGAATAAGGGGTGATGGGAAAGGGAATGCATTAATCACTGATGGACCTACTCAGCATTATTCCAAGGTAGATGCTGAGCATCAGCCAGTTATCAGTCTGTCACTCATATTTTTGGGATAGTAGATCAGGTCCCCCAAACCTGGAGGCTGTGGGTCATGTGGGAGCAGTAGAGAGGCACAGGGAACACAATATGAAGAGACCTTTTGAGAACTGGCATCTAAGGTGAAGTACCAGAATATAAAATCCAGATTGTAAGTATGAAAATAATGAGGTGGCAGCAAGACAAAAGAGTAATTTCAAAAGGTCATGAATCCAAAAGGACACGAAGATTTGAGGCTAGTGGAAGAAAGCCAAAGGTAAGGCAGAGGTCTCAAGGAATTTCAAAAAGTATGGATGGTGAAATGGGTAGGTTAATGAATAGAGAGGAGACTTGCCACATTAGAGGAATTGTGTCAGAGCCTTAAAGAGAGACACATTATTAAGGATGTGACAGTAATGATAGGACGACAGGAATCTGAGTCAGGGGAATAGGTCCCTCTCACAGCCTCCAGGGTAAACACATACTTGCAGGACTGCTCAGTAGTGGAGGCAGACAGTCAGGGGCCAGGTACACCAGGTCAAGGTCTGCATATGTTTGTGCTATAATGCTCAGAAATAGGGAAATGGCAAGAGACCAGGCTTACCGCATCAGAGGTGTGAACATACTTGCTGTACAGCTCAACAATAGTGTCCTTCAGCTTCTTAGGTTCTTGAATGTAGCCCACACAGTTGTGAAGATCCGTCTTAAATCTTTTGACAACAGCTTCAACATCACGCACCTGTGATTAGGGGGAGACAAGGCAAAGCATGTTGATGTTGCATTAGACCTCAAAAGTCCCACATACATGCAGTTTTCAATCCAAAGAGCTTTCGCTAGATGGTATTCACTCCAGCCTGTGGTGAATGAGAGATGGGCGACTCGTGTAGGAGGCTGCACACTGAGTAAATATCAAAGATGGCGAAAGCCATAAACCTAATTAGACTAGGCAGCAGTATGCAAAATCTGGTACAAAATCTCTAAACAAAGCAGGTCATCATGGATGAAACAGCGAAGATGTGTGCTCTCAAAATGACTGATGTGATAGGCAGGTCCAAAATAACCAGTTTTTGTACCTGATTTTGCACCCTGCACATTTGGAAGTTAGTATTTGTCAGTCAGGAGCCAAAGACCATAAGTGAATGGTGACACTTACTTTGTAAGCAAGAAACACCCAGGACATTTTAGATATGTGTAAATCTATGGTCTGTGGCCACTCAAAGATGTACATTCTAGGAATAGTGATGGCTCTAGCGTGTGGCCACGTGGATATGTACATTCTAGGAATACTGATGGCCATTCAGAGATAGGTTTTCTAGGAACATGAACAATGACTGCTCTAGCCTGTGGCCACTCAGAGAAAGGCTTTCTGGGAATAGTGGTCGCTCTAGTCTGGGCAAGGAAAGAGAAACACTCTACTATGCCCCAGGAGACAGAGACCTCTGCTGTGGACCCCATGACATAGATCCTTTCTACTTCTGCCACAGGGATAGTGATCCTCTACTATGGCCCCATGGACCATGAAGAGAGTTACTTTCAATGGTGTTAAGCAGGGATAGACATCATATCTTCTAATGGAGACCCATCTTCCCTCTACCGTGGCCTCAAGGATATAGATCTTTGACTGTAACTCCCAGTGTACAGATCCACTCAATTCTGTGCTCCAGTTATAGTGCCAGGAATAGTGATCATATCACCTGTAGCCATAACTGATAGGAAACCTTTCTACAGTGGCCCCAGCAATATAGGCACTCTACTGATCCCTGGGGATAGCTGTCCTCTATATGGTGAGCATGAGAGATAGTGGTCATCTCTACCGTGACCCTGGGGGGTTGGGGGGGGGGGGGAGTCCTTTCTATTTGTAAACCCAGGTTAGATTCCTCCTGAGTTGACCGAAGTCATAAGGGACCCCTCTTGTGCTAGAGACTCTCTCTTCTGTGACATCACTCTTAGATGGTCTTCTCAATAGTGGTTGTCTCTAGTGTGCTTCAGAAGGATAAAGGTTCTGTCTTCTGTGGTGTGCAGGGATAGAGGTACTCTCTTCTGTGGTTCCCGGATATCAACCTGAGTGATAGAGGTGCTCCACAGAGGCACCCAGGAATAGAGGGTCCTCCACTGTGGTCCTGTGCAATAGGGTCCCTTCTCCTCTCTAATAGCGCCCGGGGTACACATCCCCTCTACTGTGTGATCCACTCCTAGTGCCAGCGATAGGGATCATGTCAGTTATACCCAAACCCTGTTTACTGTCACCCCACTAACATCGGTCCTCTACTGTTCCCCAAGGACAGTGGTCTGCTCTTCTGCTACCCCAAGAATGAAGGTCCTCTGTAATGTTACCACATGGATGGAGGCCCTCAATACTCTTGCCCGTATGGTTAGGTGCCTCATGTGTGGACCGGTGGCCCTCTTGCCTGTGGCTCCAGGAACAGTGGCCTTCTCTAAAGTGGACTGCAGGGACAGAGGTCCTCTACAGTGGCCCTCAGTAATAAATTACCTCTCCTCTCTAAATGGCCCCAATTATAGGGCCTGATTTAGAGCTCAGCGGACGGGTTACTCCGTCACAACGATGGCAGATATCCCGTCCGCCAAAATCTAAATCCCATATAGTATGGTGGGATTTAGATTTTGGCAGACGGGATATCCGTCACTGTCTCTACTGTTACCACAGGGATGGTGGACCTCTACTGTGACACCCAATGATATAGGTCCTTAACCATGGCAACTGGGAATGTAGGTCCTCTCCAAGGATAAACCACCTTCTCATCTGTGGTCCCTGGAGATAAAGAGCCTCACCTAAATGGTTTATCTGATAAAGGTTTTCTCTTTTGTCCTCTGAGGACTCCAGGGATAGAGGGACCAGCCTCTCTTCAATGGTTTCCCGTGATAAACATCCTCTCTTAGATGGATTCCCAGATAAAGGTCTTTTCTTCCCCAATTACAAAGTTTACTGGTCCTCTGTATTGTGGCCTCCCAGGAACAGATGTTCTCTCTTCTGTCGAACCCAGCCTTTCTCCTACAGTCCTAGGAATAAAGGTCCTCTCTTAGATGGTTTTCCCAATTCAGACTTTCTCTTCCTTCTGTGTTCTGTACTGTGGCACTCCAAGGACAGAGGATCTCTCGCTTCTGGACTTTTCTACTGTGGACACCAAGGAATCTAAGATCTTCTACCATGACTTCACCTGGATAGCATTATTTCCCCCAGAAATAGAGATTGTATGTACAACTGAAACATTCCAATGTTTTTTAAAAAACTTACGTTTCTTTGTTTTTCTACGCACATACAACATTGCAGGATGCAAATATGCATCCCAAAACACTGCAATGTTGAGCACTTCATTGGATAAAATAGAGTGGCTCTGGATCAATAGTAGATGGTACAAGCTTTGTGCTTACTTTCAATGCTTGTCCTAATTTTTTTACCCATTTCTTTTTAATTTAGAACATTCTACCTTCAGTGGGTGGAATGTTCGAACAACCTTACAGACCTACCGCCCAGGGCTTTACCAGTTGTTAAAAACCTGCTGCCTCACTCTAGGCCCTTGTCTGCGGCTTGGGCTTGTAACTCGGGTTCAGAGCCTTTAATAACCAGTAACTTGCATGCTATACTAACCCTCATGGTTAGATGTCCTCTGTTAGATGGTTTCCAGGGATACAAGTCTTCCACAGTGGCCATCGCACACAGAGACCATTTCTACTGTGTTGACCCTCAACACACCTTCTCAGCTGTACCAACCCTCACCAGAGATAGAGGCATTCTCTTCTGTGGCTCCAGAGATAGTGGTCTTCTTTTATATGGGTTCCATGATTTGGGGTCTCATCTTGTGTGACCTCCCCCTCCTTAATAGGGTTCCTCTGACAATGATCTCCAGAGACAGAGATCCAATCTACTGTTATTGTCTCTAAGATGGTATACCTGATAAAGTTCTTCCATATTGTGGCCCCCAAAGACAGAGATCCTATCTACGGCTATTCACTCTTAGATGTCCTCTCTTAGAAGATCGATCTGATACTTTTTTCTTAACTGTGGCTCCTAAGAACAGAGGTCCTTCCGACATTGCCACACCTCCAACCCCCCATTGATAGAAGTCCTACTGGGAACAGTAGCCACCAAAGCTCAGAGGCAATAATTCTGCTGTTGTCCGAAGAATGACATTCTACTTTGAAGGTCTCCTGACATGGGAGATCAAATCAACATTGCTCTTACCTTCTGCATCTCCTTACGCATCTCATGATCAGTGGCCTTCAGCTTCTGCTTTAGCTCTGTGATGTTCAGCTCAAGCTTTGTGTTCTGCCCATGGAAACGCTCCAATTCTGCCTCCATCTGCCAAGGGGGGGAGGACGGGAGTGAAGGAGGTTTTAGTAAACAAGATGATGTGGAATAATGAAGTTAAGAGGTCGGAATCGAGCGAGGAAAAGTGACTAGGTAAAAAAATATATCAAAGAAGGACGACTTAGCTGCTGTGTCTTCTCGCATCATTGCAAAGTTCAACCAAGATTAGGGCACCTTGCACTCTCCACTGGCATCTTGTATTTCAGACAAGTTGTTTCCATCCTTTCGGATAAAGTCAGCCACATTCCTGACTAAGTATATTTTACTACTACTGGCGAGGGCCACTACCTCAAAAAGATGAGTTTTAAGTGGACATTACTAGCACTGCAACCCCACTACATTGATCCCAAGTCTGCATTTAGCCCTAATAGAATTCAAATTAAATACATTAATTACCCATAATGAAAACGTGATTGCAACATTAGCCCTAAACCAACTTAAATTACATTATGTGAAATTACTGACCTCAGTCTAAACCCAATGATAACCTTAACTCAATGCTTTGATTACTTTTATGAGGGACCTTAGTGAAAACCTGAGGTGCTGAGCTTATGCCAAGCGGAAGGATCTTTATCTGATAAAGCTTCACTCCTCCAGAAAATGCAGGTAGTTCCTGTATCTCTGCAAGCGCTATACGAGTGTCATCAATCACAGACCACTATAATTTTACAGCTAAACAGTCACATGTAAATATTAGGTGAATACTGACATATCAGATGTTGCCCTTCTCAACACCAGTGTCTAAGACTTCATGAATATATAAATCCAGACAAAGGAGTTTATTCAGAATTTGGCAGTCCACCAAAAATATACACATTCTGAATGAAGAGAGTGGCAGAGGATCTTTGGGCATACCATGCATTCTCAAGAGCAGGAAGCGGGACCCGAAACAGGCTATACATTCTCTAGTGCAGGTGGCACAAGGTTCCTGGGCAGACCATGCATTCTCTGATGTGGTCAACATAGGATCCCAGGGTATACTATGTATTCTCTAATGTGGGTGGCGCAGGATCTCTTGGCAGATCATGCATAGGAATGGGAGCCAGGGGCAGCCTACGCACTCTCCAGTGGAGTGGCGCAGGACCCCTGAACAGGTTATACGTTCTCTTGTGTGGGTGGTGCAGGATACCTGGGCAGACCTTCATTATTTGCTGCAGGTAGCGCAGGATCCCTGGGCAGACTATGTATTATCTCGAATGGGGTCACAAGATCACTTGGCAGATTTTACATTCTCTTGTATGAGTGGCATGAAGCCTATGGGCAGGTGATGCTTTCTGTACAACCAGGACACAAGGTCCCCAAGCAGGTCATGTATTCTCTAGTATGGATGACACTGTGCAGACAATGCATTTTTCAGTGCGCGTGGAATAGGATCCCTGAACAGGTCATACATTCTCTAGTGTGGGGGCACAGGATCCCTAAACAGGTAGTACATTCTCTAGTGTGGGTGACACAGGATTCCTGTGCAGACTAGACCAAAAGTCTGAATTTACTACTTTTCAGTATTCACAAAGGTAAAGTTAGACCGAATGTCTAACTTTCCTACTAGTAAAGTTAGACTTTTTGGTCTAAGTTAGACATTTGGTCTCAGTTAGATTTTTGGTCTCAGTTAGATTTTTGGTCTAACTTTACCTTTGTGAATATAGAAAAATAGTAAAGTTAAACTTTTGGTCTAACTTTACCTTTGTGAATCACAAAGAGGAAAAAGGGAGGCGGAGAAAGGTGGCAAAACCATCAAAAATAGAGAAAGGAGGGTCTTCTAAGAGTGAATTAAAGAGGCAGAGAGTGTCTGACAGTAGATTGAAGAGGCCAGAGGTGGATTGAGGACTGTACACCCTTGGTATTCGGAACAGGTGTGGGCTTCTGAGCAGAGCTTTGGGCACTGGCACCCTTTATTTCACAAATCAAGCACTGGGTACTGGGATTTAGACATATAAGATGCCCGTGGGTGGAGGAGGTACGAGGCACTGGCTTTGCACAGAGATGTTGTGTTGATAACATGGAGGTGCGTATTAGGCTCACGTACCTCATGGATCTGCTCCTTCATCACCTTGATCTCATTCTCTCGAGGTTCGATCTGCTTCTTCAGCTCTTTGATTTTATAATCCAGAACAAACTTGAACTTCTCCAGTTCCTGGTTCTTCTTCTTCAGGTCATAGATTCTCTTCTCCTGGGGTGGAAAGAAAGAAGATGGCAGTGACTTCTACTCCTTGTGGCTGCAGGTTTCACTTTGTCCATCTGTCCCCAATAAACATATAGGGGCACAACTTGTTTGCAGCATTACATTTAAAGACCAGTTCCTTCTTGACTGTTCATGAAAACGTTATAAAGAGTAACACATATGTCTGGGGCAAAGAAAATGAAAGACTGTAGGAAATTCATTCTTATCAAGTTAAGAAAATTAAATATTGGAAGACATGAATAGGGTGCTACACTGGAAGAACTGCAGCTTTGTAAGGATGGACCACACTGACCAGGATGCACTGGGAGGGCTACAGATTAATTTCCACCAGAGGCCCATAGCAGAAGGCTACTGGTGAGTGTTAGTGCTGTTTTGAGTGCTGCTACACTGTTTTTTCTCTTTATATACTCTGATATATATCTGCATTTCTGGGCGCAGTGTTTTGGCATCTCTTTGGCGGATTTACAATGTCTATTTTTCGTAGTTGTGCTCATCTTAATTGATCCATTTTTTGTAGACTGTTTTTCTGCATGCTGGGGCACTGCTGACCATTCCACAGTGTGTGTGCTTTGACCCAAAAACCATGGTAATACCCAACTGCATGTCTAACTTTTCAGTAAGGCCACAGTATATGGTTCATAAAATACATCCATGTCATGGAAGTTAAATGTCACATGTGGTCTTCAGCAAATAGTGTGCCATCCACTAGGCTGGCAAGGAAAACACGGCTTCCAGCTTACATGTAGTCTAACGGATGCAGCTTTGAAACCTGAAGGCAGATCTGTCAAAATTACCCATTTCAACAGGGGAGAAACCTCCTTTTAACTATTAAGAAAGTGTAGGAAATCTGCCTTTTCTGTGTGGTCACGCCAGATTTTTCACCTTTTGCTGGTCTATAGAATTTTGCTGGAGGCAGAACTCTGTGCATTTGACCCCTGATAGCCAGTGATAAAATGTTTGTGCTCCTCTCTCCAACATGGTAAATTGGGATATTCTTAATTGGCATATACTACATTCCAATAAGTCCTTAGTATATGGTACCAAAATGTATCCAGGGCCTGTATGTTAAATGCCACAAGAGGACTGCAGCACCCACTGTGCCATCCCCTACAGTGACTGTGTAAACATGTCTGCAGGCCTGACATCTGAAGCGTGACTGTAAGTATTTAAACTGCCAATTTGACCTTTCAAAGTAACCCAGGGTTACAAGTTTAAACATTCCTTTTAAATAGTTATAAGGCATCCCTAAGTAGGCCTTATTACCTATAAGGCAAAATGCACTGTATTTACAAGTAGGATATGTAAAACTTTAATGCTACACATGTCTTTGCAGTCAAAAATACCCAAAAGCTATTTTCAGTGAAGCAATGCTGGCTGTTTCATAGAAAAATACTGGGACGCAATATTGAACACTAATACTATATCTCGTAAATGGGACTTGCTAGAAAAATAATTAAACAACTATTTTTAATAGTTGTTAAAAATTCCAATTCAAAGGTGGTTGATTTTTTTCTGAATATTAAGGAAAAGTCTTTTTAAGAAACTTACCTTTTCCCTTGCCAGAAGTTCCTGAGGGCTAATCTGAATTTTTCTTTCCCACTCCTGCCAGCCAATAATTAGCATTTGAATTGGTATCAATGGGTATGAAATGCCTCCCACGAGCAAATAATAGGCTGACCTGAATGGGAAGAGACGACCTCTCTGAACCTGATCCAATATGCAGAATAGGGCTACGAGCATCATTTTTGACACAAAAGTGTCAAATCTTACTTGAATGTCAGATCTGGGGGTAGGTGAAAAATTCCGCTACCTGGGGGAGTTTGCAAAGTTTTCAACACTCTTCCGCTTGGAGCGCGAAGTTCTGGCAAAACTCTGCTATCTGCTGCGTGACAGAATTGTTTCTAGCATGTGGCTCCACAACGTTAAGTTGGCGAGTGCGAGCGAGAATTTGCATCCCCTAACATGATATTCAGGGGCTAGAATGCCTCCCACTGAGATTTTTCAATGCAGTTGGTTGCGGCATGTCATGACCGCTTGTGTTCAAAAGGCTGCAGCTCGAGTAGAAAATCTACTTGAGTGGCAGAAAGAAGCAGCACCCTCTGGAGCGCTGTGTGGTGCAATTCACGCTGATTAGATAGGTAGAGCGGATCAAGCTGTCGGTGCTAAAAATCAGCATGAGCAGAGCAACATCCCCTAATTCCACCCGCTCGCGGAGCTCTGCAGAATCTTGCAGAGTTTTTATGTGACCCCACAAATTCTGCGGAGTGAACTCTGCGAGTTTCACCCATCCTTGATCAAATCCTGCTTGACAGGTCTGTAGGGCTTTTTCCTACGACACTTGGGGCGTCCTTCAAAGAAGCCTCCCCTGTCATGGACAAATGTTAGCAGACACTTGGGCAGGACCCTTCCTTTATTCCCCTAGCCAAGCAGGCTCCGATTACAGTGTGCCTCTTTTTGACATTTCAGTGTCAAAGCCTTTTGACTGGTTTGCTTGTTTTGCATTTAACACTTGGGGTGCACTTCAAAGGAAGGAAACAAAATGCCATAACATTTCTTGTGTATCTACTGTCAATTTGCTGAAAACCATGTATTTTGTTCTACCAGACGTCTGTCTCTGGGTTTTTTGGGAGTAGTGTGGCTGCTTTAAACTGGATTTTAGTGTTGCATGTGGGAGGATGCTAGAATTTCCATAGTACACTCCCCCACACACACCCAGCCCTCAGAGCCCAAGTTTAGTGCGTTTCAAGTCTTTTGTCATCTTGAAAGTGCCTAAAGTGGGTAGAGTTAGCTCTGGGAGCTTTTACCTGGGTGTCCCCAGGGATTATTCCAACCCACTAACTAATGGCAGGCATTATTATGGCATCTCCAGACACCAACTTTAGGACACTCTTGGATGTGTGGAAGATCAGACTGAACCTGCTGTCTGAGTCCTGAGAAGAGCCTAGAGGACCTGTTCTCCCGCTTGTGCCCAGGAAAAATAATTAGATTTCAAGGGTCGTGAGGCTGTCCTCCTGTTTAAGCTACTGGGATACAACAAGCTACAAGAGGCCTTTTCCTGCAACTGCCCATCTGATCAGTAAAAGAACAGATGATGGACGGAATGCTGAACAATGCAAACATTCACCCCCCGTCACAGAGATCTGGGTTTTATCCATCATTTTTTTGACCACCACACCACCCTGGTTTTGACCCAGCCATATGCAAATCAGTCTTGACCCGGTTCCCCATGGGAATAGTCAAGCCTGAACTGCCAGACCACGTCCTCCCTGGACCAGACATAGGCATCCTGAGACCAGTTTCAGGGTATCACCCCTCATCAGCCAGGCTAGCTTGAATCGAGGGTCAAGACTGATGTGTATATGGCTAGGGCCGGACTGGGGTGGCGTGGTGGGCAACAAAAATTATGGATTAAACCCAGAACTTTGTGAGAGGGGTGAATGTTTGCATTGTTCAGCCTTCCGTCCATCATCTTCATTCAGCTTTTTAAGATAAAAATGTTTTCACTTAATATCTATCCTATTACATTTTTCTTGATATTTACAAATGGGTTGTAGGATATTTATTGTGTTGTGTTTTTACTTTTTGATTGCCTTGGTACTGCTAAATACTTTATACATTTCTGTAAGTTCAGTCTGGCTGCTCTGCGCCATAGCAACCAGGGAGTTGAGCCCAGGTTTTTTTTATTTATGAACTTTGTTAGATCTAAAGGACTCATATCCGGCCCAACTAATAACAAATTTTCTTACAAATAATCATCTGGCAAGACAATGAATTTGATGTGCCCATCTAAGCAGTACTATTGTCATGCGTTGTCTTTCTGCTTGGAAGAAGAGTTGTTCTCGAGCTTTGACTGAGTTTTCATAAGCTCCTGCCACCAGCTGCAGGACATTTGTTCCATTTCCTGCATTGCTTTGAACATTCTGTTGGCCATCCAGCTGTGCATCCTGTGAAGTGAGACAAAGGCCCCTGCCTTGCTTAATCATTTATCAATGCGCATATTCGCATAGTGAAGTATAATCGCCTTACCTATGATTACATAATTTGTGTATTCCTTTGAACGCTTACTAACATTCTGGGGGAAACCATCAGGTGCTGTCTGGCCCCTTTAAAGTCCCATTGACTTGTTAAAGAACCTAGTTATGTTTCCACAGTGTGCCTGCCCTAATGCAAGAGCAGGGAGCAATTTATCAGCTTTGCACACAAAAGACTGTCCGGCATTTTGATGTATTCTTTGATTTCTGCTGTGCACTCTGCACACTGATGTCTTCAAAGACTTCATTTTAAGTCAATGTTAGGGCAGAATATACATATAACAAAATAATTACAAAAATCAATATTAGTGCATTGAAGCCAAAAGCACAGAACATAAATATTATGAAAGCAGACAACATGTTATAAAGTGCATTTATAAGCAGAGGCAGCTGCTGGCAGGAAGGGCTGGTGGGGCAGCGCACATAGCCGGAGGGGTGGGGGAGTGAAGGAAGTAGGGGGCAATAATACAAATAACACTTACCTGCCGCTTCTGTCTTGCTCCCCCTCCCCACCCAATCAGATGCATCTTTCATGCTGTTACATGATGTGGATGTGGAGAGTTCTAAGTGCGCATGCCTGTTTGGCCGGCCTCTGGTGGCCAGCCAAACGTGACATGCGCACTTAGAGTGTACCTAGCACTTCCCCCCCCCACACATAGGATGCTTGCCCGCCCTACCTAAGCAGAAAAATAAACTGATAATAAAATGCTTTTATAATCATTTTATTTTTCTGCTTCCTTGCAGCAGGGGGCGACGCTCCTCTGCCACAGCAGAGGGGCCGCCCCTGTTTGTAAGGATCCCTTGAAATTGTAAACACAGATGAGTATCTGAGAATCATCTATTTTTCCAGTTCAATATCTGTCTGCAAGATGAGTGAGAATATATGTCTCCGCAGAAGGACTGTTTATGAGATGATGACTTTGGGGTGGCTTTGCTTTTATCCACGGAGATATGCTATCTGCTAATGTATTCAAAAGTTCCAATCACTGTCACCGAGAGGGCTGTGAACAGCTAATTTAAACCTAATTTAAACCTATCAAAGTTTGATCAAAATAAATCTTGTGATCAGGATGTCAGATGGGAGAAATAAAGGTATAATTCTCTTACACACATGCACTTAAATGGTTAAAGCCTAACGCTGTTATGCTATTTCATAATTAACAGCTATTCAAAAGTATAATTGGCTATATGACCTAAAATATACAATCAAAACACATGATAAAAGTAATCAACACTGTTGCATAATAATGAAAATAAATTCATCAGCTATTGCAAATGAGGAACAACTAGTATGGCCTAGGGCCTTAATGAGCAACTAAGTAAAAGCATCATACAGGGGGCCCCAACCAAACATAGAAAGAAGAACATATAACAACGACAGATAAACTAGTTGCTTATCGTCAGGTAGGATCTTTCTGATGGATAGTCTATGTGTGGAGATTCTCCAGCTCTATAACATTAACAGGTGCCAGATTGGATCTGGCAAATTTTCACCAATGTTCCCATGCACTGTTAAGTGGTGCCACGTGGCTCTGCGATGGCTCCACACAACCAGTGGAGATGCATATATCTCCTGTGCACAGTTTCTTTACTCTCTCTCCTTCTGCACTCTCATACATGGATCATTTTACAAATTGTTCATGACAGCGAGTTGATTCCTAAGTTGGGAACTTATTATGATGTTTATTATGATGTTCAATAGTCCACTACATAAAACAGAGAGACGAGTGGGGTTGGGGGAGGGCAGTGACGAATTTGTGAGAGTATCCACCAGCAACAGAGTTTTTGGAGGTAATTACCTTGTTCTTCTGATGGATTCTTGGAACTGCGTGTAAGGAAATGCCTCCTTGGCATGGTTACCCCCTGACTTTTTGCCTTTGCTGATGCTATGTTTTGAATTGAAAGTGTGCTGAGGCCTGCTAACCAGGCCCCAGCACCAGTGTTCTTTCCCTAACCTGTACTTTTGATTCCACAATTGGCACACCCTGGCATCCAGATAAGTCCCTTGTAACTGGTACCTCTGGTACCAAGGGCCCTGATGCCAGGGAAGGTCTCTAAGGGCTGCAGCATGTATTATGCCACCCTAAGAGACCCCTCACTCAGCACAGACACACTGCTTACCAGCTTGTGTGTGCTAGTGAGAACAAAATGAGTAAGTCGACATGGCACTCCCCTCAGGGTGCCATGCCAGCCTCTCACTGCCTATGCAGTATAGGTAAGACACCCCTCTAGCAGGCCTTACAGCCCTAAGGCAGGGTGCACTATACCATAGGTGAGGGTACCAGTGCATGAGCACTGTGCCCCTACAGTGTCTAAGCAAAACCTTAGACATTGTAAGTGCAGGGTAGCCATAAGAGTATATGGTCTGGGAGTCTGTTTTACACGAACTCCACAGCACCATAATGGCTACACTGAAAACTGGGAAGTTTGGTATCAAACTTCTCAGCACAATAAATGCACACTGATGCCAGTGTACATTTTATTGTAAAATACACCACAGAGGGCACCTTAGAGGTGCCCCCTGAAACTTAACCGACTATCTGTGTAGGCTGACTGGTTCCAGCAGCCTGCCACACTAGAGATATGTTGCTGGCCCCATGGGGAGAGTGCCTTTGTCACTCTAAGGCCAGTAACAAAGCCTGCACTGGGTGGAGATGCTAACACCTCCCCCAGGCAGGAGCTGTAACACCTGGCGGTGAGCCTCAAAGGCTCACCCCTTTGTCACAGCACCGCAGGACACTCCAGCTAGTGGAGTTGCCCGCCCCCTCCGGCCCCACCCCCACTTTTGGCGGCAAGGCCGGAGAAAATAATGAGAATAACAAGGAGGAGTCACTGGCCAGTCAGGACAGCCCCTAAGGTGTCCTGAGCTGAGGTGACTCTAACTTTTAGAAATCCTCCATCTTGCAGATGGAGGATTCCCCCAATAGGATTAGGGATGTGACCCCCTACCCTTGGGAGGAGGCACAAAGAGGGTGTACTCACCCTCAGGGCTAGTAGCCATTGGCTACTAACCCCCCAGACCTAAACACGCCCTTAAATTTAGTATTTAAGGGCTCTCCCTGAACCTAGAAACTAGATTCCTGCAACAACAAGAAGAAGGACTGCCTAGCTGAAAACCCCTGCAGAGGAAGACCAGAAGACAACAACTGCCTTGGCTCCAGAAACTCACCGGCCTGTCTCCTGCCTTCCAAAGAACTCTGCTCCAGCGACGCCTTCCAAAGGGACCAGCGACCTCTGCATCCTCTGAGGACTGCCCTGCTTCGACGACGACAAGAAACTCCCGAGGACAGCGGACCTGCTCCAAAAAGACTGCAACTTTATCCAAAGGAGCAGCTTTAAAGAACCCTGCAATCTCCCCGCAAGAAGCGTGAGACTTGCAACACTGCACCCGGCGACCCCGACTCGGCTGGTGGAGAACCAACACCTCAGGGAGGACCCCCGGACTACTCTACGACTGTGAGTACCAAAACCTGTCCCCCCTGAGCCCCCACAGCGCCGCCTGCAGAGGGAATCCCGAGGCTTCCCCTGACCGCGACTCCCTGAAACCTAAGTCCCGACGCCTGGAAAAGACCCTGCCCCAGCAGCCCCCAGGACCTGAAGGACCGGACTTTCACTGCAGAAGTGACCCCCAGGAGTCCCTCTCCCTTGCCCAAGTGGAGGTTTCCCCGAGGAAGCCCCCCCTTGCCTGCCTGCAGCGCTGAAGAGATCCCTTGATCTCTCATTGACTTCCATTGCGAACCCGACGCTTGTTCTAACACTGCACCCGGCCGCCCCCGCGCCGCTGAGGGTGAAATTTCTGTGTGGGCTTGTGTCCCCCCCGGTGCCCTACAAAACCCCCCTGGTCTGCCCTCCGAAGACGCAGGTACTTACCTGCTGGCAGACTGGAATCGGGGCACCCCCTTCTCTCCATTGAAGCCTATGCGTTTTGGGCACCACTTTGAACTCTGCACCTGACCGGCCCTGAGCTGCTGGTGTGGTAACTTTGGGGTTGCTCTGAACCCCCAACGGTGGGCTACCTTGGACCAAGAACTGAACCCTGTAAGTGTCTTACTTACCTGGTAAAACTAACAAAAACTTACCTCCCCCAGGAACTGTGAAAATTGCACTAAGTGTCCACTTTTAAAGTAGCTATTTGTGAATAACTTGAAAAGTATACATGCAATTGAAATGATTCAAAGTTCCTAATGTACTTACCTGCAATACCTTTCAAACAAGATATTACATGTTAAATTTGAACCTGTGGTTCTTAAAATAAACTAAGAAAAGATATTTTTCTATACAAAACCTATTGGCTGGATTTGTCTCTGAGTGTGTGTACCTCATTTATTGTCTATGTGTATGTACAACAAATGCTTAACACTACTCCTTGGATAAGCCTACTGCTCGACCACACTACCACAAAATAGAGCATTAGTATTATCTCTTTTTACCACTATTTTACCTCTAAGGGGAACCCTTGGACTCTGTGCATGCTATTCCTTACTTTGAAATAGCACATACAGAGCCAACTTCCTACATTGGTGGATCAGCGGTGGGGTACAAGACTTTGCATTTGCTGGACTACTCAGCCAATACCTGATCACACGACAAATTCCAAAATTGTCATTAGAAATTGATTTTTGCAATTTGAAAAGTTTTCTAAATTCTTTAAAGTCCTGCTAGGGCCTTGTGTTAGTCCCTGTTAGCATTTCTTTTAGAGTTTAAAAGTTTGTAAAAGTTTGAATTAGATTCTAGAACCAGTTTTAGTTTCTTAAAAAGTATTCCAACTTTTAGAAGCATAATGTCTAGCACAGATGTGAATGTGGTGGAACTCGACACCACACCTTACCTCCATCTCCAGATGAGAGAGCTAAGGTCACTCTGTAACATAAGAAAAATAACAATGGGCTCCAGACCTACCAAAGTACAGCTCCAGGAGCTGTTGGCAGAGTATGATAGAGCCAACCCCTCTGTGGATAACACAGAGGAAGATGATAGTGAATTGGAGGAAGATTCCCCCCTACCAGTCCTATCTAGGGAGGACAGGGCCTCTCAAGCCCTGACTCCAAAAATACTAGTCAGAGATGCTGGCTCCCTCACAGGAGGGACCAGCACCTCTCAAATCACTGAGGATAACTCCAGTGAAGAGGACATCCAGTTAGCCAGGATGGCCAAAAGATTGGCTTTGGAAAGACAGATCCTAGCCATAGAAAGGGAAAGACAAGAGATGGGCCTAGGACCCATCAATGGTGGCAGCAACATAACTAGGGTCAGAGATTCTCCTGACATGTTGAAAATCCCCAAAGGGATTGTAACTAAATATGAAGATGGTGATGACATCACCAAATGGTTCACAGCTTTTGAGAGGACTTGTGAAACCAGCAAAGTGAACAAATCTCACTGGGGTGCTCTCCTTTGGGAAATGTTCACAGGAAAGTGTAGGGATAGACTCCTCACACTCTTTAAAAAAGATGCAGAATCTTATGACCTCATGAAGGGTACCCTGATTGAGGGCTTTGGATTCTCCACTGAGGAGTATAGGATTAGATTCAGGGGGGCTCAAAAATCCTCGAGCCAGACCTGGGTTGACTTTGTAGACTACTCAGTAAAAACACTAGATGGTTGGATTCAAGGAAATGGTGTAAATGATTATGATGGGCTGTACAATTTATTTGTGAAAGAACACCTATTAAGTAATTGTTTCAATGATAAACTGCATCAGCATCTGGTGGACCTAGGACCAATTTCTCCCCAAGAATTGGGAAAGAAGGCGGACCATTGGGTCAAGACTAGGGTGTCCAAAACTTCCACAGGGGGTGACCAAAAGAAAGGGGTCACAAAACCTCCCCAGGGGAAAGGTGGTGAGACAGCCAAAAATAAAAATAGTAAAGAGTCTTCTACAGGCCCCCAAAAACCTGCACAGGAGGGTGGGCCCAGAGCCTCTTCACAAAACAATCCTGGGTACAAGGGTAAAAACTTTGATCCCAAAAAGGCCTGGTGTCGAAACTGTAGTCAGTCTGGACACCAAACTGGAGACAAGGCCTGTCCCAAGAAAGATACCACTTCTAACTCCCATCCAGCTAAAACTGGAATGGCCAGTCTCCAAGTGGGATCAACAGTGTGCCCAGAGCAAATCAGGTGTCACACTGAAGCTACATTAGTCTCTGAGGGTGGGGTGGATTTAGCCACACTGGCTGCCTGGCCCCCTAACATGCAAAAATACAGGCAGCAGCTCTTAATTAATGGGACAAGTGTAGAGGGCCTGAGGGATACAGGTGCCAGTGTCACCATGGTGACAGAGAAACTGGTTTCCCCTGGCCAATACCTGACTGGACAAACTTATCCAGTCACCAACGCTGACAATCAGACTAAAGTACATCCCATGGCTATGGTAACTTTAGAGTGGGGAGGGGTCAATGGCCTGAAACAGGTGGTGGTCTCCTCAAATATCCCAGTAGACTGTTTGCTTGGAAATGACCTGGAGTCCTCAGCATGGGCTGAGGTAGAACTGAAAACCCATGCAGCCATGCTGGGTATCCCTGAACTGGTGTGTGTCAAGACTAGGGCACAGTGCAAGGCACAGGGTGAAAAAGTAGAGCTGGAGTCTGGAAAAATGGCCCAGCCTACCAAGAGACAAGGAAAGTCAGCTGGGAAACCAGCTGCAACACAACGCCAAAAAGAGAACCTCTCTTCTCAGGAAGAAGTTCTGCCCTCTGAGGGAACTGAGCCTATGGAGCTGGAACCTTATCAGGTTGAGCTCTTGGGCCCAGGGGGACCCTCAAGGGAAGAGTTGTGTAAGGGACAAGAAACCTGCCCCTCTCTTGAAGGCCTTAGGCAGCAAGCTGCTGAAGAGTCCAAAGGCAAGAAAAATGGAACACACAGGGTCTATTGGGAAGATGGACTCCTGTACACTGAGGCAAGAGATCCCAAACCTGGTGCCACTAGGAGAGTGGTAGTGCCTCAGGGTTTCAGAGAGTTTATTCTGACCTTAGCCCATGATATTCCCCTTGCTGGGCATTTGGGACAAACCAAGACGTGGGAGAGGTTAGTCAACCACTTCTACTGGCCCAATATGTCCCAGAAGGTTAAGGAGTTTTGCCTCTCCTGCCCCACCTGTCAAGCCAGTGGTAAGACAGGTGGGCATCCAAAGGCCCCCCTCATTCCACTTCCAGTGGTGGGGGTCCCCTTTGAAAGAGTGGGTGTGGACATAGTTGGTCCACTAGAACCTCCCACAGCCTCAGGAAATATGTACATCCTAGTAGTAGTGGATCATGCTACTAGGTATCCTGAAGCTATTCCCCTTAGGTCGACTACTGCCTCTGCAGTAGCCAAGGCCCTCATTGGTATCTTTACCAGAGTGGGTTTCCCTAAGGAGGTGGTGTCTGACAGAGGTACCAACTTCATGTCAGCATACCTAAAACACATGTGGAATGAGTGTGGAGTGACTTACAAATTCACTATCCCATATCATCCACAAACTAATGGCCTTGTTGAGAGATTCAACAAGACATTAAAGGGCATGATCATGGGGCTCCCAGAAAAACTCAAAAGGAGATGGGATGTCCTCCTGCCATGTCTGCTTTTCGCTTACAGAGAGGTGCCTCAGAAGGGAGTAGGATTCTCACCCTTTGAACTTCTGTTTGGCCACCCTGTAAGGGGACCACTTGCTCTTGTTAAAGAAGGCTGGGAGAGACCTCTTCATGAGCCTAAACAAGACATAGTGGACTATGTACTTGGCCTTCGCTCAAGGATGGCAGAGTACATGGAAAAGGCAAGTAAAAACCTTGAGGCCAGCCAACAACTCCAGAAGTTGTGGTATGACCAAAAGGCTGCACTGGTTGAATTTCAACCAGGGCAGAACGTCTGGGTTCTGGAGCCTGTGGCTCCCAGGGCACTTCAGGACAAATGGAGTGGCCCTTACCCAGTACTAGAAAGGAAGAGTCAGGTCACCTACCTGGTGGACCTGGGCACAAGCAGGAGCCCCAAGAGGGTGATCCATGTGAACCGCCTTAAGCTCTTCCATGACAGGGCTGATGTAAATCTGTTGATGGTAACAGATGAGGACCAGGAAGCTGAGTGAACCTCTCCCTGATCTCCTCTCATCAGACCCTAAAGATGGCTCAGTAGATGGAGTGATCTACTCAGACACCCTCTCTAGCCAGCAGCAGTCTGACTGCAGGAAGGTCGTGCAGCAGTTTGCTGAACTCTTTTCCCTAACCCCTGGTCAGACACACCTGTGTACCCATGATGTGGACACAGGAGACAGCATGCCTGTCAAAAACAAAATATTTAGACAGTCTGACCAAGTTAAGGAAAGCATCAAGGTGGAAGTCCACAAGATGCTGGAATTGGGAGTAATTGAGTACTCTGACAGCCCCTGGGCTAGCCCAGTGGTCTTAGTCCCCAAACCTCACACCAAAGAAGGAAAGAGAGAGATGAGGTTTTGTGTGGACTACAGAGGTCTCAACTCTGTCACCAAGACAGATGCCCATCCCATTCCTAGAGCTGATGAGCTAATAGACAAATTAGGGGCTGCCAAATTCTTAAGTACCTTTGACTTAACAGCAGGGTACTGGCAAATCAAAATGGCCCCTGGAGCAAAAGAAAAGACAGCATTCTCCACACCGGATGGGCATTATCAGTTCACTGTTTTGCCCTTTGGTTTAAAGAATGCCCCTGCCACCTTCCAAAGGTTGGTGAATCAAGTCCTTGCTGGGCTGGAATCCTTTAGTGCAGCTTATCTTGATGATATTGCTGTCTTCAGCTCCACCTGGCAGGATCACCTGATCCACCTGAAGAAGGTTTTGAAGGCTCTGCAATCTGCAGGCCTCTCTATCAAGGCATCCAAATGCCAGATAGGGCAGGGAACTGTGGTTTACTTGGGACACCTTGTAGGTGGAGGCCAAGTTCAGCCACTCCAGCCTAAGATCCAGACTATTCTGGACTGGGCAGCTCCAAAAACCCAGACTCAAGTCAGGGCATTCCTTGGCTTGACTGGGTACTACAGGAGGTTTGTGAAGGGATATGGATCCATTGTGACAGCCCTCACAGAACTCACCTCCAAGAAAATGCCCAAGAAAGTAAACTGGACTGTAGAATGCCAACAGGCCTTTGACACCCTGAAACAAGCTATGTGCACAGCACCAGTTCTAAAAGCTCCAGATTACTCCAAGCAGTTCATTGTGCAAACAGATGCCTCTGAACATGGGATAGGGGCAGTTTTGTCCCAAACAAATGATGATGGCCTTGACCAGCCTGTTGCTTTCATTAGCAGGAGGTTACTCCCCAGGGAGCAGCGTTGGAGTGCCATTGAGAGGGAGGCCTTTGCTGTGGTTTGGTCCCTGAAGAAGCTGAGACCATACCTCTTTGGTACTCACTTCCTAGTTCAGACTGACCACAGACCTCTCAGATGGCTGATGCAAATGAAAGGTGAAAATCCAAAACTGTTGAGGTGGTCCATCTCCCTACAGGGAATGGACTTTATAGTGGAACACAGACCTGGGACTGCCCATGCCAATGCAGATGGCCTTTCCAGGTTCTTCCACTTAGAAAATGAAGACTCTCTTGGGAAAGGTTAGTCTCATCCTCTTTCGTTTGGGGGGGGGGGTTGTGTAAGGAAATGCCTCCTTGGCATGGTTACCCCCTGACTTTTTGCCTTTGCTGATGCTATGTTTTGAATTGAAAGTGTGCTGAGGCCTGCTAACCAGGCCCCCGCACCAGTGTTCTTTCCCTAACCTGTACTTTTGATTCCACAATTGGCACACCCTGGCATCCAGATAAGTCCCTTGTAACTGGTACCTCTGGTACCAAGGGCCCTGATGCCAGGGAAGGTCTCTAAGGGCTGCAGCATGTATTATGCCACCCTAAGAGACCCCTCACTCAGCACAGACACACTGCTTACCAGCTTGTGTGTGCTAGTGAGAACAAAATGAGTAAGTCGACATGGCACTCCCCTCAGGGTGCTATGCCAGCCTCTCACTGCCTATGCAGTATAGGTAAGACACCCCTCTAGCAGGCCTTACAGCCCTAAGGCAGGGTGCACTATACCATAGGTGAGGGTACCAGTGCATGAGCACTGTGCCCCTACAGTGTCTAAGCAAAACCTTAGACATTGTAAGTGCAGGGTAGCCATAAGAGTATATGGTCTGGGAGTCTGTTTTACACGAACTCCACAGCACCATAATGGCTACACTGAAAACTGGGAAGTTTGGTATCAAACTTCTCAGCACAATAAATGCACACTGATGCCAGTGTACATTTTATTGTAAAATACACCACAGAGGGCACCTTAGAGGTGCCCCCTGAAACTTAACCGACTATCTGTGTAGGCTGACTGGTTCCAGCAGCCTGCCACACTAGAGACATGTTGCTGGCCCCATGGGGAGAGTGCCTTTGTCACTCTAAGGCCAGTAACAAAGCCTGCACTGGGTGGAGATGCTAACACCTCCCCCAGGCAGGAGCTGTAACACCTGGCGGTGAGCCTCAAAGGCTCACCCCTTTGTCACAGCACCGCAGGACACTCCAGCTAGTGGAGTTGCCCGCCCCCTCCGGCCCCGGCCCCCACTTTTGGCGGCAAGGCCGGAGAAAATAATGAGAATAACAAGGAGGAGTCACTGGCCAGTCAGGACAGCCCCTAAGGTGTCCTGAGCTGAGGTGACTCTAACTTTTAGAAATCCTCCATCTTGCAGATGGAGGATTCCCCCAATAGGATTAGGGATGTGACCCCCTACCCTTGGGAGGAGGCACAAAGAGGGTGTACTCACCCTCAGGGCTAGTAGCCATTGGCTACTAACCCCCCAGACCTAAACACGCCCTTAAATTTAGTATTTAAGGGCTCTCCCTGAACCTAGAAACTAGATTCCTGCAACAACAAGAAGAAGGACTGCCTAGCTGAAAACCCCTGCAGAGGAAGACCAGAAGACAACAACTGCCTTGGCTCCAGAAACTCACCGGCCTGTCTCCTGCCTTCCAAAGAACTCTGCTCCAGCGACGCCTTCCAAAGGGACCAGCGACCTCTGCATCCTCTGAGGACTGCCCTGCTTCGACGACGACAAGAAACTCCTGAGGACAGCGGACCTGCTCCAAAAAGACTGCAACTTTATCCAAAGGAGCAGCTTTAAAGAACCCTGCAATCTCCCCGCAAGAAGCGTGAGACTTGCAACACTGCACCCGGCGACCCCGACTCGGCTGGTGGAGAACCAACACCTCAGGGAGGACCCCCGGACTACTCTACGACTATGAGTACCAAAACCTGTCCCCCCTGAGCCCCCACAGCGCCACCTGCAGAGGGAATCCCGAGGCTTCCCCTGACCGCGACTCCCTGAAACCTAAGTCCCGACACCTGGAAAAGACCCTGCCCCAGCAGCCCCCAGGACCTGAAGGACCGGACTTTCACTGCAGAAGTGACCCCCAGGAGTCCCTCTCCCTTGCCCAAGTGGAGGTTTTCCCGAGGAAGCCCCCCCTTGCCTGCCTGCAGCGCTGAAGAGATCCCTTGATCTCTCATTGACTTCCATTGTGAACCCGACGCTTGTTCTAACACTGCACCCGGCCGCCCCCGCGCCGCTGAGGGTGAAATTTCTGTGTGGGCTTGTGTCCCCCCCGGTGCCCTACAAAACCCCCCTGGTCTGCCCTCCGAAGACGCGGGTACTTACCTGCTGGCAGACTGGAACCGGGGCACCCCCTTCTCTCCATTGAAGCCTATGCGTTTTGGGCACCACTTTGAACTCTGCACCTGACCGGCCCTGAGCTGCTGGTGTGGTAACTTTGGGGTTGCTCTGAACCCCCAACGGTGGGCTACCTTGGACCAAGAACTGAACCCTGTAAGTGTCTTACTTACCTGGTAAAACTAACAAAAACTTACCTCCCCCAGGAACTGTGAAAATTGCACTGTGTCCACTTGTAAAGTAGCTATTTGTGAATAACTTGAAAAGTATACATGCAATTGAAATGATTCAAAGTTCCTAATGTACTTACCTGCAATACCTTTCAAACAAGATATTACATGTTAAATTTGAACCTGTGGTTCTTAAAATAAACTAAGAAAAGATATTTTTCTATACAAAACCTATTGGCTGGATTTGTCTCTGAGTGTGTGTACCTCATTTATTGTCTATGTGTATGTACAACAAATGCTTAACACTACTCCTTGGATAAGCCTACTGCTCGACCACACTACCACAAAATAGAGCATTAGTATTATCTCTTTTTACCACTATTTTACCTCTAAGGGGAACCCTTGGACTCTGTGCATGCTATTCCTTACTTTGAAATAGCACATACAGAGCCAACTTCCTACACTGCGGATTAATCACCTTTAGACTAGATACAATAGGAGTGCCTCCCAAAAAGGTTAGTACCAAAGGAGTAAACTCAGACCAAAAATGCTTGCAGAACTGACTGAGTGAGAGAAGTGACCATCACACTGGACCTGACCATGAAGGCACTAGTGCTTCATGAAGGTATGATCTGACACCCATGTGCTGCCTGGCAGATGTCCAAACCAGTACACCTCACCACCGAGACACTGGCGAGCTTGGACCTGATGGAATGGGGTTGCAACCCTCAGCAGTCTGTTTATTGTCCAGTGCATAACAGATTTTGATGCAGAGGACTATCCACCTTAACAAGGTCCTCTTCTTAAACCCCGCCCTTTCTTTGCATCAAAAACCCTCCAAAGAGCTGTTTGTCTATACGGTGTTCCTTTGTGTAGTCAATGTAGAAGCTCAGTGCCCTTACAGGGGTGAGCGAGGAGTGAAAAAAGTTGACGGAGTAACTGACTGGCCATGTTTGGTAAGAGGGCCACGCAGGTCCTTAGCAACATTTTGTCTGAGAAATAGGTGGTGTAGGGCGGATATGCCATAAGCGCCTGAAGTTCACTCACATGGCGTGCCGACGTGACAGCAATGAGGGCAGCAGTCGTGATTGTCAGAAGTCACAACAGGCAAGCGTGCAGTAGCTCAAAGGGTGTGCACATGAGAAATGTCAGAACTAAATTCAAGTTAAATTGCAGCATGACAAATGGCTTCACAGGAGTCCAGCGAGTCAAACCTTTTATGAAACACAGGACTAGAGGAAACTAGACAAGGTTGGTCAGCTAAATACAAAAAGGCCAAAAAGGCCAACAAATACCCCTTTCATGGTGCCCAGCACAAGGCAGTGCTGGGCTAACAAAAGAACAAATAACAAAAGCTCAGTACGTTTAGATTTCAACAGGTCAGTGTGCCAGTAGCTGCACCAGGCAACACATTTCTTCCAGCACAGATGTACTTCGTGGAACGGCATCTGGCTGCAAAGATGCCATCAATAACTTTGATCAGTAAGTCAAAAGCATAGCATTGCCACCCCTCAATCTCCATTCATGGAAGTGTAGGTTGTAAAGGTCGGGGTTCAGGACCTTGGCCTGTTACTGAGGCAAGGGGTGAGGAAGTCAGTGTCTCAGTGAATGAGTGTCAGTTACGAGCGGCACAGTCACGCTCTTCCGGGAAGTGCTGCCGCCATCTTCGGAAAGGATTGCAGGGGTCGCGGGCAGGCTCGGACCAGCAGCTGTTCGAGCCCTGGAGCCGGCTCCCCCGGGAATCCCCAGACACGGGAGGAAGAGAGCGGGCCTGCGGCGGAAGGGCACGACCTGCGGACCTGCGGTGGCCGCATCAGACCCGCACGGCGAAGGAGGCGGCCACCTCTCCTGGGGGGAGACACTGAATCCGGCAGGCGCGGTGCCGTGGGAGCGCCGTGAGCGGGACGGTACAGAGCCCGCCAGCGCAGCGGTAGCTGAATTACTGTTTGGACCGGAGCAACGCGATCCTCCAACGCGGGACTGACAAAAACAAAGCCTTGCCCGAAAGCACTGTGAGGGGACCGCTCTTCAGAGCGACGCGACCCTCCAGTGTATAGGGGGGGCCCTCCTAGTTGAATTACTGTTTGGACCGGAGCAACGCGACCCTCCAACGCGGGACTGACAAAAACAAAGCCTTGCCCGAAAGAGCACTGTGAGGGGACCGCTCCAGAGTTCCAGAGCGACGCGACCCTGCAGTGTTTAGGGGGGGCCCTCCTGTGCATCAGCAGCCCTTCCCCTCTTGGCCCGGAAACCAACCAAAGAGTGCACTTCGATTTGCGGTGAGCTCCGGACGCCGGTGCGCACGGAGCCAGAAAGGAGAACTCCCCCCACCTCAGGACCAGCACCTTACCTGTTCCGGGCCGCGAGGGAAAACGGACGCGGCCCGGTTTGACAAACAGCGCCAGCAGCAGACGCTCCGCTCAGCCCAGGGAGCCGGGATCACGTAGGCAGGCGAGAGCGCCCTGAGCGCCCTGAGGCAGAGAGACAGCCTCACAGCTCCTGGTAAGCCGCGCCGCACAGCTCGCCCCTGAAAGCGTTGCACGCGGTCACATTCGGTGGCCTCTTGCAATAAACATTTGCTCAATTTAAGCAGGCATCTTTGGGAAACACGCCGGGCTACATTCCGCCCGCTTCCACACGCGGCAATACCCAGTCATTGCAAATAAGCGCCCCACCCACCCTGCGCATTTAATAGGATTAATCGCCTAAGTAAAAGTGACTGGGAAAGCGCCTTAGTCTCTGATTCAAGTGGCATTTTTCTTAACGCCAGCTTAGTTTGCCCCTTTTTAGCGAGCTCAAAAAAAAAAAAAAAAAAACTGACCACCGATCCCGGGCGGTGAACCGGAGAACGATCTCAACAGAAAGAGACTCGGGTGGTGGTACTCTTGTTAGACTAGTTGACTACTTTAAGAGATCGATAAACTGAAACTGAGGCAAAGCAAATAGACCTTGAGAGTTAAAGCAGAAGAGCGGACATGAGACTTGAGAAAATGAGAGACTGAGCAAGGACTGATTCGGGGCTTAGAGAGCATAACAGACTTAATAACACTTTTGGTTATCTAAAACCCCAAGTGTCCTTTCACGCCTCTCCTTTTTGTAAACAACGGAACTAGAAACGTCTTGGTTGGTCACATACGTCACGAGGCCAAAGTCAGAGATTACAGTGAATTTACCTACGCCCGCATCGTGCTGCATACCTGTGTGCCCCTGTGGTTCTCGGGGCTGCTGTTCCTTCTGCTGACCTCCACGTCTCCTCCCCGCCGTCGCCTGACATCGCGACTGCTGTGTGGGGGGAGCGTTTGACGGGACAGGACGAGACTACATTACCTAGGTTCCCTTGCACCCCGGAAGCGGAGCCAACGCATTTCACGCGCCCAAAGGCGCTATTAAATTCATCCTGTCCCTGGCTCAGCGGGTCCACGCCGGGCTAAGCCCGGGCAAAAGGCGGGCCGTTGTGTGGCCATTGTGTGGCCGTTAGGGGGCCGGAAGGGGTCGGGTTGGGCCAATTCACTAAGCTGTTAATTGCTTCTATTTAATCTATTTAATCTGATAACGCTTTAGTAAGCTGTATACTTGGGCCCCATTTAATTGAGTTATTGTGCCTTCTGGGTCATATACACTTGTTGTTCTGTGTTATTGCTGATATATGTAGGTGCCCTATACTTTGTTACGATATAAAAGCTCTGTGTAGGGCAGGGCTATAAATACTAGACAGTCCATCGAGTATTTTATCAATACTAGTAGTGGTTGTTATATACGTGAGGGTGGTGTAGAATGGCTAAAAATATTTCCACCCTGGATAATTACTTGGTTAAAATGGTGAGCAAGATAAACATTGATAGAAGGAAATCCTTAGGGAAGGAGTCCACCTCAGAAATGTTTCCTTCTGTAGACGATGGTAGCGGTTCTATTGTGGTGGATCCCCCTAATATTGAAGCTTTCCCTTTGGTAAGCCCAGCCATTTTACCCTTAGTTTTAGAACCACCAAATCAAGACCCTTTGGAGGCCCCGAGTGAGTCTGCATTGTCTCACTCTCCTCCTAAGAGAGCTGTTAGAAAATGCAGAAAAACGCAAATTAAGCGGGGGAACATACATCTTGAACCAACGATAGAAAATGGTCATAGAAGTAATGTAGCTAATAACGAGATTATAATTAATAAGGACGATGTGAATTGTGATCTCTTGGGTCACATCGCTAAGCTACTTGAGGAAAAACTAGACCATATGACTAAACCTCTTATGGAAAAAATTGAATTGTTATCTACGGAGGTATCTAGGTTGGGTGGTCTTTTAGATAAGATGTGTAAGGAACAGACTATGAAACAGTCTGAGCTACCCGTCCAATCCGGTAACTCTGCACAATTGGTTGTAGCACAGAGGTCATGTTTACCAGAATCTAGGGAGCCACCATGTATGGTGGATAGTACCTCTCACATGAAAGCAGCTGCATTTAATACCGTGAGGTACACTACTCCCGTGAACAGACCAAATCATATCAATCTACCACCTGATTGTGAACCATATGTCATAGTCCTTTCGAATGTTCCTCCCTTAGACCCAACAGCAATGAATTTCCGTGAGGAATCACATGATTCTCTCAAACGGAAATCAGTTGCTTGGTTAAACAAAAATTGTGGTTTCCCCCCACACCTATCCGATCATATACTGTCTACTAGACGGGTACCATGGATCGGAAACGCGAGGAAAAAATGTAAGGGGGATTGTGTAATTGTTAATTTTAGGCACCCTCAACATGTTGCGACTGTCCTTCTTAGAGCAGCTTCTTTGGATGTAGAGGAGTCTGACGTGGGTGTGCATCCTCTGGGTTATTTTTATAGACATCTAGCCAGTACATCAGAACTTTCTAAAAAACACAGACTCTTGACTAATAGAAGAAACACAAATTTTTATACTCCAATTGAGAATAGATTTTCGGTACTGAGTACTCTGGATGAAAACGATTGACTCCCACGAGCAGGGGAATTTATCACAGAAATGTTAGTATATACCCAGGCGTGGGAACAAAAACAGAGTATAGAATATTTAGAACCGAAACTTATAGTACCTTCGAGCCCCAGAAATTCATGGACAGTTAAATTGGTAAACAGCGTTAAATCCCCTTATTCTACTTTGAGTGAGGTAATCAGTTTGAGCGTACCTGATAAGTGCCTCACAATGACCATGGAGGTTAATGACGTTAGTAAAGACTATAATCAAGACAAAGAGTTAAATCCTTTAGTTGAACTAGAGGATGTTACAGAAAAAGACAACTTACCTATAGTATTAGATTCACCCTGTGTAAAAGGGAAAACAAATATTAGACTGATATCCTGGAATATAGCTGGCTTAGCCAGGAACCTTGAGGATGTGGTATGGTGCTCCTACATTGAGAATTACGATATCATATTCCTACAGGAAACTTGGATGGTAGAAACCCCCCATAGGTTGGGGTATAAAACATACTGTTCTTATGCTATTCCATCAACTAGAGGTAGAGCCTCAGGGGGGCTGGTTATCTGGGTTAAAGTGACTCTAGAAATAGATGTCACCCAGTTATCCATCCCCTCTCCAGACCTACTAGGCCTTAAAATTGATACAAGAGGGAAAGAAACCATACATTTAATAAATATATATAATAGACCGTCCCCACCTAACAAGGAATCAGAGGTGGTAGAACTCTTGGATTCCTTTCTAGATTCATTAGGAGATAATGTAAAGGTGCTAGTTGGTGGGGATTTTAACTGTAAATATGAGCCTGTCTTGGGGTTGGAAAAATTACTTGATGAACAAGACGCTGCTAATGATATCTTGCCCTTAGAATCTGCAAGTTCAGCTAAAAGCACAAAAGCCGCTTTACAGATCTTACAGTTGACTGTGGTACATGACCTAAGGGCTTGTAATGGTCGATTCCGATCAGACAGACCAGCAGCTCCAACCTATTTTAAGGGAAATTCCAGGTCACATATAGATTTTGTAATGGCTACCCGGAATATATGGGACCAAATAACTGATTTCAAGATAGACCATAGGACGGAGAGTGATCATTTCCCCCTCCAACTATGGCTAGACTCCCAATCATTTATTATTAGATCCGAAGAAGAGACCCTATTAAATACCACGGTCGCGGAGCTAGAGGTAACCAATAACAGGCGTGCTCTAAGATGGCCATATATCTTGGGAACAGAAAAGATGCTGATAAATATTCACAATGTATTTACTGAAACGGTAGGAGACTTACAGTCAGCATTAGTGGGAACACAAGGTGTTCTTGATTTACATCTTAAGCTGGTAGATGCACTAACTCCACTATTGAGTAAAATTTATAAACAAGATGGTAATAGGATAAGGAACCATCTTGAGACAGCGAACCCATGGTATAATAAAGATTGTCGAACAGCAAAATCAAGACTGATCCAGGCAGTAAAATCCGGGAACTGTTTGGATATAAAAAGCGGTAGACTAGCCTACAAAAACACTATGGCCCAAGCTAAAAAAGCATGGGATGAAAGTTTTTGGGAGGATCTCTTGAATGCAGCTAAGTTACGGGATCAGAGCATGTTCTGGAATTTAATCGCTAAGGGAAATAAGCAGGGTAGATCAACAAAGGATATTTTCCTAGATGAAAATACTTGGTGTGATCACTTCACTAAGCTCTATGCTAACAAAAAGGAGAGTTTGCCCTTTGGGGACTACGAGACAAACTTAGAAATGAGTATTGCTCCATTAACCTTTAGCTTAGAAGAAACTAATAAGGCTTTATTAGCTGTGAAAATGGGCAAAGCCCCAGGCCCTGATAAAATTCCCGGCGATCTACTAAAATATGATGTGGATGTATGGGGGCCTTATATAAATTACCTGAGTAATTCCATTGTGGCAGGCACACCGATCCCCGATTCATGGAAAGGGGCAGAAATCATAACAATTTTTAAAAAAGGTGATCGCTATGATCCAAGTAATTACCGCCCAATAAGTTTAATAGACATTTTTCAAAAGATATATGCCAGACACATTTTAAAATAGGCTTTTAGATTGGATTGAAGAGACTAAAATATTAACCAAATATCAGGCTGGTTTTAGAATAAAAATCAGTACGGTTGACCAGGTGTTTAGGTTTATGTGCATCTGTTGGAAGTATATAAACATAAGGAAGGGTAGTCTCTATGTGGCATTTGTGGATCTAAGGGCCGCCTTTGATCTTGTTCCGCGTAATTTGTTGTGAATTACATTAAGGAACATGGCGGTCCCTGGGGAACTACTTAAAGAACTTATCAAGCTTCACACAGGGAACTATGCAAAAATTAGATGGGGAAAAGAAGGTGAAACCTCAAGGGCCATACCTGTAGACCGTGGTGTGCGCCAAGGTTGCGTGTTAGCACCTACACTCTTCTCATTATATGTTAATGATATTCCGAGCTATTTAAGGAATTGTGTACATGACTCCCCGAAGCTAGGTGGTGAGCCGGTTACGGCATTATTATTTGCCGATGATACCATCTTTATTTCCCAAACTCCGAGAGGTTTGCAAAATTTGGTGGATTCTTTCAAGAAGTATTGTGTGGGGAAGGGGCTAGAAATAAATCCTACCAAAACTAAGTATATGTCCATAAACCCCAAGAAATCCCTCAGGATCAATCTGTCCTTGGAGAATCAAAAACTGGAACAGGTAGGGAGTTTTAATTATTTGGGGTTAATGCTGGATAGTAACCTGTCCTGGAAAGGACAGATGGATAAAAGCATCTTATCCCTTAAACAAAACTCAATGCCTATTTTAAAAGTACACGGAGCTAGTTATTCTAAAGCAATCTCACCGGCACTTGAAGTATATAAAGCGAAGGCCCAATCGGCCGCCCTTTATGGTGCTGAACTCTGGGGCTACTATTGTAACAATAATTTTGGAAAAACGGAAAACCACTTTGTACGAAGGCTACTTAAAATACCGAAAAGAACTCCTCTAGTCCCTGTTTTCCTTGATATTAACCTTAAAAGAGCAGACTATCAAGCATTATTAAGACCACTGCTGTATTGGGTCAGGTTATGGGTAACCCCGGAGTTGAGTGATTACAAGAGTGGATTGACTGAATTAACTCAGATAGATGGTCATATGAATACCCCTTGGTTAAAATATGTATCTAAGTGGTATGAGAGATTAGGTTTATCACACCTATGGGAAGTTCCTCAGAACATGACAACATGTACAAGGAAATATGTAAAGGACACCTTTTGGTCTTATGTCAACGGAGAGCTATTGCATAGCTCATTGATTGGTATTCTGACTTTGAATTTTTTGAACATAAAAGATACACCTAAATTCGAACAATTTTTGGATGAGATCGGTGCTCCACTGGCAAAAACACTATATCTACAGTTTAGGTATGGGGTCTTACAGATTAATGCTTACACATGCAATTGGGGAGGGGTAAAAGGTTGTGAATTGTGCACTCTCTGTACTCTAGGGGCTAAAGAAGATGTTGTTCATCTACTCTTCTTTTGCCCAGTATACAAGAAACCAAGGGATTGTTGGATCAAACCCGTTTGTAAATATGTGGGGGTTAGATCCTACAAAGAAGCAGAGCGCATATTTCAGTCTAATACTTCACAATTAGTGGTGTTTGGCACGAGTAGATTTTTATTTAATGTGTACCTTATCAGAAAACGACTTGGTCACAAGCTGTAATATTTTGTTAGGTGGCCCGCTCTTTCCCTTCCTTGTAAAGGTATATGATGCACTGTTTCTTCGATCCAAGTTAATTAATTTTTCAGTTCTCGCTTTTAATTAATTTATAAACTGTTATTTATATTTTTATATGCGGTACTGCTTAATCATGGAGACACCCATATATTTCTTGCCAATTGTATGTATTGTATCTTATATTTAATTGTGAAATGTATATATGTATGTTGTATTTATCTCTTGTCTTGACTTTTATGGCAATATTTGCCGAAATAAAGTTTAACGTACGTATGTACTGAGGCAAGCGGTCCTCCTGAAGTGGTAGCCGGATAGGAAGGCAAACACCCAGGTTGAGAAGATCCAGGTATCATCCTCTGCTTGCTCAGACCAGGGGTTACAAGGGGACCTGAGCATGATCCATCCTTACTTTCCTTAGAACCCAAGGTAAGAGTGGTAGATGTTGGAATGTGTACAGAAACCGTTCCAAGCTGAACTGTCTCTCCTAGCGAGTGCTTTGGTAGGAACTCCAAAGTGCAAAAGTTTCACCAATGTACATTTGCAACAGCTACGAATAGCTTTAGCTGAGGCATAGACTCATTGGTCAAAAACACTCTGTTCGACTTCAAGATGAAGAAGCCACTTGTGGTTCACCAAACGATGACTGCTTAGCTTATCCGCTCTAGTATTGAGACGCCGCCAGAGGATTGGTTACCAGAAATAAGTTCTGCCGGTCCAGTCACCTATGATGCAGGGCCTCCTGACATAGGGTCCAAATTCCCCACCACTTTATCCAAACTGAAGGTCTGCCCGTAAATGAGACTGGGCGGGCGGCCCAATCTTATGGCATGGAGGGACCTCCATCAGCACCACAGCAGAGTTCCCTTCCCGCCAACATATAAATCGGGCCTAAGTCCTTGCATCAAGGGTTAGAAATCCGACCCCTATGGGGTGAGGGAGTGTCCCCCAGATCGTATCAGGCTGGGAGGGCTGGCATTGTATGTTAGTCAGCCCCCTGGAATGGCTTCTGAATTTTCAGTACTGTTGGTGAAACTGCATGGCAGGAGACAATAGACCCAAAGATTCAGTTGTAGTGTGGCTATCCTTACACCGTTCTAGGGCCTAAATAGCCTTTTGACGAAAATCCAGGACCCATCAAATCGCATAATACTTGAATGTCTCCTAAAAACCCGGCTGATCTCATTCAAGTGTAGCTTATGAGTATGAAACTGGTTCCAATAAACCTTCCTATGCAGCCTAATGTATCCAGGCTGGCACGCACAGCCTATTAGACCATGTCCTGAAAATCTTGTATTACTTAGGCAACAAGGCCCTGAGATCATCCGGACAGCCAGCAAGATCTCACCCGTCATGTTCCACAATAGAAGGGTGTACCTGCCCAAAAGGCATATTGCTTTGAGAAATTCGAGTGCCAAGCTGGCTGAGGAAAACATATTTTTCCAAAGCCATCAATCTGTTTTGACTCTCTATCCGGAAGATTGGTCACATAAGAATTTAGAATGGCCTTACTAGCTGAAGCATGGACTACAAGGGTTTCAGATGTAGTATGTCTAAATCGAGATCACCGGGGGCCTGTCTGTACCACCTAGCCACAGGTCGACTAACTGGAGGGTATGATACTCAAAGTATCAATAAGAGCTTCATTGAATCGGACGAGTGGTTCAGATCAAGTTGGACAAGGCTGAAGAATTTCAGTCAATAGTAGACAAATGCAAGTCTAAGATTCTGCTACTCTTTGTCCCACCACTGTGAAAGAGGCACTTTTTTCAATTGGTTTCCCGGGTGGTGCGTCTCGGTCCATCTCGTGGAACATGTCTAGCTCACACAGGCCCAAATATAAGCCATAATCAGCGCAATGAAGTTCAAGGAAATTACCCACCTCTTCCTCATACTCAGTATCATGCGGTACAATAGTTATTTTCTGAACTTGATCAGAATTGGGAAATAAGAGTCTCAAGACTCTGATAATATTGGTGTCAAGCAGAGGCTGAGGATTAGAGTCTGGCAGAATAATAACTGGTTCAGCTTTTGTAATCTTGTAGCATGACATAGGCCTTCAGTTGGCCAAAACTGATTCAGGTTCTTAGACAGGCGCTGACTTAGTAGTCAGTGTCAGCATCGAAGAAGATAGCACAGACATAGGAGCTGGTGTGGAGGTCTGAACCAGTGCTGGTACAGGCCCAGTAATAGGCCTCAAGGGGTGTGTCAGTTCAGACGAGAGCCATTGGGCAGAAGTAAAACTGGTGGCCCTATCAGCTCCCTGGGGCCCAAAGCAGAACTAGAGACAAGTTGAAGCTTTTGAAAATATCTGAAGCATGACTCCCATTAAGGCTGATATGTGCTGCAAGGTCGACGATGCCCTGGGTAATTTGGGCATGCTGGGACCAATTGTGGGACAGGTTTGATTCGGTAGTTCGGTAGACACTAAAGAGGAGAGATCTTTAGCTTGAAGCCCTCGTGCCTTCTCCCCGAACTTCAAGTGGATGATTTTGAGTATGGCTTATCTTTTTTGAACTCATGGCATATTTCTAACTTGGACTTACCTGAAGACTTTGAATGGGAAGTCGACATATCACAGGAATGCCTGTGACTTGCCCTTTGACTTGAAGCAGAACTTGTGCTTCGCCCATGATTTCCTCTTTTGTTTGCCAATGTAGAGCTTTGACTTTTGTTCTTGAGTCACATATGGATGCATTGCGGCAGACTTGTTGCATGTCTTTGAGACATGACCAGAGACCAAGTACCATAGGCATTCGTCCTGTGGGTCAGTGACTGACATCTGCTTCCTGCAGAACCAGCAAAGCTTGAATCCTGTCATTTCTGGAGGACGCACACTACTGGAGGAGCATTTGAGGTTACTGGAATACCATCAAAGTTGGGAGTGGGGCTCTGGACCGCATTGAAGGGCACAGAAAGAAAGAAGCCGGCATCAGCGTGGAGGGGTGATGCTTATATGTAGCTCCACTCCATCGCTTCAGGGGCAATATGGAGTCACCATGGAGCCACATGACACTATCTACCTGTGTGGAGGTGTATTGCCGGAAAAATATATCCAGATTCATTCCGGTGCCTAGGAGTATTCTAAAGATGAGGAATTATGCATTAGAATATTTGTGCCAGCCGTGAGCTCACCTAATCAAAGCTAAGGAGGCAATCACAAGATACTGCAGTTGAAGGCACTGCCATCTGTACCCCTATCTATGCCACCTATTCTGAGTTGTAGAGGAACACGTCTCTGGGGCCATTGTTTCAGGCAAAGGCCTTCATCTTGCACCACTGATCAAACAATGGATCATGAAATCACAAGAAAATGAGCTTGGCACAGAATAGAGGCCTAGGACAGAGCACCTTGAAAACTACCTCCATAACTTCTGTAGTAGCAACAGAGCTAGTAGGAGACACATCTGTTGGTGGCAATAACCCTGGACAAGGTCACTCAGACAACCAATGACAAAGCCCTCAAAATGGCCAATGTGTGTATGTATGTGGTATTGCACTACTGCCATTTAAATGGAGCCATATAGCTGCATCAGCCTAGACTTCTGTGTATCCCCAGAGGTCAAGCACTCAGAAGTTGATGGGAAGAATGCTAGAAAACAGTCTAAACCATTGCAATCCCTCTGGGGAGCATTCCCACCTGTCCTTTGTTGCCAACTGTGACACTCCGGACAGAGAGCCAGCATTTGCGAATCAGTACTGACCCTACGCCACATTGGAACAGTCCATCCTTACTCCAGGCAAGGCCCAACCAGGAGAGAACACAAGCACCCACAAACCAGTTTCAGCTGTGTTAGGCCTCGTTAGTGGGCTATAGCTTAGATCTCATGGCACAGCGAGCAAGGGGTCGCTGTCTGGGCATATCCGTAGCCACTTAGGGAGAACCCAAATACTGAAAGGGTGATGGGAGGAATTATTGCAAGCAGTCTAAACTGCTCGGGGTAGTATTCGAGCCCAGTGTTTTTCACCCACTGTGCCACTCTAAACAGAGACCTTCCACCACCTTCTACTCTGATCCCACCCTCCCCGCGCCAGAGAAGGCCAACACCTTATAGTGCTAGTGGACAAACACTTCAAGCTTAACAACGTTGAATTCCCACAAAACCTCAGGACTGGGTTTGGCATAGCTGCATCACAGCCAACAACCTCCGGCTAACAGTGAAGTGGAGTGCTTCATATACACTCTCCGGAAGGTGCAGTGGCTAACACAGACTGGTGTTAGCACACTGAGCTGACCATCTATCAGTCCCTTAGGGAGTGATGGAATGCACCGTACTCGACCATCAGGATAGCTTCTGCACCCTCCTGGAATTCGGGGTAATCAGATTCCAATACGTACTGCCCCTAATGCACGACTGCCACGCTGGGGTCAAATCCTGCATCCCCTTGAGCCTCAACTCTGACAAACGTAGTGGAGAAGGGCACAATGGCCATGGCCTGCAAGCCAGGAGAAGGTTTTTTTTAACTCCAACACATGGATCTGCAGGAGTGAATGTAAGGTTTCAATATTTAGAATGTCTCAAATGCACTGGTAGTCCTGGTGATTCCGTACGATTCCATAAACGTACATGGTGAAACATGCAAAACTGTTTTCCAGAGGTAATTTAATGTTGATTATATGTATTAGAGTGCAGACACACCAATATTAAAAGCTGTGGGTGGATATGTCTGACACAGCATTTTTTAATTTGTGGGACTATTTTTCTCAGTTAGGGATCCCTAGTCTCACCTCACTTAGTGAAAGGATGAGCACCCACCCGCACTCAGCACTGGTCAGGGAGGGCAGTGCTAGGTGGCAGTAGCAAGGCCAGGAGCAGCAAACATCAGGGTAGACAGGATTTTAATAACTTTGGGTGTTTGCAACTGCAATAAAAACGCTTTTTTAATGTTCAAAAGATAAACTGATATTCAGTAACTTGTTACCCAATCTCAATTTGCATTTGCGATTTGTTATTCAGTAGGGATGTGTTTAGGGCGTCCCTTCCAAATACCGATTCGCGGTAATATGCACCAATGTTCTGCATCTGAATTAGGGTAGCAAAATATTAATAGTTTACGACCAAACCAAGTGGTGATAACCCTTTCGCAGATGGGAAGGGGTCCCAGTTAGACCTCTTCCCCTTTGAGAATGTTAATAAAAAACACATTAAGAGAAGCCAGTGGTCCCAGGGACCACTGACTACTCCTAAAAAATGAGACTTAAACTTTCATTTCCTTTTTTAAGGAAAACAGCAGCATTTTGTAAAAAAGACTGCTTTATTTAAAACCAATCACAGGCATGGTGGTCTGCTGACCCCATCAGGCCACTATCCCTGTAATAGTAGCGATTCCTAATGAGATCGCACGTTGTGACATAACTCATTAATATTCATGAGATAGGTTGATTTGTGACCCACTAGGAATGGCTAATCAAAAAACAAGTTCTGTACCTTAGCAATAGCGATTTCCTAATTGCGATTTGGAGATTATTGCAATTAGGAAATCTCTGTTCATAATGTTAGCAGATCTGGCTCAAAGTCATTTCCTGCCTTCGCATGTGTTTACTGTGCTCAACTCCGATGGTAAGCTATGTGGGTAGTCAGGCTGATTAACTGACATCAACCCTCTTTGTGTTGTTCCCATGAGGTGTCTATAGCTTTAAAGTTTTTCTGTATGGTGCTTTTTCTGCCTTCTCTGTGTCACTTTTCCACCTTTTTCCTTGTGAAAAATCCTATATGAGAAACAGATTTGTAAAGAGATGTACCTGATAGGTGGGACACTTGGTATTCCTGATAGATCAGAAACCATTCATTGGGTGTCTGTATGGGATTTAGATTGATATAATTTTTGTGCAAGTAACCCACACCTATGCAAAAAAAAAAAAAAACTCTAACTCATGTTTTGTGGTATTACTTACCTTTGAGCCTGGCCAAGACCCCATGCAGATGACAGTTTCAGAGCAGGAGATATAGAGAAGTGGTTCTTTGGATCATTTTTCAAAAATAGCCAAAAATGTGCCTGTTTCCGCTCAGCATGTGCAGCAAACCAAGAAAGGAGCCCCAGGTGCAAAGCTGATGGGTGCTCGCCACGGAATTAAGACAGGCAAGCTCTTCAGTAGACAATGAAGAACCGAGCTCTTGTACATAAGGTCCTAGACCAGCAGCGCCTGCACCAGATGCAACATAATCCAGCACCATCTCCTGGGCGTTGACACTTGCATTGTCCTGCCCCAAGCCCAGTGGATTGCTGACATGACCCATCGGCCTGTCTGGCTCTGTTGGGTGGAGAGATGCTGTGTCAAGGCGCATACACCCAGCGCTCCGTAGAAGATGCCTGGGATAATAAAGCAGAGGATCACGGGCAGAGATGGGCAGTCAAGATCTGCCTACAAGGTTGTCTCACTCGTTTTGTGCCTCTGTTGCACAGACAAGCAGAGGCCACTAGCCCTGCTGCAACCACCCACACAATAATCTCCATGCACCCACTGTCTGACTTTTACTAAGAAAGTAGCAATCACTGATTGGAGTCATTTCATACATGGATATATTCCAACTGAGTGGGCTTTGTAGCAAAAAAGCCAACAGATTACACTAGATGATTATGATGACGACAATAATAATAATAACCATAATAAAGCACTCTTAAGGACAAAGAACAGCTCTGGTTTCCTGACTGCTATGAACGGGGCGTGAGCAAAGCAGGGAAGGGATGAACAACGAAATAGATACAGTCATTGCAAGACTTGATCCACTCTATGGACAACATTGACAGTTTCGAACCCACTCTAAATCGCAGTGGGCACCAGTTGGCATAGCGTAAAGATGGCAGACTTCAGAACTCGTCCAAGTAGCTTTATCCCAGAGGATACACGGATGCTTTAATCATTTTCACACCAGTGCCAATATAGGTCAATTTAGAGTAGTTCAGTCGGGATGGGAGAAAGTGAACTAGACCAAGTGTAACACTCTGAACCCATGTTCAGATAGTAATGGTACAGGCTTACCAGTGCATCACCAGAGCTTTAAGATTATGGCTCCCAGTTCCAGTCCTTCTCAGCTATTCCAGGCTTGGTCCAGGGATGCCTGTCGAAGTGAACGCAGTGGGTTGCTAGCCAGCACAGAACCTAAGTCTTGGCTGGTTAGCCCTCATCCACTCACAGATGTGAAGCACAGTGCCAGGTCAATGGTACCCTTCCTCTAATGGTTTCAACACAGAACACCAACGGGAGTCAGCGCTGTAGAAGGGGTGGCAAGTCGTTGCTGTCTGATAAAAGTAAACTGATAGGAATCTAGCACCTCACATTGGAAATCAGAGGGATTGGGATTGGAGATCATCTAGCTGGACTTGTTTGTAGCACTTCCTAAAATTATACATAATGTCCTGTGGCCTCACGTTACCCCCAACGACACATGGTCATTGTGCCCACAATAATCTTGCACTACCCAGCAGCTGTGTGCCCACAGTTCGGTACCTTAAGATGATCTTGTCATCCCCTATGTCGTTACAGATGCTGCTTCCATGTAATGCTCAATGCCTTGTTCTGGATAGCTTTATTCTACCCTCGCAGCCCGTCCCCAGTAACCCAACCCTTATCTCATCCTCTCTGTCCCGCGTCTTGTACTTCAAGGTTCCATCCTCACCTTATTTTGCCCAGTGCCCCATCACACTGTCTTACCTTGTACCCTGTCACTGATTACCTTGCCCAGTCCCCTACTCCACTCACCAAGAACTTCCCCCGTCTTGCTCCAGACCATTTTGCAGATGTTGCCCTTCTTATCCAGCTTCCTCATTCTGAGCACTGCTCAGCTCAGTTCTTGGAATAAGATGGTCTTGTCCAAACCCCTATCTGGTTCCTCCACATTCCTCTCCACCACAGTGCTATCAATAGTGTCTTTGATCATCTTGTCCTAATCCCTGTACCAATGCCCTAGCACAATCCATTCCCCTTCCTGTTCCATGCCCTATGACAATCCTATCCGACTCCGTACCGTGTTCTGGTTGGTCTTGTCCCAACCTCTTTGCCGCCTTCTATGCCATACCACACCTTACCCTGGTTAGTCCTATACCATTCCTTACCCCACCCCTGTGCCACTCTACACTCATCCTCCTAGCACTGCCTCCCTTTCTCCCATTTTGCTCCCTTGTCCCACTCAATATCATTCCCTGACTGGTCTCAACCCCTCCCCTATACCATTCATATCCCACTCTATACCTTTTCCTGGATAGCCTTGTCTCACCCCCAGTGCCATCATCTATCCCACTCCATAATTTGTTATAGATGGTCCTGTCCCATCTCAAATGGCACCCACATCTCACGCTGTGCCTTGTCTTCAGTAGTAGTGTCCAATTCCTTATGCCACCCTCTTCGCTCTCATATTTGTCCCTACCACACTCCATACTTAGTTCTACTTGGTGTTCCCCATCCTCTAAACCATCCCTACCCCCACGCCTATATATCTCGCTATCCCAACTCCATACCTTGTCCTGGATGGTCTCGTCCCGCTCCTGGATCTCCTTCTTCAGACCCTGAATGTCCTTCTCCAGAGACTTGATGACCGCCTGAAGCTTCAGCTGCTCCATTCTCAACCGTTCAATGTCAATGGTCCGTTCTTCAATCTCTTTCTGTAGACTACTGAACTGGAGAGGCACAAAGCATTGAACTCAGAGAGGCCGATAGGAGAAGCTGAGGGTGTGAAAGTGAGAGTAAAAATAATAGAGAAAAACTGAAGGAACCACATAGAAACAGATCAAAACGAGAAAGACTAAGGAAAAAAGGGAGGAAGATGATAAGGAGAAAAGAAAGAATAACTGAAAAAAAGAAGACAAAGGAAACAAAGCTAAATCTGGATCTAGACTCCGGTGTGGAACCAGAGGATCCCTGCAAAATGCAGTACATGGCTGCATGCAAATCACTGTTGCTATAATCTGCACTCCACAGTACAGCTCTCCCAATGCCTGGCCCTGCCACCCTATCCCCAACAGGTACCTCTCCCATTCACCATTGGTATGACATGGACGTATCTGACCCTTCCATCCCACGTATCACTGGTCCTTTGCACATTCCCTACCAGGATCACCCCACCCCCTTTTGGCCTTACCACTGAATCCCAACTGGTATTGTGATCTATAGGTCTAACTCGCAACATGTGACACTGCCACCTCGTTTACCACAGGTCCCTTCACGGGTGTGATCAAGTCTGAGGCACATTATATGTGAGCGGCACCTCTCTTCCCCAACCTGTATGACCTACCCCACAGCGAGCCTTGCCCCCCTGCTCCGGAGTACTGCTGAAACCAAGCGTGGCTCTGTAGCTTCTTGTCTATAACCCATCCCTATGGCGCACATATATAAAGCCCTGCTGCCCTGGTGACTAGGTATACTCAATTCATCATCAGTAAGGAGACCCAATGCCTGGTCCTCTCGCCCACTCCTGACTTGTGCCTCTCCTATCCTGCATCAGTAGCCTCAACTCCAACACATGTACCATGCTCCTGACTCTTCTCTCTCACACTGCTCATCAGTATGACTAAGCCAGCAATGGGGGCTGTTGCCCAGTCCAAACTGTATCTCGACTATCTTGTATCATTTTCCCACCACATCCCTAGTCCAGCTATTCTATTCATAAATGTAGTATCTTCTTCACCTAGTATTACAGACACACGCCGGGCCTGATACTATCAACCCACTCCAAACTGACCACTCCCCTCCATCATCACAATGGCCCACACCATGCCTGGCTCTCCCGTCCCACTTCTCACTGGTAGGCATTCCACATCCCAAGACAGGCTATGTTCCTTCCCTTCTGATTGATATCTATATCACATTCTACTCTAGGCTATGGTACCTGAATCTTGAATAATACTCCTTCTTCCTCAGTCTCATTCACCTTCTGTGTAGGAAGCAGGCTCTTTCTATAGATTACCAAAAAGAGGTATGCTGTGGAAAGAGTCCAGGTATCCCTTTTAAGTGGATAGGGACATGCTCTAGCAATCTCAATGTGCTCTATCTGGGGTAGTGTGGTTGAGCAGTCTTTGGCTCATCAGAGAGGAGTGTAAGACATTTGTTGCATACACACAGCCAGGAAATGATACACACACACCCAATAAGGAGATCCACACCCTTGTCCCTTGTTTCTCGTGATGCCAGGTCCTCCCCTCAATTACAGGTTGGACTCTCACCCCTCCCACAGTATATCAGCATTCTATGATTAGATGCCCTGTTCTTATGGGCACCTTATTCATCATCATGTCCGTCTCCCCACAGTTAGGTGTTCAATCTGTAGCGCGGTAAACCACATTTAATACCACTTTTTCCTCATGACGCCTGTCCCCCTCCTCAGCCACGGGTTGTACTCACAACTGTTCCACAGTGTAACTCATCTCATGTCCCTTGTCCCTCCCACAATGGATCCCACCGAATGCCCCTGTTCTGAGAGGTACCTTTATCCTCAAGATACCAGTTTTTTCTGCTGCTTGATGGCCTCCCATCCCTCCCACAGTATACCTCCATTCTATGATTCTAAGCCACTGTTCTGACCGGCACATCCTTCTCATAATCCCAGCCTCCTCCACAGGCTACAGGTCGAAGTCCCATCTGTATTGCAGTATTCCACATTTAATGCTTCTTGTTCCTCAGGACACCAGCCCCACTCCTCAGCCACAGATTGTACTTGCATTGTACCACAGTGTAGCTCATCTCAGGCCTCTTGGCCCTTCCACAGTTTACCCCATCCCAGGCCCCTGTTCTGACTGGTACCTCTGACCTCATGACACCAGTTCTTTCTGACGCAGGCTGGACTCCCATCCCTCCTGCAGTAGTTAAACAAAGCAGACACACTAGATTCCTAACTAACAATTGAGAGAACTGCTACCCTGATATTAAAAAAAACAATCAGAACAGATAAAAAATCTCAATCTGTATCATCCATCCAAGAAATTACAACTTCAGAACTTGAAGACCAGTTAAAAACTAGCAGCTGGTCATCTGCCCATCAGACTCCTGCTCTCCACAAATTCCCTCAATCATCTTCAGTTATCCCTGTCAGAAATATTATCAGTAACACCTTAAACCAGGAACTTCCCAGAGATATTGAAGAAAGCAATCGTTCACCCTCTATTTAGGAAGAACAACTTGGGCACTCCACACCCCAACAGCTACAGACCAATTGCCTAAGCAAACCTTTGGCCACTCTCATAATTCATGGAAGCAAATCACCCATTCTCAGACCAGCAAATCAGATTCCGGCGAGGAAGAGGGATTGAATCAGCCCTAATCATAATTTGGGGTGACTCAAAAAATCACAATCGACAAAAGTGGTGTAGCTGCATTACAACTCCTGAACCTTTCAGCAATGATAAATTAGTCCTTAGACTGAATGAAGTCGGTATAGACGGCATTCATCTCACTTGGATTTCCTCTTACCTTAACAGGTCCTACCTGACTCACACAGCCCTGTTCTCATCAAATCATCACTGCACTAAAACAGAAATTTCACAAGGATCTATCATTTTGCCTCTTCTTTTCAACAGATACATGAAATCACTACTAAAATGTATCAACAGTTTGAGTTGTGTGCTACAACTACAGACAACACACGGATCATTTTTAAACTGGAAGACCCTTAGTTTGAATCATCTTTGACTCTACACTTTCTAGGAATACTCAAGTGGCTAGGATGCCTCAATCAACCTATAATCAATGAAAGCACCTAAACACACTGTTCCACATCTTCAAAAGGTACAAGCAGCATCACCAGTCATCCTCTCCAAACTTGAGTATGCAACAGACTATACCACTACGCTATACTCTTGAATATGAGAAGGTTGGAAAGAATCCAAAACTCAGATGCAAGACTACGTCTAAATGGAAATACTTAACCCCACGTCTTTCCAGTCTTGGGGGCTCTACACCGGATTCCACATCTCAGGTTAGAATATCATCTGGCTCATAGTGCTTGGCATTTCATGCCCCTTGCTCCTCATGATGTCAGTCTCCCCATCAACACCCCCTTGCCCCTACAATATCCTCCATCCCATGTGTCTCTGTTCTGTTGGGTGCCTTCTTCCTCATGATGCTAGTCTAGCCCTTCAGCTGCTTGTTGGACTTCCCAACCCTCACAACATATCGTATTAGGCGCCACCATGCTATCAGGTATCCTTTTCGCCAAGATGCCCGTCACAGTTTTCACCCACAGGTTGGACTCACACCCCTCCCTCAGTACACAACATTCAATGCCCCCGTTCTATAGGGTACCTTCTTCCTCATTATGCCAGTCTCGCCCTTCAGCCGCAGGTTGGTCTCCTTCTCATCTCTCAGCCGCCGTTCATACTTTATCTTCATGTCCTGAATCTCTCGATCTCCATCCTCTTCGATTTGCTTTTTCGTCTCTTCATACTCTCGAAGCTGCTGCCTAGCATCATCATTGGCCTACATAGTGAGCAGGACAACAGACTGTAAAAAGGGTGCATATCGTTCCAGGAAAGAGGGTCTTAGGGACTGCAGGTCGAAGAAGTACCCATCAAAGCAAAAGGCATGTGGAGCAACAGGGGAGCCTTCATCATATCTGCAGATACTGAATTAGTTATGGTCGGATTATGCTCAGGTGGTAATGAGGAGGGTACTGGAGGTAACAAATCTAGAGGGCACCGGTCAAATCTGGCAGGCTGCTTTAAGGTGGGTGGAAAACAAGCTGGACAGAGCACCCGCCAACCCTGGGAGGGTGCTTTAAGGGAGGGCTGGAAAAGGGTTGGGATAACACCGATGAAACCTAGAAGCATGCCTTAAATAAGTGTGGGCAAAGAGTAGGGAGCCCATCCATCAAACCAAGGACAGATGTGTAAGACAGAGTGGGGAGAAAAACTGACATGTGCAGGTAGGAGGAGTTAGAATGCATTCGTACCCCCAGTGGTTGAAGAGGAGTACACATTCCACAGGGGTTGTGGTGGAGTAAGACAAGCAGCACAAAATTCAAATGTGGAGGGGACATATTAGAATGGGCACTCATTACACCTTGGGTGGAGTGAGGGAGAGCTAGGGGAGAAACCATCTTCCCACCAATATGGAAAGTTAGAAGGATGTTCATTAGACCTAGGAAAGGTGGGTGAGTTAGGGAAAAACTCACTAAACCTGGGGAATCCGAAGTAAATATTCAGAAATGATCTGGAGTTTATCTGAACAACGGGGACAGTGGCCGTCTTGAGTATATACAACGATGGAGAAGACAGGTGAGTGCCCAGTGCTGCACTGAGGGAGGCAGAGGGGTCGCAATCTTTATACTAGGGAAGAAATCAGAGTTACACCCGGAGAGGGAGGTACAGAAGCAGCCTGGGTGTTGAGCGGTGGAAAGGCTGTAATCTCTGGGAGCAAATGGGAAACTGCTACTATTTATAGAGATCAATGCATATTGATTACCAATCAAACATCACCCATTTAGTAATTACTTTCACATAAATTAAGAACCATCCAATAAATCTGCAGATAATGCAAGGAGATCATCAAAACACCTGCATGACCAAAGAAGGTGAGGTCCCAAGGGACTTGAGACAGGACACCTTTTACATCCTCCACAAAATACACAGAGAACACTATTCAGGGAACATGCCAGCTTCTCTCCCTACAGCTGCAAACATCTCAAACTGGGTAGGACACTTTATAAAGCCCCTCATGAAGAAAACAGCCAGGTACCCACAGGATCTCACAAACCTGAACACCAAACTGCAGACTTTTGGACCCTCTCCAAATAGAAAAATAGATAGCATATATGGACGTAAGATGTTCAATACGAATGTGTCCTATAAGGACGGTGGCACAGTGAGAGACAGAATTACTGGAATGGCAAGATGGCTCAACACAGACGGTAATTCAACTTGCACAAGTTACAACATACAATGTGCATTGCTTGAAATAGGTATCTACTTCAAAAAATGCACACAACATTGAGTAAATTGCACCACCCTATGCAAATTGTTTTCCACACAACTTGGCCTGTGGTGATGGGGTATGCAGAAATGGATGAACTGGTGCAGTGGGCATCCAACAACAGGGTTACCACAGAAGTTAGAGGAGGTAAAGCAAGCTGTTAGGACTAGCATGCATCGCAATGAGCGTGAAGTGCCATTGATATTAAGAAACTGCAGAAGGCAACAAGAGGAATTCCGAACACATCTGACAGAGTGCCACAAACCTCCAGAAATATGTTTAACAAAACACCACATATGAGAGGTACTGTAGCCTCACTGTAGTGCTTCATAGATATGCAGCAGATTTCTCCTGAGCAGCTGCCATTTTGGAATGGTTTACTGTAGGAATGTAGCATGCATGGCCACCCATCTTTCTTGAGTGAGTGTTAGATGTTTTGTTACTCTTGGTTCTGGCCATCCTGTGGGTGCAGACATGGCTACAGTTCTCTTTGTGAAAGGTTTATCTCAGGTGAGTCTCTCCTGCTTTCAGTGGGCTTGAGACTTTGGTATCCTGGGTAGGATGGCATTGCCATCTTAGCAAGAAGGCACAGGATTGTGTTCAGTGGTACCATGATGGGACAGGAGTAGAAGATGGCCATCTACATGCCCTGGCTGAGTTGTACATACAGGGTCAAAACATGAATCAGAAGGGTCGAATTGTATGCAGGCCCTAGCTGAGAAGCAGGAGCCCTGGGCCAATGATCAGCAGGTGGAAGAAAGCTGGTTGCGAGCCCCACATGGGCACCATGGAAGAAACCCATGTGAGAACCACTAGAAAAACATACAAAGACTCTCCAAGTCACAGAGTAAACACATTTCACTCAGAATATTGGAGTTTGTATTGGCAGAGAACAAATGAGTGACAACAGAGGTAACTACCTTTACCTCCCTGACATGAAAACATCTTATCAGTAGGTAGAAGATAAGAAAAACAACACAAAGGGAATTACAAAAACAAAAAAAAAAAAAAACTTTAATATACACTTCTTTGAGAAAAATGCATGAATGGGCAGAACTTTTGGGCACGAACCATACTGACAAAGTAAACAAAACCAAAAAGAAACTGTGGGATGAGGTGTCACTGATCTGCATTCTAGGAAGCTGGAGAGCCTTTGACACTTTAAAAGAGTGCAATTTTCCTCTATACAACATTATATATGCATAAGAAAACAATTTCTTCTCATTTGTTTCTTTAAAAGGGAACAAATAAAAATAGTTTGTGCAGGCATTCTGCTCTACTTAATTGAAAACCCATTTTTACTTTCTTGCAATTCTTTTTGTGTGTATTTTATTGTATCAAAAGATTAAAAAATGTTTCCTTTACACTCACATTCTTTTTAAAATGTTTTTATTTTTCTCTATCAAACAGAGTCATGGTTTTGAATGTCACTGAAGATAACAGGGTGGAGAACATTTCCTAACACTCTGAACAATATACAGTGAGATTTCATTGGCCAAGAACTTCATTGGCAACAAATGTACTCAATATCAGCCACCCTGATCAAAGTCAGCCCCGCACTACACAATACAACCAACTGCTAACAAATGATTCCACCTACCTGGTCGTTGCCAGGCCTCAACATGCAATCAACCACTAATCCCCTTCCCCCCAGAAAGCACCACACACTAGATCATCCATGGATCTATAAAGAATTGAAGATGATCCTGCTCAAGCAATTACAGCCAAGACTCAACACAAGATCAACCACCCTATTCCAAAAACAAGATCATCCATGGATCCATGAAGAACTCAAGATGACCCTGCCCAGGCAGTTACAGCCAGGGCTCAATATGGATTGAGACAAGTAATGTCCTTTCCCCACCTGATAACCAAACACACTATCACCTGCAGGTTAATAAAGAACTCAAGATAATGCTGCCCAGGCAGTAGGGCTGCCACCTTTCCAAGAGAAAAATACCACTCATTTCTTATTGTTTTAAGAGAGTGCAAAGGCCCTAGGTGAATTACAAAATAGGACATTAAAGAAAATTGCATGTATTCATTTGTAGCATCACTTTTCTGCCTTTCTTTAATTCTTATTCAGGGATTGTGAACACATCTCCAGAAAATATTTTAAAGCACTTTTTATTTATATTTGCTGTTGGTCCAGATAAGGGCTAAAAATAACAGCTTTAGGTGATTTTGCTTATTTTTGTTCTTGTCGGGACATTAAAATACTGGTGGTGCTGGTAGAGAACCGGCCAGGTGGCAACCCTGCCAAGCAGGCAGATTGAGTTCTTAGCATGCAATTACCTGGCCAAAGACCTTGCCCTGAACCACAGCCAAACACAGGGACACAAAGTCTCATTAAACACAGGACAGTCTCGTTTCTAGCAACCAATGCCTAAAAATTAACCTTGTGAAAACACAATGTTTAGAGGGACATGAATAACATGGTAGCGGGATGATGCAGTCTCTAGAAGAACATGTTCTTACTACAGGGGCACTTTGCCTGCACCACAACCCAAGGGTGGAGAGCATGGGAAGACCTAGACCAGGGAAGGTCCTGATTACCTGCTCTAGCTGCATGATCTTGTCCTGCAGTTTGGCTTCGTAGTACTCTGTCATCTCCTCCAGGGCCAGGGTCTTGCTGGTCTCCATCTCATGGAGCTGCTTCTCATAATCCTCCTGCATTCGCTGTGATTTCACCTGCAGCTCCTGGTATTTCTCATATTCCAGCATCAACTTCTGGTTATTAGATGATTCTGGAGGAAATAAAGAGGACGACTGTTAGAAATGGGGGCTTTGGTTGGTAGTCAGGTTGCCCACTGTCCAAGCAAGGACCCTCTCTCTAGTCAGGGTAAGTCACACACAATCCAAATTATCCTGTGCCCACCCTCTGTTAGCTTGGCACTGAGGAGTCAGGCTTAACTTAGAAGGCAATGTGTAAAGTATTTGTGCAATAACTCAAACAATAAGACAGTATAGTACCACGAAAATACACCACACAGTGTTTAGAAAAATATAGAATATTTATCTGGATAAACGTAGGTCAAAAAGTATACATTGAGATATCACTATAAAAATGATATAAAGTGTCTTTAGTCTTTAAAAAGCAACAAGTGTCTCTTGCAAGCACACAGTACCTGGTTTGCGTTCAAATTCTCCGCAAGGGACCGCAGAGAAGGAGATGAGTGGAAAACAGGGAGGTGTGCGTCGATTTTTCCGTCGCACACAGACGATGCGTTGGCGAGTTTTCACGCAGGGCAGGCTCTGCGTCGATTTCCTGGTGCATAGACTGGGATCCTCTTCGGGCTGCGGGGTTTTCGGACGCCCCAGGGACGATGTGTTGAAAGCCTGGGTGTGCAAGAAGAAGTCACAGGGGCTGCGTCGATCCAGTGGGCGATGCGTGTAAATTTCTGCTGCACGGCTGGTGTTGCGTCGATTCCTCTCAGGAAGTCGGGCTGCGTCATTCCGGATTGGCTTTGCATCGATCCAGTGGGCCGTGCATCAAAGTTCCGGTTGCAACGCTGGTGCTACGTCAATCTTATCTTCCAAAGTCGGGCTGCGTCAATCTGGTTCAGCGTGCAGTAATATTCTCACTGCGATGCAGGCTGTGCGTCGAATTTTCACCGCACAAGGAGTTATTTTGCAGGATGAAGTCTTTTTGGTCCTGAGACTTCAAGGAACAGGAGGCAAGCTTTATCCAAGCCCTTGGAGAGCACTTCTCAGTAGAGCCAGAGGGCAGCAAGGCAGCAGGGCAGCAGTCATTTGCAGAAAAGCAGTCAGGTGAGTCCTTTGAGCAGCCAGGCAGTTGCTCTTTGCAGGTTGCAGATTCTGGTTCAGGGATTCTTCTCCAGTGGTATTTTGTCCAGAAGTGTCTGAGTTGGTAGGGTTAGAGGCCCTGTTTAAATACCCAAATGTGTCTTTGAAGTGGGGGAGACTTCAAAGAGTGGCTTGGAAGTGCACAAGGTCCCTTTTCAGTTCCATACTGTCTGCCATGGTCCCAGTAGGGGGTTTGACAGTCCATTGTGTAAGGGCAGGCCATTGTCCTTTCAAATTTAAGTGTCAGGCCCTCCACCCTCCCAGCCCAGGAATACCCATTCAGTATGCAGATGTGTGCAGGTGTGACTGAGCATCCTGTGTTTGGGGTTGTCTGAGTGAAATGCACAAGGGAGCTGTCAAGTAACCCAGCCAAATGTGGATTGGAGACAGGCTGTAAGGCACAGAAGGATTTGAGTGTAGTGAAATGCTCGCTTTCTGGAATAGCAATATTAAATCCAACTTCCCCAGTCAGCAGGATTTTGTATTACCATTCTGGCCATACTAAATATGACCTGGTTACTCCTTTCAGATCAGAATCTACCACTCAAACAGTATATGAGGGTAGCCCTAATGCTATCCTATGAAAGGAGCAGGCCTCACAGCAGTGTAAAAACAAATTTAGGAGTTTTACACTACCAGGGCACATAGAACACACAGGTTCATGTCCTGCCTTTTACCTATATAGCACCCTGCCCTATGGGCTACCTAGGGCCTACCTTAGGGGTGACTTATATGTAGAAAAAGGGGAGTTTAAGTCTTGGCAATTACTTTTAAATGCCAAGTCGAAGTGGCAGTGAAACTGCACACACAGGCCCTTCAGTGGCAGGCCTGAGACATGGTTAGGGAGCTACTTATGTGGGTGGCACAACCAGTGCTGCCGCCCACTAGTAGCATTTAATTTACAAGCCCTGGGCACATGTAGTGCACTTGACTAGGCACTTACAAGTAAATTAACTAAGCCAATTGGGTATGAGCCAATTTCACCATGTTTTAAGGAGAGAGCATATAATTTTAGCACTGATTAGCAGTGGTAACGTGTGCAGAGACCTAAAGCCAGCAAAAATTAGGTCAGAAAAAGAGAAGAAGGAAGGCAAAACGTTTGGGGGTGACCCTGATGAAAGGCCATTTCTACCAACGACAGATTATTTTGAAGAAAGTCAACAGGAGGCAACAACTGAGGCCCATGAAACCCTGTATGAAGCCACCTTGTTAGCCAAGGAAATATGGACTCTGCAAGTTAGGATCTGGAATTATGGGCGTTTGCCTCCCCAAATATATATCTCAAACCCTTACACCAAAGTCTCACAACACTATTTAGGACCATCTATTTCACAGTAACCCCTGGGGTATGTTGTGGTTTCCCACTGCCTTCTTTCTTCCTGGCTGTTATAAGTAGTTTATACGTCCAGCAGCCAGAGACAGATCTAGTCTGTAAAGTGTGCTTTTCACACACACTGCTGTAAACTTTTGGTTCTGTCTCATTCCAGAGCAGAAGGGTTGCGTCCTGGAACATGCTGGGTATGGGTGATGATGTGAAGAAAGGTTGTGGGTTTCAGAACAGAATGCATGTGGAAGTAGACAGCAGTGGGTGTTTCAATGGAACAATGCAACAAGACAACTGGCAAAGAACCATGAGTCGCCTGAGAACACTGGGAATAGAGGCAGCGCAACAGGAAGTGAGGGCTATACAGTCCTGTCACACTTCAAACTGCAGATGGACTACACAGCAAGGTTTCTGCATGAGACTTCAGCTTCCTGTATGAGTGTAAACTTTCAAACCAGTTCTGAATATTGTACTTTGAAAATATCACAGATAGGAAATCGACTATAAAAATATTGTGAAGGTAAATATAGATTTACGATTCTTAACTTCACATCTGCACACCTGAAAAAGCTAATAAATACACATTCAGCCAAGTGAGGTGGTGATCCCCTGGGCTGGGGTGGGGTGGGGGGGGGGGGAGGGGAGAATTTAGGATGGGGGGGGACTCTGAGTACCATCCGCCACCCCCCCTTGTTACAAATACACAATGACCCCCAGTCTTGGCCCACTCAGTGGCTTCAAAAAGACGAATTGGGTGAACCCGTACTTTTTTTCTCCCCCACAGATCCACCCAGATTTGCGCCCCAAAAAAAAAAAAATGTTTTTTTGGCCTGGTGGGGGAGGGGGGCGTCTGACCCCCCACCCACCAGAGCTAAGGGGAAACAGTGTCTGTACCCTGGCCCCTTTAAACTTTGTTTTTTTACATTTGAGAACAATTCTCTCTCTCTCTCTCTCTCTCTCTCTCTCTCTCTCTCTCTCTCTCTCTCTCTCTCTCTCTCTCTCTCTCTCTATATATATATATATATATATATATATATATATATAGATTTAGCTATATATAATATATCTTCAAAATATGTAGATGTGGAGTTAAGAAAGTTAAGAAATGTAAATCTATATTTATAGGTTTATGGTTTAGGCATTACTTTAGAATTTCTAATGTTTGTGTAGTTTCGTTTTGTTTTTATCCTTGGAATAAATAAAGCTTTCTGGACTATAACTACAGTTTAACCTTTGTTTTTTACATTTGAGAAAAATGATCTACCTCTCTCTCTCTATATATATATATCTATATATACACACATATATATGTAGAGAGAAAGAGAGAGAGGGGATGAAATAGATAAGATAGATTTAGCTATATATAATATCTCTTCAAGATATGTAGATGTGAAAATTAGAGCTGATCTAACAGACCCAGCAAATATTAGATTCAATCAGGTTTTCAGACATCCAAAATGAATATGTATAAGATAAATATACATAGAATTCATTTTAGTGAAGGCTATTTTCATATTTATGATCGTTATGAAAAGCCAACTCTATGTTAGAGCCTGGTGAGCGAAACCCCTGTTTTCACAGGAGGGAAGGAAGTGTAGGAAAGTACCATCTTGCCTGGCATGTTACCCCCATATTTCACTGGATATATGTTGTTTTAGTCTATGTGTCACTGGGACTCTGCCAGGCAGGGCCCCAGTGCTCATAAGTATGTGCCCTGTATGTGTTCCCTGTGTGATGCCTACAGGCATAAGTATGTGCCCTGTATGTGTTCCCTGTGTGATGCCTAACTGTCTCACTGAGGCTCTGCTAACCAGAACCTCAGTGGTTATGCTCTCTCTGCTTTCCAAATTTGTCACTAACAGACTAGTGACTAAATGTACCAATTCTCATTGGCATACTGGTACACCCATATAATTCCCTTGTATATGGTACTGAGGTACCCAGGGTATTGGGGTTCCAGGAGATCCCTATGGGCTGCAGCATTTCTTTTGCCACCCATAGGGAGCTCTGACAATTCTTACACAGGCCTGCCACTGCAGCCTGAGTGAAATAACGTACACGTTATTTCACAGCCATTTTTCACTGCACATAAGTAACTTATAAGTCACCTATATGTCCAACCCTCACCTGGTGAAGGTTAGGTGCCAAGTTACTTAGTGTGTGGGCACCCTGGCACTAGCCAAGGTGCCCCCACATTGTTCAGGGCAAATTCCCCGGACTTTGTGAGTGCGGGGACACCATTACACGTGTGCACTATACACAGGTCACCACCTATGTATAGCGTCACAATGGTAACTCCAAACATGGCCATGTAACATGTCTAAGATCATGGAATTGTCACCCCAATACCATTCTGGTATTGAGGGGACAATTCCATAATCCCCCGGGTCTCTAGCACAGAACCCAGGTGCTGCCAAACTTGCCTTTTCAGGGTTTGCACTGCAGCTGCTGCTGCTGTCAACCCCTCAGACAGGTTTCTGCCCTCCTGGGGTCCAGCTAGCCCTGGCCCAGGAAGGCAGAACAAAGGATTTCCTCTGAGAGAGGGTGTTTCACCCTCTCCCTTTGGAAATAGGTGTGAAGGGCTTGGGAGGAGTAGCCTCCCCCAGCCTCTGGAAATGCTTTGATGGGCACAGATGGTGCCCATCTCTGTGTAAGCCAGTCTACACCGGTTCAGGGATCCCCCAGTCCTGCTCTGGCGCGAAACTGGACAAAGGAAAGGGGAGTGACCACTCCCCTGACCAGTACCTCCCAGGGGAGGTGCCCAGAGTTCCTCCAGTGTGTCCCAGACCTCTGTCATCTTGGAAACAGAGGTGTTGGGGCACACTGGACTGCTCTGAGTGGCCAGTGCCAGCAGGTGACGTCAGAGGCTCCTTCTGATAGGCTCTTACCTCTCTTGGTAGCCAATCCTCCTAACTTGGTAGCCAAACCTCCTTTTCTGGCTATTTAGCTTTGGGGAATTCTTCAGATAACGAATGCAAGAGCTCACCAGAGTTCCTCTGCATCTCCCTCTTCGACTTCTACCAAGGATCGACCGCTGACTGCTCCAGGACGCCTGCAAAACCGCAACAAAGTAGCAAGATGACTACCAGCAACATTGTAGCGCCTCATCCTGCCGGCTTTCTCGACTGTTTCCTGGTGGTGCATGCTCTGGGGGTCGCCTGCCTTCACCCTGCACCAGAAGCTCAGAAGAAATCTCCTGTCGGTCGACGGAATCTTCCACCTGCTAACGCTGGCACCAAAAGACTGCATCACCAGTCCTCTGGGTCCCCTCTCATCCTGACGAGCGTGGTCCCTGGAACACAGCAACTCTGTCCAAGTGACTCCCACAGTCCAGTGACTCTTCACTCCAAGTTTGGTGGAGTTAAGTCCTTGCCTCTCCACGCCAGACTGCTAAGCTGTGTACTGCGTGATTTGCAGCTGCTCCGGCTCCTGTGCACTCTTCCAGGATTTCCTTCGTGCACAGCCTAGCCTGGGTCCCCAGCACTCCGTCCTGCAGTGCACAACCTTCTGAGTTGTCCTCCGACGTCGTGGGACCCCCTTTTGTAACTTTGCGTGGACTCCGGTTTACTCTTCTTCTAAGTGCCTGTTGGGGTACTTCTGCAAGTGCTGCCTGCTTCAGTGAGGGCTCTCCGAGTTGCTGAGCGCCCCCTCTGTCTCCTCCTCCAAGTGGCGACATCCTGGTCCTTCCTGGTCCTTAGCAGCACCCAAAAACCTCTACCGCGACCCTTTCAGCTAGCAAGGCTTGTTTGCGGTATTTCTGTGTGGGAACACCTCTGCAAGCTTCATCGCGACGTGAGACATCTATCTTCCAAAGGAGAAGTTCCTAGTCCTCTGCTTTCTTGCAGAACTCCAAGCTTCTTCCAACTGGAGGCAGCTTCCTTACACCTGCATCCGGGGTTTCCTGGGCTCCTGCCCCCCCTGGACACTGTCGCGACTATTGGACTTGGTCCCCTTGTCTTACAGGTACTCAGGTCCGGAAATCCGTTGTCAGTGCACTGCTGGTGTTTGTTCTTCCTGCAGAATCCCCCTATCACGACTTCTGTGCTCTCTGGGGGTAGTAGGTGTACTTTACTCCTACTTTTCATCGTCTTGGGGTGAGGTATTTTTTTAACCCTCACTGTTTTCCTACAGTCCCAGCGACCCTCTACAAGCTCACATAGGTCTGGGGTCCATTCGTGGTTCGCATTCCACTTTTGGAGTATATGGTTTGTGTTGCCCATATACCTATGCTTGCCTATTGCATACTATTGTAATTCTACACTGTTTGCATTACTTTTCTTGCTCTTATTTACCTAATTTTGGTTTGTGTACATATAACTTGTGTGTATTACTTACCTTCTTTACTGAGGGTACTCACTGAGATACTTTTGGCATATTGTCATAAAAATAAAGTACCTTTATTTTTAGTAACTCTGTGTATTGTGTTTTCTTATGATATTGTGCATATGACACCAGTGGTATAGTAGGAGCTTCACTCGTCTCCTAGTTCAGCCTAAGCTGCTCTGCTACAGCTACCTCTATCAGTCTAAGCTGCTAGAAACACCTCTTCTACACTAATAAGGGATAACTGGACCTGGCACAAGGTGTAAGTACCTCTGGTACCCACTACAAGCCAGGCCAGCCTCCTACAGGAAGGACCAACAATAATGGCACAAACTATCCCTTCCACAGGCCAGCCTGGCTCCCCTTCTGCCCTTGTGAACTTCCCCTTCTCATCACTGTAAGCTTACCGAGGTCCTGCACTTCCACCGCATGCTTCTCCATGAGCTCCGCCACGTTGTCCTGGTGACTGAGTTCCATCTTCTCTTTCTCTGTTTTTAAAACCTGAAAACATACAAGGGCTTGAGAAAAGGCCAAAACTTAGATAACAGTGCAGTAGCAAATGTCCTACATGTACCTTCCTGAGACACCTGCCTTTGTGCAGCCATCTCATTCATTTCTGTCAGTCCCTTCCAAAGAGGTCTGTGCAGCTGAGGTATCAGTAATGAGCAGCTAAGAGTATCAGCCGGTACCACTGAGACTCACTATGGATCTAAGGTGTTCATGAGATAGGTCACTGTGAGTTTGGCCTCTGTATTCCTGTATCTATATCTGGGCATCATGGGACCCCATGCAGTATTTCCCACCGACTACAGCAGTAGCATGCTGATGTGTTTACCACACAGGGTTTGCAGATGCCTTCACCAGTTTGCAGTCATGTGATTCTCCTCCCCTTCCCTGTGTTGGTTGTTGTTGTCAGAACTGCAATTAGAAAGCAACTCTGTTCCTGCCTCAAAAGCCCCCAGGCTGAGAGTAGAAAGCAATTCGAAATAAAAACACCCTCAACAACTTTTCTCTATGTACAGCGACTGAAACAAAATTAGGTGTGAAAATGAAAGGCAAAAGATTGCTAACAGCAATACACTAGAAGAACAGGTAGCCCCAACTCCGTCCCTCTCTCACACATTCACAGAGAAGTAGGAATTATACAAATTCTTCAGGTTAGGGTGGAAGTTGCCAGACTGCATGAGAACCATTCCTGGCTCACTGCTCCACAGGGGCCTCGGGGGGATGGGCCATCCTCCATTTTCTTCTTTGGTACACTTTTTGATGTCATACCGCTCAGTCTGTTAGAGATTTTAGGGAGATCCATTGATACGAAATGCTGTGTTGGTTCACACTTTTCATTAATGAGACCTAGTGGAAATAGTTATCTGGTGACCACACAAGAAGGGTGGTCAAGATTTGGAAAGGAAATGTTTATTGTGCCAGCTCGGCCACCCAAATGGAGGATCATTGGAGAGTTTGGGAAGAGATGGCAATGGTTACAGGACTGGCAGGAAGTGGGTGAACTCCATCCTGAGCTACTACAAGCCTATTTCAATCAAGCGAGGGCATGAGTCTAAAGCGAGGAAACCCAAGAAACTGGCAGAGATGTTCCTAAAGAACACAAAGGTAACCGTTTGAAAGCACACAGAGAGCAGCACTGAGCCCCAATTCTAGGTCCTCACCCTCAGAAGAGGTGCTGGTTGATGCCACTTCCTGTATGTGCTCCCTTAGAACCCTTTCCTGGTATAGAGGGAGCTGCCACAACAATACCTGATTTTTGGTCTTTAAAGACTCCATCTCCTGAATAAATTTCTCAGTGAGTTCTTTGATCTTCTCATTGTAGTTCATGTCCTTCAACCGGAGCTGGTACTCATTCTCCATCTTCAGCTCCTCCACACGGGTCTTAAGCTCTAACATGACCTGGTTCTATAAAGGATGAGAGGTATCACCAGATAATCCACAAAACACTTCCTTCATCTATTGATTCACGACCCATTACTCCATCCATCCATCCATTTATTCATTCTGTCATTGTTCTATTCAAGCAACTGTTTACTCATACATACATACATTCAGTCTCTAGCCACCGGCTTCCAACCATCCTTCATTGGCATATATTGATCACCCAAGGCACCTTTTGCCTCCCCCAATATTATATCTCTCACATTCTACCATCCTTCTCCAAGTAGTGCACTCTTACTCCCCATCCCAACTCTTGTGTCCTCCTGCCATACATTCCTCCTGCCAGCGTTCCTGTGCTATATGTCCCCACACCCTCCATTAGTCCATTTGAGAAACTTGTATATATCCATCCCTCGCTCTCTCTCTCTTCTCTTTCTTCCACTCCCAAGCCATATGGGTACGGTCACGTTGGACTCCTGCTCCTGAGGTGTCACCTCCTGCCCTGGTTGCAGTGGGCTTTGAAGCAATGGTTTCCCAATCCCCGTCTTCCCTTCTGCATTCATGACCTTGGTATTCCTCTCTAAAATACGGTACCTCTTTACTCACTATCCTCTTCATTTTCACACTCTCACTACTGTTGCATTGCTCACATTTACTCTCTCATTTTCAGCTCTAAGATTACCATTTCCTTTTCTTCTGTTGCCTCCTCCCTTTCGCAGCACAAACCGCGTTAAGCCTACATCTTTCCCGTTCCATGGTGGAAGGTGCTCTTGCCCAAACTCTTCTTTCCTTGATGTTGCCTCCCTCTGTACTTTATTAGTCGCCGCCCTCTAAAATCTACCGACGCTACTGCCTCCTGTCCTTGTATCTCTTTGGGATTCGCCCACCCCAAGCTGTCTTCCATATGTGACTACAACTGCATTATCCACTGTATGAATGATCAAAGGCATCACTCAACCAACTTGGTGACCCAATGACTGACTCGCTCACTTGCTAATGTTCAATCAACACCCCCTTTCTTCCCTAGTTAATCCATTATCGAAGCAATATTCTTTGTCCTCCATCCCGGCTCCCCCTCTTATCTTCCACACTTCAGACTTTCTCTCATCTCTACAGCTTCTCTCTTCTTAGATGTCACTGATCTGCCATTCTGAACACTATATACCACCTCACATTCTATCCCCACCCCTAGCCCTGATCACGATCTATTCCCACCTCACATTTTCCCCCAGAACTTCCCACTCTCACCACTTGCCCCTAAAGGATCATTTTTCAATGCTTTCTCAATTATCTGTTTGCTGTTTCCATGGTCTCATTTGCATTGCTTCTCTCGTCATGCACATCACATGAGCATGTGCTGACGTCTAAAGCTGGTCTCACATATCCCTGAAGCTTCTGACAACATCTGATGTGCCATATCCTTCACTCTCCAGAGGAGTTTCACTCCCTTTCTTATTGCAGCTTCTCATTCCATCCACAGTAATTTGATTCCTCACTTTAGCTTCTAGCATTCACTTGTAGGTGCTGCACCTTCCGCTCTGCAGCTTCTTTCATGCTTACACTCTCTCACTTTCGTCTTCGAGTCCCACTATCGCACCGACTGAACTTCTTCCACCCTACCTTTTCATCAATGTCGGTTTTGGTGATTAGCACCTCTTCTGCATACCCTACTTCCTTCTCCCGCTTCAAACCTCGCCCTTCCTTGTCGGATATCTTCCAGACAAGCATGGAGCTGTCCTCCGAGACAGTCAAGAGGTACTGGTCATCAAAGGTAACGGCCATCTGTGGGAAGACGAGCAGAAAGGACGACCGACTTCAGGTATCACAGGCTAAGGGAACCCATGCAGTGTAACACACAAATAACTACAAATGCATTTGTCAAATATGAAGCAACTGAACCAAACAATATTCATCACTTTCATGTGAGGACTTTTTATACCAGTTAACTGGTGAAAGGATGTGTGTTGGTATTGTCTTATGTCCACTACCTGATAAATCTACCTATATCCCATTCCAAGCAGGCAGAACTTTGAGTTCTTCTTCAGTAGGTCAGGGAGCTTTCTATGCAGAACATTTTGGGTATGTCATTATTTATGTCTGTTAAATATAGGTTAAAAGTATGAAATGTTTGATTTGACGTACATTTAGGTTAAAATAAACAGGGCAAAACATTTAGCTCAAAATATTACAGAATTGGTCGTTTCCTTGTAGTTGAGGACCATGCACGATACTTACAGATCTCGGCAAGGTCAGGGGTGATTATTTTGCCAAAGGTGCTTGCACTGGTGTGGTGGAAGCACTTTAAGCAAAATCCCCCTTAAGGGAGCCTTGGCCAAGGTCGTAGCACAACAGTACCCTCGGAATGCACACTGTCTGTATTGCAGATGGTGCGCATTCCGGGGGTGCTGGCAGGGGGGCCCCCGCACTGCCCATTCCATGGCCATGGCCAGTGCAGCGGCCCCACGGTGGCCTCCAGCACTGGCTTCGGTTAGCCTTTTCAAGGCGGGGACTCTGCCATGAAAAGGCTGGTGGAAAGAGGACTCCTGATTAGCATGGCGGCGATGAAGCAGCCGTGGCTGATCACAACTTTGACCGCCGCCATCCCGCTGGTATCCATGATCCTGGTGGTGGCGGCGGTCCCCCGGTGGTACGGCCACCGGGGTAGTAATTTGGCAGTTGGACCACCTCACTGCCACCGCAGCTTTAGTGGCCCTTTGACCACCAAACTGGTTATAGGGCCCCAGGTCTGGTTCAGTTCTAAGGGGAGGTAGCATTAGGTCTGGCTACTTCCGCTCTTTCCTTGTAGATGGGGCAGTGAATCTAGCTCACTTCTAAATTTGCCTTTCCTTGTAGAGGTGGCAGTAAGGCTGTATGAGTTCTAGATTTGTCCTTCCCTTGTACATGTCAATGGATCTGGGTCAGTTCTAGGTCTGTTCTTTCCTTGTAGACGTGGCACTTAGCCCGGCTCAGTTCTTGATATATTCTTCACTTGTAGGTCTAGCAGTGGGACATTTTCGATTATAAATCTATGCTTTCTGTGGTGATGGTGCAGCATCCAAAGTTTACTCGTAGGCCTTTCTTTCACTTTTAAATGGGGTATTGTGTCTTATTTAGTTCGTGTCTGTTTTTTAATTGGATACAGGGTAGTGTGCTTAGCTCAGTTCCACATTTTCATTCCGGTTTAGAGTTAGAAGCCCCTCTGATCCAGTTGTAAGTCATTTCATCCCTTATACAATCCAGAGCTGGTCTGGGCCAGTCCTGATTCTGTATTTGCGTTGCAGATGAAGTGGGGCTATGTACCTGTATTCCTCGTTTAACATCAAGTATTTCCTTTTTTAGGTGGTGGATTGAGATTAAAATGTATATATTTGTGATTCTATTTTATAAAACAAAATGTACTGTTTTCTAGGAAATATAGGGCTTGATTTAGAGTTTGGTGGATGGAGGTTCCAAGGGACCTCTGTCCCCTAAATTTAGGGTTGTCCATCAGACCTGCAGACAACTCTCTACATTGACAGGAACAGCAATGATGGTGGTTGATGGGCAGGATCATCAACCTTGATGGCAATCCAGCAAACTTCTCAAGTTTTTGTTTTTTCAAAATCAAACCTCGAAAGCGGAAGTTTGTTTTTGAAACACAAAGAACTAATGGTGTTAACACCCTGGAACTTTAAAAGTCCTTCCTTCAAAGGCCTCTACTCCATTGATCCATCGGAGGATTACTGTCAATGAGTCCGCGGAGGCACTGTTGACAGAACACTTACAGTCTCTCTGTCCCTGAATGAGGCGGACAGGCCAAAGGTTTGGTGGACAGGGATAGGGTACTCCATCGTACTTATGACAGAGTACCCTGTCTGACAAACTATAAATCAGGCCCATAGTGTTGAAAATTCCCGGAGACATATGAAGTCATTCAGACACATTGCCAACTGCACAACAGCCAATCTAAAACTGTACTAGCATCAAAGGAATTGTGAATTCCATTCACAATAGCAAGGAGGGACTATGTGTGCGAGACTCGCTTGAAGAGGAGAATACAACAACAATATTGATTAAATGTTGCTTAACACAGTACTACATTTTCGAAAATGGCTGATTAAGTTTAAAAACTAGTTTAGATTAATAACTAGGCCAACTTCAAGCTGTATAGCAAATTCTTCCTGTAAAAAAAAAAAAAAGAAGAATAAAGGGACGTATAGCTATACAGGAAGAAGTCTCACTAATGAGGAATTGGGACAGTCGCTTTAAGTCAGCAGGCTGCTCGAGCATCTCACAGTTCAACACAGTCTCAGCTTATTTTGGCAAAGTTCTACAAACAGAGGATTGTAGTGACTAACTCCTAATCACTTCTGGTTTTACCATAAAGGTGGGAGGTTTGTTCAGTAAAATAATAAAAATATCCTTAATTATTAAGCAATATAATTACAACTAAGTAACCTTTCCTTCGAAATCGTTGGATTCTCGTACACATAGAATAGAACGGCTAACTCGTGCCTTTCCAGGGGGAACGCTTGGGGAGTGAAAGGAATGAGCAACTGAAAAAATGACACAAAGCCATCAGCTTAGTTAAGTTCAATCTAAAATTCATATTTCCTCGCACATTCAATTAAAAACCCAGACAGTTGTGTCTGGGAAAGTGTGAACTGATCTACAAATGATCACTCTGCAGATATCATCAGTGTGGCTGTGTCAAGGGGTGCAGGTGGAGATGCTGTCCTCCCGTGTGATGGGCTCTAGGCCGGCCCATAAGAGGGCTGTTTGCCTCCGGTGGTAGGTGGTGGTGCAACACCTGTCTGAACTGCCCCATATTTAGCAAAGTGCTTTTTAGTCTTTCCAATCTCTTTGGTTTTGTTAAGTTAGTACCAAAGGTTTTCTTTTCAGACCTATGGTGTGAAGGAGAGAATTGGTTAGGGAACATTATTGAAGGAAAACGTTTTGATTATGTGACTGTTGTAAAAAAGAGGGCTAAATTGTCAGGACAATTTGGTTGTTAGGACCATAGTTTAAAAATCTAAGGGCCTATATTTTGCTCCCCCTTTCTGTCAATATGATGGCCAGTATGAAAGGAACCTTCCTAGACAGATGCTCAGAATCAGCTGTCTGTATAGCTTCAGAAGGAGGGAACATCAGTTTATAAGTATTTAATTTAGTTCCCATGAGACACATGAACTTCTAAAAAAGTGACAGATCATCAAAAGAATTTCTAAAAAGACCTTCCTTAATTTCATGGATAGTGGAAATGACTGTCACAGATGGATATTTTCTGTTCACAATAAGCAAACTTTCACTCAAGAAAATTGTAAACTAGATTTAACTAAGTGAACGAGATAGCCACTCCTGGTCTGTTTTTGAATCAATATTCTTACCTTTATTTTAACAGTTTTTATTGGGGTTCAAAAAAGAACAAGAGCACATAGATACAGCTATATGACACCCACGAAGAGGGGGCAATTAGATTACAGCGTAACAACATGCAGATCATTAGGTAACGTTACATCAGGAAATACACAATTCCAAAACAATTTGCAGAGTGTCCTAGGTGATAATCTCCAGTGTACGGTGTAAGTGTTTATGTAGAATTACTGCAGACAGGTAAGGAATATCACAGTGCTAATGTGTTTTCTTCTAAAGTAGGAGGGAGGGGAGTAAAACAGGGCCAGGTGTGGGGGGGAGGGAAGGAGGCCAGAGTGGGAAATGACAAAGACCAATCACTGCAGGAGGGAGTCTGTCCAGAACGGAAAGCGAATGTGGGTCCGCAGGGGAAGGGGACGGCACAGGGTTGGGTTGACAGCAGCTGCACTGCGGGGGGAGCTGGGTATGGATGGGGACGTGAGGCCACGTGCAGGCAGGGGCCGGGGCAGGCTCATTCAGTAGTAGAATAAACCCACGTCATGTCTGACGGGATGAACTAGTTGGCTGTGTAAGTTGACTGCACTGATTGAGGAGGGTGCCCCATGCCATGGAGAGTGGGTGTTTGCAGAGGCGTTGGGCCTCCTCCCACCTAAGGGCCTCTCCCTCAGCCTTCCCCACCTTGGTATACTGCTTCATGCCAGGCCGCCGCTAGTGGTGCCAAAGCCGCTCTTTAGTGCATGGCCAGGGTTCCCTTTGTCAGCAAGAGGGACAGGTCACTAAAGCGTGATCTCGCCTTACAACGTTTCTTCTGTTTGTAAAGAGCCAGGGTGCAGGCCCCCCCCAAGTCTACATATGAAGCAGCTCCGCAACCTCCCTAAGCACTGTGTGTACTGAGAGCCAATTTGTGATATGACCAGAGCATATGTTGCAGATTGGCTGTTGGCAAGTGACAATGGGGCTATCACAGGTGTGCATCCGGAAAGTAGTGATTAAGCTGTGTAGGGGTTAAACAGGCACAGGGTAGAATGGAAAATTGAAGGTTCTTAATACTGGTATTACAGGAAACCCATTTTGGGAATTCCAGGGCCTGTTCCCACCCCTTATCATGAAGCACCCTCCTGATGTCAGCCGCCCACTGGTCTCGCAGCGCTGTTAGTGGTTAGTGTGGTCCCTGATGGCTTTGTAGATGGGTGTGATCAGGTGGTGCCCATCCCCCATGTGGAGCAACACTTTCTAAATAGTATGGGTTTGAGGCTCATAATCTTGCGTAGACCTGAGGGTCTGACAGGAGCTGCATAATTGTCTGTATGTAAGAAATTGACCTGGCAGCATACCATCATAAGGGATGAATTGATCATAGGGCAGTTGATGTCTCTCAGTAAAAAGGTCACTATTTGGAGGCCAGCTGCCTCAAGCTCAACTAAAAAAAGACAGAGATCCTCATGATTGGCTTCACTCCTTCTGCCTGGAATGACTACTGGTGGCCCACAGCTCTCAGTAACGCCCCCGTCCCCACAGACCATGCGCATAACCTGGGCATCATCTTAGACTCCTCTCTATCAATGACCCGCCAAGTCAATGCGTCTCTTCTTCATGCTTTCACACCCTCCGACTCCTTCGGAAGATTTTCAAGTGGATTCCCCCAACACAAGGAAGACAGTCACCCACACACTCATCACTAGCAAACTATGGCAACGCACTCTATGCTGGCATCGCCAAGAAACTTAAATCAAGACTACAAAGAGTTCCGAATGCAGCAGCCAGACTCATCCTGGACATCCCCTGACACAGCCGCATCTCCTCCCACCTCAGAGACCTACGCTGGCTCCCAGTCAACAAGCGCATCACATACAAACTCCTAAGCCACACCTACAAGGCACTGCACAACATAGGACCGGCATACCTCAACCACCGCCTCGCCTTCCACGTACCACACAGATGTCTCCATTCCTTCTAGCTTGCCCTTCCAAGATCCGGAAAAGTACAGCAGGAGGAAGATCCTTCTCCTTCCTAACAGCCTGAACATGGAACGCGCTACCTCTCAAGCTCAGGCAGACTGCATCACTGAAGCAGTTCAGGAAGGACCCCAAGACCTGGCTCTTCAACTAAGCAGCACGTCCACACACAGTGTCTTGAGACCCTATGTGTGATTAGCCGCGCTCTACAAATCCTTGATTGATTGATTGATCATGTCCAATGCCCGCTCATTCCAGCACCTGAGGTCCGTGGCAGAATTGAAGCCAAGGGGTTGCGGAAGGCCCAACAATGGGAGCGCTAGGCATTAGGGGGCATATGAAGTGAGAGGAAGTGGACTCTAGCCAAGTGGACTCTAACTAAGTAGACTCTAGCCATGCACTTCTGTGCAACTGTTATCTGTAAGTACCATGGGGAAGCAGGCATGATCTTGGGGAATAAGAAGCCCCAGTATGGCCCAGGATGCCTCGAAAGAGGGGGTGCCAGGGCCGCCTTACCCACTGGTAACTGCAGCTTCCTCAACGCTATACCTTGATGTTTATCACCCCAGATGAGTTCTGAATCAATGTTCTTCCCTGCACCTTAAGAGAGAAATAATATCCATTTCAACAAATGAACAAATCATGAAGCAATCATCTCCCAAATGTTCACACAGTGTAGAGCAAGGTTTTAGGGTGATACTGGAGGTATGCAGGAGCAAGGGGTTTTCCTGTTTTTGACCCACTTGGCTCCTTAAGCAGGGATCTGCTTAATAAATCAGCCTTCATGTGTTGCACACCTGGAAGATGGACTGCTGAGATGTCTACGTTCCGTCTCAGAAGCCAATGCCAGATCATTTGAGCTTATTCCAGGAGGGTCCTGCACTCATTTTCCTTATGAGGTAGTACATGGCCATCCGCTCTCTGTTTCCATTCTTACCGCTTTTGATGTGGCCTAGTTCTAGCAAACAGATGAAGTATGGCATATATTTCTGAAAGTAGGTAACATGAACTGTCTGATTATGCATGTGAGCCACCCACCCCAACATGGAAGAGCTTGTCAGGATCATCAAGATAGAAGGTTATTTTTTTAGACTACCCTCCTTCTTATGCCACGCACGGAAAGAATGAAGCACTGCAGCTGTTAGTGTGAATTCATCTACCCTCCTCAAGGACATCTGACACCACTCATTAGGGCATTCCAGTAGAGGACTCGTGTGCAGCTCCACATGCAGAACAATAGAAATGAAGGACATCACAGATCCTAGAAAAGGGTAGCTCTGTCTAAAAGTGTTTGAGGATATTTCTGAAGTGAAAGGCAGTGTCGACATACAAATGAAATCCAGATGAAGGGAACACCTTTACAATCTTTGTGTGCAAGACAGACACAATCAGAAAAAATGTACTCAAGAATGGCATGATAAACACACAGTAATGAAGTTTAGAAGCTGAACACAGCAGCATGTCTGTAGGAAGTTGGCTCTGTATGTACTATTTCAAAGTAAGGAATAGTATGCACAGAGTCCAAGGGTTCCCCTTAGAGGTAAGATAGTGGCAAAAAGAGATAATACTAATGCTCTATTTTGTGGTAGTGTGGTCGAGCAGTAGGCTTATCAAAGGAGTAGTATTAAGCATTTGTTGTACATACACACAGGCAATAAATGAGGAACACACACTCAGAGACAAATCCAGGCCAATAGGTTTTGTTATAGAAAAATATATTTTCTTAGTTTATTTTAAGAACCACAGGTTCAAATTCTACATGTAATATCTCATTTGAAAGGTATTGCAGGTAAGTACTTTAGGAACTTTGCAGAATTACAGTAGCATATATACTTTTTACATAAAACACATTTAGCTGTTTTAAAAGTGGACAGTGCAATTTTCACAGTTCCTGGGGGAGGTAAAGTATTGTTAGGTTTTGCAGGTAAGTAAACCACCTACGGGTTAAGATTGGGGTCCAAGGTAGCCCACCGTTGGGGGTTCAGAGCAACCCCAAAGTCACCACACCAGCAGCTCAGGGCCGGTCAGGTGCAGAGTTCAAAGTGGTGCCCAAAACGCATAGGCTTCAATGGAGAGAAGGGGGTGCCCCGGTTCCAGTCTGCCAGCAGGTAAGTACGGGTGCAGGGTCTTTTCCAGCCGTCGGGATTTTAGAGTCAGGCAGTCGCAGTCAGGGGGAGCCTGGGGATTCCCTCTACAGGCGTCGCTGTGGGGGCACAGGGGGGACAACTTTGATTACTCACAGTCTCGGAGTCGCCGGAGGGTCCTCCCTGAGGTGTTAGTTCTCCACCAGTCGAGTCGGGGTCGCCGGGTGCAGTGTTGCAAGTCTCACGCTTCTTGCGGGGATTGCAGGGGTCTTTAAATCTGCTCCTCTGTAACAAAGTTGCAGTCTTTTTGGAGCAGGTCCGCTGTCCTCGGGAGTTTCTTGTTCCTCTTGAAGCAGGGCAGTCCTCTGAGGATTCAGAGGTCGCTGGTCCTTGAGAAAGCGTCGCTGGAGCAGGTTTCTTTAGAAGGCAGGAGACAGGCCGGTAGGACTGGGGCCAAAGCAGTTGGTGTCTTCTTTCTTCTTCTGCAGGGGTTTTCAGCTCAGCAGTCTTCTTCTTCGGTAAGTTGCAGGAATCTAAATTCTTAGGTTCAGGGAAGCCCTTAAATACTAAATTTAAGGGCGTGTTTAGGTCTGGGGGGTTAGTAGCCAATGGCTACTAGCCCTGAGGGTGGGTACACCCTCTTTGTGCCTCCTCCCAAGGGGAGGGGGTCACATTCCTATCCCTATTGGGGGAATCCTCCATCTGCAAGATGGAGGATTTCTAAAAGTTAGAGTCACTTCAGCTCAGGACACCTTAGGGGCTGTCCTGACTGGCCAGTGACTCCTCCTTGTTATTCTCATTATCTCCTCCGGCCTTGCCGCCAAAAGTGGGGCCGTGGCCGGAGGGGGCGGACAACTCCAATAGCTGGAGTGCCCTGTGGTGCTGTAACAAAGGGGCTAAGCCTTTGAGGCTCACCGCCAGGTGTTACAGCTCCTGCCTGGGGGAGGTGATAGCATCTCCACCCAGTGCAGGCTTTGTTACAGGCCACAGAGTGACAAAGGCACTCTCCCCATGTGGCCAGCAACATGTCTCGAGTGTGGCAGGCTGCTAGAACCAGTCAGCCTACACGGGTAGTTGGTTTAAGTTTCAGGGGGCACCTCTAAGGTGCCCTCTGGGGTGTATTTTACAATAAAATGTACACTGGCATCAGTGTGCATTTATTGTGCTGAGAAGTTTGATACCAAACTTCCCAGTTTTCAGTGTAGCCATTATGGTGCTGTGGAGTTCGTGTTTGACAGACTCCCAGACCATATACTCTTATGGCTACCCTGCACTTACAATGTCTAAGGTTTTGCTTAGACACTGTAGGGGCACAGTGCTCATGCACTGGTGCCCTCACCTATGGTATAGTGCACCCTGCCTTAGGGCTGTAAGGCCTGCTAGAGGGGTGACTTATCTATACTGCATAGGCAGTGTGAGGTTGGCATGGCACCCTGAGGGGAGTGCCATGTCGACTTACTCGTTTTGTTCTCACCAGCACACACAAGCTTACCTGGATGCCAGGGTGTGCCAATTGTGTAAAACAAAAGTACAGGTTAGGGAAAGAACACTGGTGCTGGGGCCTGGTTAGCAGGCCTCAGCACACTTTCAAATCAAAACATAGCATCAGCAAAGGCAAAAAGTCAGGGGGTAACCATGCCAAGGAGGCATTTCCTTACAATGTCCAACATCAGACATCAAATCAATAGTTATGCTATTTGAAAGAATTTTAAAGTGGCAATATAGATATAGTACACGCCTACTCTTGAGGAACCCAGAGACGTTTTTTCCGACTGTGTCTTGGTATATAGCGATCTGCAAAGTCGGGTGTCAGAAATATGTCTACAGTGACCTCCAGCACTAAAATGACAAGACATCTCAATGGAGAGAGAGGTGCTAGGGCCATAAATATGAAGGAAATCTGCTCTTATGTGACCTTTACTTTTCTGTGTTTTCTACATACTCTGTTCCAGAGCTTTTGGATTTATCAGCTCTATTCCGCCTGCCACCTAGGTTCTCCTAAGGGAGTTCTCCACCTGTGTGATGTAGAGTCTTCAATGTTCTCTTGATCTTCTCTCAGAATGGCTTCTGTAGTCTCCTAGAGCAAGAACATCACCTGAGGCTAGGAGGGTAGCAGAGTACTGAAGAGGAACACTAGAAATAAAAAAACCTGAGCTCTCATTGGCTTCTTTGTTCATTGAAGCATCTTATCTTGGCTCCTCGATGTCAGCTCTTTGAAGGCGGTGCCATCAACAATAAACATGTTTTATCAAGCAAGAACTTGACATCTCTGGTGACAGATGCTTCAAACCCCCTAAACACCAAGTGAGACTTAGTGGTGAAAGTCAGCTTAAAATTGATCAAATCACTATCTAGGTTTCTAATAATGACCAGGAGCAGTAATGGTAGTGACCATTCCTAAGCGCTCAAAGGCCCACAGAAGTAGCAAAGTGTGCTCCACGATGGTCCGAGAAGAAGGCAGAACCTCACTTGGAGCATTACAGGGGTTAGTACCTTGATTCAACAGACAAGAGGCCACTGATGTGCCTTTTATATACACTATGTTTACTCTGTGGGCCAGTAGATTCCCTGTGTTTTAGCATGCTGTACATCACTGCTGAGAAAGATCACACTGGTCAACACACTGTCTGTTAGGAAGAAACCGGGCACATACTTCCTTCTACTACTTTTTTCCAACCTTAGGAGGGACATTTGTCAAAGTTTCCTCCCATGATGGCTTGCAGCCCTTCAACGTTAGTACTGCAGTGTGAAAAACACAAACAATTGCACCTTACCTCCAAAACTAAGGTTTGAAAGGATGACAGAAACCTGACGACAAGTGAAGCAAAACAAGTCTAAACTGAAAAGGGTAAAGCCATGATCCATAGTAAGGACAAATATATTAAAACACTGCACTTTATTATGGGACTTTGGAACGGCCTGATGGCATAAAATGACTACAAATGTCCTCTAAGTGAGCTTGGCTCATCTAACACAATTTAATTTGTTGTTCCTCTATAAATGAAGAATTAACAAGAGTTAAGCTAGCCAATACTTTATCCAAACAATAAATTAACCTGTCCAGATGCTAGAGCATTCTGTCCATTGCTAAAGACAATTAGGGCCTGATTACAACTTTGGAGGAGGTGTTAATCCGTCCCAAAAGTGACGGTAAAGTGACGGATATACCACCAGCCGTATTACGAGTCCATTATATCCTATGGAACTCGAAATACGGTTGGTGGTATATCCGTCACTTTACCGTCACTTTTGGGACGGATTAACACCTCCTCCAAAGTTGTAATCAGGCCCTTAGTCTTATTTGGCCTTGGTGGGTGTCCAGCTGTCCTGCCAGGGGGTGGCAGGTGACCCTTCAGCCCCTGGCAGAGGGCTGCCCACTGTATTCAGACACACCGGTCTGCCTTTCAAGGATCTCTCAGCTGTGAAAGAAGCCACTGCCTGGGCAGCTTCCTTCACAGTAGTAAAGCCACCAACCAGGCGCTATATTGAAAGTAGCCGCTCAGCAACCTCTTTTTTTCACATCATAACAGCTCACAGACTCATGTCTCGCACTGTGGACACAGGCAGAGAAAATGAGGAACTCTTGTCCTGCACTCAATAGGAAGGCGGCCCCGCTGCTGTGACCCAGCAGTCCTGGGCGGATGGACTGCTGGGTCAGCGGGTACATTCAGTGGAGACAACAAAGGCTCTGCTCATGGTAACACCACAGTTTCCCCAACTCAAAAAAATAAAAGTGTGGAATTACAGTTCTGGCCGACAGGAAGTACTAGCAATTTACAGTGTTCCTCCTACTCTCTCAACCCATCAATAAGGCCAAATCTCTTCCCTTTCATCTAAAAGATTTCCGCCAGAATGCCCCTCTCCTCATTTGACCCTCTCTAACACTACTCCATCGCATTGCAGAATCAGTGCTGGCAAATCGTACGTCTCACTACCGTTCTTTGTTCTTACGATAATATACAATAACAAAGTTAACTCACTCTCGTTGCCAGCCAACTAGCACCAACCATTACAGGTGTTAATTAAAACACTTTCCTGTCCTGTAACACAGTTATACTCTCTCACGGTTAGTTACCTAGTTACCATACATTTCTGGCTCTTGCACAGCATTTGTAGCCCCTTGTTAATGAAGCAGTGTGGTATGTTCAGTCCTAAGGCTTTGCTTACCTTTGTAATCGGACCTGCATGCGCCTGGTACTCGTTAAACTCCTTGTGTATGGGCAGCGGGTACTTCATGGAGCGGATGGTCCCAATGGATGTGCCGGTGAAAACCATGCGCCCAGAGTGTGACACAGCTACACATGTGTAGACAACATCATAGGAAGGCAGCTCACGCAGGATCTAAAAACAAAGCAAACTTTACTCAATAAAGTTTTTATTATTTATACATATACCCTTGGACCACTTACTTATTCTTGCGGCACATGCTTCTAACACATACTACTGAAGGGCAATAACCGGGACTAAGTGTAGAGCATGGACTCTTTTTAAAGGGATGTATTTTCGGGGTGAAAAAGACACTAAATGCAGACAGAAATGAAAGGGGCACACTAATATTGGCGTCTCGTATTTTGGATGAACAATTATTTCACCTTTGATAATGATTCATCTGGTAGATACGATTACTCCGGCATAATACTCTCTTGAACCCTCTTGCAAGGTGCCATTGAGCTTACCATCACCCACGTCACTAGATTCAACTGGCATCGCCATTAGCATCTCACAACCCCACTGGAAACTACGTGGCAGTTGACATATCAGGTGCCAAATATGGGAGTGCCATCAGGTACAGATGTGAAGAAAAAAAAAGACAGAACAAAAACAAAACCACACCAAACACCTCCTAGGAGAGGGTGGAATGGAGCGAGGTTGTAAATAATCTGCATGAGTGATCGTATGCATACAAAAGAGCAATACCAATGGTGAGAAATGTGAAAGGTTGAGGGATGAGTACAAATCAAAGTTAGAGCAAAAGGACTGCAAAACTGCCCTACTTAGATGTGAATAACAGCTTCTGGCCTACTTCAGGCAACATAGTTCCAAGCAAGTTTGAAGAGAAGTCTAGCTCAAAGCATTTCAAATGGAGTGAATCAAATCCCCTGAGCAGAGACACAGTTGAGGTTGTTGCGTAGGCTATTATTATTCTAATGAGACTACTGGATTTTGAGCAGCAGAATCGTCCGCAGTGTGGGAGACTGAGTCTAACCCACTGCGGGTGACGCCTGTCGCTCTAATCCGGGTTTTGCTCCAGCTAACTAGCAGTGCCTCATCTCTACCAAAGGATAGGGATGATTGGGCAGCCGAGCGCATGACATACTAGGCTTCTCAGGGAAGTCGTGGTCTCTCAGATTGCATCCGGTTCTCTCATTTACAATTCAATCTCATATATAAACGACAAACAGAGGCAGTATATGTTTCAATAATGAGTTTAATAAAACGACGGCATCTTAGATAGCAAAGCGTGGGCTGCAATAAACAGGACGACACAACATGACAGTATTAAAATTGTGACGAGAGGAGTGAAACATAAGAACAATGCTATCATATTGTCACTATGATCGATGGACTATTTCTTATCTAAGTTATAATTTGAGCACAGCATGTTAAGCTCTAGATCTGCTTTTCAGGTTCCCTTGGGAAGACATCAACCCCCAGGCCTGAGCAAAGGCCTGTGGTCTGCGTTAGCATCTGTAGCGAAGCATTCAGCAATCAGCATACAGTTGTGGTTCCCTGGCTGGAATCTCCCTCTAACGTGTAAGGGACAAGGAAGTGTTTATATAATAACACAGCTGATGTTCTGAGAAAATGTCCCTAAGTAAGGATGTGTATTTTCTACGAATGATGGAGACTAAACTTCTACCACGTTCACCGGCAATGTACCGAACAGTAGCTTTGAATGAAGCACAGAGTGATAAAAAATGTCCTGTTTGAGAACAGAGTGCTGGCCTAGGCAAAACAGTTAGATAGATGAAAATAAAACAAGACCGTAAAAATGGTTATTGTAATAATAATAATGCGAAGCAGAATAAAACATATCTAGGTTAAAGTGCACAGCGGCCTAGTGTGTTAAAATAATGTGCATGGAGCTATAACTAAAATGGCTACACAACAAGGTCACATCATGGGCCCTCAACCCAACGCGTGGAATGACTCCTGGTGGCCACCGACCCTCGGAATCCCGCCCACCCCCACCAGCCAAGGTTGCAACCTCGGAATCATCCTGAATCCAACTTTAGCATGAACCATCAAATCAACTCAGTCACCTCCACCTGCTTCCGCACCCTCCGCCTTCTACGCAAGTCCTTCAAGAGGATCCTCCTCGAACGTAGAAAGACCGTCACACACGCCGTCATCACCAACAGACTGGACTATGGCAATGCACTCTACGCCGGAATCAACAAGAAACTCACCCACACAAAACATCCAGAACGCTGCCGCCAGATTGATCCTCAACCTACCTCGACACTGCCACATCTCGCAATACCTGCGTACACTGCACTGGCTTCCCATAGAGAAAAGAATCACCTTCGTGATCCTCAACCACGCAGACAAAGCCCTCCACAACACTGGACCAGCCTACCTGAACCAGCGGCTCAACCGCCACGTACCCCTCTGTAAGGAAATGCCTCCTTGGCATGGTTGCCCCCTGACTTTTTGCCTTTGCTGATGCTATGTTTACAATTGAAAGTGTGCTGAGGCCTGCTAACCAGGCCCCAGCACCAGTGTTCTTTCCCTAACCTGTACTTTTGTATCCACAATTGGCAGACCCTGGCATCCAGATAAGTCCCTTGTAACTGGTACTTCTAGTACCAAGGGCCCTGATGCCAAGGAAGGTCTCTAAGGGCTGCAGCATGTCTTATGCCACCCTGGAGACCTCTCACTCAGCACAGACACACTGCTTGCCAGCTTGTGTGTGCTAGTGAGGACAAAACGAGTAAGTCGACATGGCACTCCCCTCAGGGTGCCATGCCAGCCTCTCACTGCCTATGCAGTATAGGTAAGACACCCCTCTAGCAGGCCTTACAGCCCTAAGGCAGGGTGCACTATACCATAGGTGAGGGTACCAGTGCATGAGCATGGTACCCCTACAGTGTCTAAACAAAACCTTAGACATTGTAAGTGCAGGGTAGCCATAAGAGTATATGGTCTGGGAGTCTGTCAAACACGAACTCCACAGCACCATAATGGCTACACTGAAAACTGGGAAGTTTGGTATCAAACTTCTCAGCACAATAAATGCACACTGATGCCAGTGTACATTTTATTGCAAAATACACCCCAGAGGGCACCTTAGAGGTGCCCCCTGAAACTTAACCGACTGTCTGTGTAGGCTGACTAGTTCCAGCAGCCTGCCACACTAGAGACATGTTGCTGGCCCCATGGGGAGAGTGCCTTTGTCACTCTGAGGCCAGTAACAAAGCCTGCACTGGGTGGAGATGCTAACACCTCCCCCAGGCAGGAGCTGTGACACCTGGCGGTGAGCCTCAAAGGCTCACCCCTTTGTCACAACCCAGCAGGGCACTCCAGCTTAGTGGAGTTGCCCGCCCCCTCCGGCCACGGCCCCCACTTTTGGCGGCAAGGCTGGAGGGAACAAAGAAAGCAACAAGGAGGAGTCACTGGCCAGTCAGGACAGCCCCTAAGGTGTCCTGAGCGGAGGTGACTCTAACTTTTAGAAATCCTCCATCTTGCAGATGGAGGATTCCCCCAATAGGGTTAGGATTGTGTCCCCCTCCCCTTGGGAGGAGGCACAAAGAGGGTGTACCCACCCTCAGGGCTAGTAGCCATTGGCTACTAACCCCCCAGACCTAAACACGCCCTTAAATTTAGTATTTAAGGGCTACCCTGAACCCTAGAAAATTAGATTCCTGCAACAACCAGAAGAAGGACTGCCTAGCTGAAAACCCCTGCAGAGGAAGACCAGAAGACAACAACTGCCTTGGCTCCAGAAACTCACCGGCCTGTCTCCTGCCTTCCAAAGAACTCTGCTCCAGCGACGCCTTCCAAAGGGACCAGCGACCTCTGAATCCTCTGAGGACTGCCCTGCTTCGACGACGACAAGAAACTCCCGAGGACAGCGGACCTGCTCCAAAAAGACTGCAACTTTGTTTCAAGAAGCAGCTTTAAAGAACCCTGCAACTCCCCGCAAGAAGCGTGAGACTTGCAACACTGCACCCGGCGACCCCGACTCGGCTGGTGGAGAACCAACACCTCAGGGAGGACCCCCGGACTACTCTCCGACTGTGAGTACCAAAACCTGTCCCCCCTGAGCCCCCACAGCGCCGCCTGCAGAGGGAATCCCGAGGCTTCCCCTGACTGCGACTCTCTGAAACCTAAGTCCCGACGCCTGGAAAAGACCCTGCACCCGCAGCCCCCAGGACCTGAAGGACCGGACTTTCACTGGAGAAGTGACCCCCAGGAGTCCCTCTCCCTTGCCCAAGTGGAGGTTTCCCCGAGGAAGCCCCCCCTTGCCTGCCTGCAGCGCTGAAGTGATCCCTTGATCTCGCATTGACTAACATTGCGAACCCGACGCTTGTTCTAACACTGCACCCGGCCGCCCCCGCGCCACTGAGGGTGAAATTTCTGTGTGGGCTTGTGTCCCCCCTGGTCTGCCCTCCGAAGACGCGGGTACTTACCTGCAAGCAGACCGGAACCGGGGCACCCCCCTTCTCTCCATTGCAGCCTATGCGTTTTGGGCACCACTTTGAACTCTGCACCTGACCGGCCCTGAGCTGCTGGTGTGGTGACTTTGGGGTTGCTCTGAACCCCCAACGGTGGGCTACCTTGGACCAAGAACTGAACCCTGTAAGTGTCTTACTTACCTGGTAAAACTAACAAAAACTTACCTCCCCCAGGAACTGTGAAAATTGCACTGTGTCCACTTTTAAAATAGCTATTTGTCAATAACTTGAAAAGTATACATGCAATTGAAATGATTCAAAGTTCCTAATGTACTTACCTGCAATACCTTTCAAACAAGATATTACATGTTAAATTTGAACCTGTGGTTCTTAAAATAAACTAAGAAAAGATATTTTTCTATAACAAAACCTATTGGCTGGATTTGTCTCTGAGTGTGTGTACTTCATTTATTGTCTATGTGTATGTACAACAAATGCTTAACACTACTCCTTGGATAAGCCTACTGCTCGACCACACTACCACAAAATAGAGCATTAGTATTATCTATTTTTACCACTATTTTACCTCTAAGGGGAACCCTTGGACTCTGTGCATGCTATTCCTTACTTTGAAATAGCACATACAGAGCCAACTTCCTACATTGGTGGATCAGCGGTGGGGTACAAGACTTTGCATTTGCTGGACTACTCAGCCAATACCTGATCACACGACAAATTCCAAAATTGTCATTAGAAATTGATTTTTTGCAATTTGAAAAGTTTTCTAAATTCTTTAAAGACCTGCTAGGGCCTTGTGTTAGATCCTGTTTAGCATTTCTTTTAGAGTTTAAAAGTTTGTAAAAGTTTGAATTAGAACCTAGAACTAGTTGTAGATTCTTAAAAAGTATTCCAACTTTTAGAAGCAAAATGTCTAGCACAGATGTGACTGTGGTGGAACTCGACACCACACCTTACCTCCATCTACAGATGAGAGAGCTAAGGTCACTCTGTAAATTAAAGAAAATAACAATAGGCCCCAAACCTACCAAAATACAGCTCCAGGAGCTTTTGGCAGAGTTTGAAAAGGCCAACCCCTCTGAGGGTGGCAACTCAGTGGATGAAGATATTGACTTGGATGGAAATTCCCCCCCTCCAGTCCTACTTAGGGAGAGCAGGGCTACTCAAGCCCTGACTCCACAAATAATAGTCAGAGATGCTGGTTCCCTCACAGGAGGGACCAACAACTCTGAAATCACTGAGGATAACCCCAGTGAAGAGGACATCCAGTTAGCCAGGATGGCCAAAAGATTGGCTTTGGAAAGACAGATCCTAGCCATAGAGAGGGAAAGACAAGAGATGGGCCTAGGACCCATCAATGGTGGCAGCAACATAAATAGGGTCAGAGATTCTCCTGACATGTTGAAAATCCCCAAAGGGATTGTAACTAAATATGAAGATGGTGATGACATCACCAAATGGTTCACAGCTTTTGAGAGGGCTTGTGTAACCAGAAAAGTGAACAGATCTCACTGGGGTGCTCTCCTTTGGGAAATGTTCACAGGAAAGTGTAGGGATAGACTCCTCACACTCTCTGGAAAAGATGCAGAATCTTATGACCTCATGAAGGGTACCCTGATTGAGGGCTTTGGATTCTCCACTGAGGAGTATAGGATTAGATTCAGGGGGGCTCAAAAATCCTCGAGCCAGACCTGGGTTGACTTTGTAGACTACTCAGTAAAAACACTAGATGGTTGGATTCAAGGCAGTGGTGTAAGTAATTATGATGGGCTGTACAATTTATTTGTGAAAGAACACCTGTTAAGTAATTGTTTCAATGATAAACTGCATCAGCATCTGGTAGACCTAGGACCAATTTCTCCCCAAGAATTGGGTCAAGACTAGGGTGTCCAAAACTTCCACAGGGGGTGACCAAAAGAAAGGGGTCACAAAACCTCCCCAGGGGAAAGGTGGTGAGACAGCCAAAAATAAAAATAGTAAAGAGTCTTCTACAGGCCCCCAAAAACCTGCACAGGAGGGTGGGCCCAGAGCCTCTTCACAAAACAATCCTGGGTACAAGGGTAAAAACTTTGATCCCAAAAAGGCCTGGTGTCGAAACTGTAGTCAGTCTGGACACCAAACTGGAGACAAGGCCTGTCCCAAGAAAAATTCCACTCCAAACTCCAATCCAGGTAACACTGGAATGGCTAGTCTCCAAGTGGGATCAACAGTGTGCCCAGAGCAAATCAGGGTCCACACTGAAGCTACTCTAGTCTCTGAGGGTGGGGTGGATTTAGCCACACTAGCTGCCTGGCCCCCTAACATGCAAAAATACAGGCAACAGCTCTTTATTAATGGGACAAGTGTAGAGGGCCTGAGGGATACAGGTGCCAGTGTCACCATGGTGACAGAGAAACTGGTTTCCCCTGGCCAATACCTGACTGGAAAAACTTATACAGTCACCAATGCTGACAATCAAACTAAAGCACATCCCATGGCAATGGTAACTTTAGAATGGGGAGGGGTCAATGGCCTGAAACAGGTGGTGGTCTCCTCAAACATCCCAGTAGACTGTCTGCTTGGAAATGACCTGGAGTCCTCAGCATGGGCTGAGGTAGAACTGAAAACCCATGCAGCCATGCTGGGTATCCCTGAACTGGTGTGTGTAAAAACAAGAGCACAATGCAAGGCACAGGGTGAAAAAGTAGAGCTGGAGTCTGGAAAAATGGCCCAGCCTACCAAGAGAAAAGGAAAGTCAGTTGGGAAACCAACTGCAACACAGTCAGAAAAAGGGAACCTCTCTTCTCAGGAAGAAGTTCTGCCCTCTGAGGGAACTGAGCCTTTGGAACTTGAACCTTATCAGGTTGAGCTCTTAGGCCCAGGGGGACCCTCAAGGGAGGAGCTGTGTAAGGGACAAGAAACCTGTCCCTCTCTTGAAGGCCTTAGGCAGCAAGCTGCTGAAGAGTCCAAGGGCAAGAAAAATGGAACACATAGGGTCTATTGGGAAGATGGACTCCTGTACACTGAGGCCAGAGACCCCAAACCTGGTGCCACTAGGAGAGTGGTAGTGCCTCAGTCGTTCAGAGAGTTTATTCTGACCTTGGCCCATGCTATTCCCCTTGCTGGGCATTTGGGACAAACCAAGACGTGGGAGAGGTTAGTCAACCACTTCTACTGGCCCAATATGTCCCAGAAGGTTAAGGAGTTTTGCCTCTCCTGCCCCACCTGTCAATCCAGTGGTAAGACAGGTGGGCACCCAAAGGCCCCCCTCATTCCACTTCCAGTGGTGGGGGTCCCCTTTGAAAGAATGGGTGTGGACATAGTTGGTCCACTGGAACCTCCCACAGCCTCAGGAAATATGTACATCCTAGTAGTAGTGGATCATGCTACTAGGTATCCTGAAGCTATTCCCCTTAGGTCGACTACTGCCCCTGCAGTAGCCAAGGCCCTCATTGGTATCTTTACCAGAGTGGGTTTCCCTAAGGAGGTGGTGTCTGACAGAGGTACCAACTTCATGTCAGCATACCTAAAACACATGTGGAATGAGTGTGGAGTGACTTACAAATTCACTATCCCATATCATCCACAAACTAATGGCCTTGTTGAGAGATTCAACAAGACATTAAAAGGCATGATCATGGGGCTCCCAGAAAAACTCAAAAGGAGATGGGATGTTCTCTTGCCATGTCTGCTTTTTGCTTACAGGGAGGTGCCACAGAAGGGAGTAGGATTCTCACCCTTTGAACTTCTGTTTGGCCACCCTGTAAGGGGACCACTTGCTCTTGTTAAAGAAGGCTGGGAGAGACCTCTTCATGAGCCTAAACAAGACATAGTGGACTATGTACTTGGCCTTCGCTCTAGAATGGCAGAGTACATGGAAAAGGCAACCAAAAACCTTGAGGCCAGCCAACAGCTCCAGAAGTTTTGGTATGACCAAAAGGCTGCACTGGTTGAGTTCCAACCAGGGCAGAAAGTCTGGGTTCTGGAGCCTGTGGCTCCCAGGGCACTCCAGGACAAATGGAGTGGCCCTTACCCAGTGCTAGAAAGGAAGAGTCAGGTCACCTACCTGGTGGACCTGGGCACAAGCAGGAGCCCCAAGAGGGTGATCCATGTGAACCGCCTTAAGCTCTTCCACAACAGGGCTGATGTAAATCTGTTGATGGTAAAAGATGAGGATCAGGAGGCAGAGAGTGAACCTCTCCCTGATCTTCTATCATCAGACCCAAAAGATGGCTCAGTAGATGGAGTGATCTACTCAGACACCCTCTCTGGCCAACAGCAAGCTGATTGTAGGAGAGTCCTACAACAGTTTCCTGAACTCTTCTCCTTAACCCCTGGTCAGACACACCTGTGTACCCATGATGTGGACACAGGAGACAGCATGCCTGTCAAAAACAAAATCTTTAGACAGTCTGACCATGTTAAGGAAAGCATCAAGGTGGAAGTCCACAAGATGCTGGAATTGGGAGTAATTGAACGCTCTGACAGCCCCTGGGCTAGCCCAGTGGTCTTAGTTCCCAAACCTCACACCAAAGATGGAAAGAAAGAGATGAGGTTTTGTGTGGACTACAGAGGGCTCAATTCTGTCACCAAGACAGATGCTCATCCAATTCCTAGAGCTGATGAGCTCATAGATAAATTAGGTGCTGCCAAATTCTTAAGTACCTTTGACTTGACAGCAGGGTACTGGCAAATAAAAATGGCACCTGGAGCAAAAGAGAAAACAGCATTCTCCACACCTGATGGGCATTATCAGTTTACTGTTATGCCCTTTGGTTTAAAGAATGCCCCTGCCACCTTCCAAAGGTTGGTGAATCAAGTCCTTGCTGGCTTGGAGTCCTTTAGCACAGCTTATCTTGATGATATTGCTGTCTTTAGCTCCACCTGGCAGGATCACCTGGTCCACCTGAAGAAGGTTTTGAAGGCTCTGCAATCTGCAGGCCTCTCTATCAAGGCATCCAAATGCCAGATAGGGCAGGGAACTGTGGTTTACTTGGGACACCTTGTAGGTGGAGGCCAAGTTCAGCCACTCCAACCCAAGATCCAGACTATTCTGGACTGGGTAGCTCCAAAAACCCAGACTCAAGTCAGGGCATTCCTTGGCTTGACTGGGTATTACAGGAGGTTTGTGAAGGGATATGGATCCATTGTGACAGCCCTCACTGAACTCACCTCCAAGAAAATGCCCAAGAAAGTGAACTGGACTGTGGAATGCCAACAGGCCTTTGACACCCTGAAACAAGCAATGTGCTCAGCACCAGTTCTAAAAGCTCCAGATTATTCTAAGCAGTTCATTGTGCAGACAGATGCCTCTGAACATGGGATAGGGGCAGTTTTGTCCCAAACAAATGATGATGGCCTTGACCAGCCTGTTGCTTTCATTAGCAGGAGGTTACTCCCCAGGGAGCAGCGTTGGAGTGCCATTGAGAGGGAGGCCTTTGCTGTGGTTTGGTCCCTGAAGAAGCTGAGACCATACCTCTTTGGGACTCACTTCCTAGTTCAAACTGACCACAGACCTCTCAAATGGCTGATGCAAATGAAAGGTGAAAATCCTAAACTGTTGAGGTGGTCCATCTCCCTACAGGGAATGGACTTTATAGTGGAACACAGACCTGGGACTGCCCATGCCAATGCAGATGGCCTTTCCAGGTTCTTCCACTTAGAAAATGAAGACTCTCTTGGGAAAGGTTAGTCTCATCCTCTTTCGTTTGGGGGGGGGGGGTTGTGTAAGGAAATGCCTCCTTGGCATGGTTGCCCCCTGACTTTTTGCCTTTGCTGATGCTATGTTTACAATTGAAAGTGTGCTGAGGCCTGCTAACCAGGCCCCAGCACCAGTGTTCTTTCCCTAACCTGTACTTTTGTATCCACAATTGGCAGACCCTGGCATCCAGATAAGTCCCTTGTAACTGGTACTTCTAGTACCAAGGGCCCTGATGCCAAGGAAGGTCTCTAAGGGCTGCAGCATGTCTTATGCCACCCTGGAGACCTCTCACTCAGCACAGACACACTGCTTGCCAGCTTGTGTGTGCTAGTGAGGACAAAACGAGTAAGTCGACATGGCACTCCCCTCAGGGTGCCATGCCAGCCTCTCACTGCCTATGCAGTATAGGTAAGACACCCCTCTAGCAGGCCTTACAGCCCTAAGGCAGGGTGCACTATACCATAGGTGAGGGTACCAGTGCATGAGCATGGTACCCCTACAGTGTCTAAACAAAACCTTAGACATTGTAAGTGCAGGGTAGCCATAAGAGTATATGGTCTGGGAGTCTGTCAAACACGAACTCCACAGCACCATAATGGCTACACTGAAAACTGGGAAGTTTGGTATCAAACTTCTCAGCACAATAAATGCACACTGATGCCAGTGTACATTTTATTGCAAAATACACCCCAGAGGGCACCTTAGAGGTGCCCCCTGAAACTTAACCGACTGTCTGTGTAGGCTGACTAGTTCCAGCAGCCTGCCACACTAGAGACATGTTGCTGGCCCCATGGGGAGAGTGCCTTTGTCACTCTGAGGCCAGTAACAAAGCCTGCACTGGGTGGAGATGCTAACACCTCCCCCAGGCAGGAGCTGTGACACCTGGCGGTGAGCCTCACCCCTTTGTCACAACCCAGCAGGGCACTCCAGCTTAGTGGAGTTGCCCGCCCCCTCCGGCCACGGCCCCCACTTTTGGCGGCAAGGCTGGAGGGAACAAAGAAAGCAACAAGGAGGAGTCACTGGCCAGTCAGGACAGCCCCTAAGGTGTCCTGAGCGGAGGTGACTAACTTTTAGAAATCCTCCATCTTGCAGATGGAGGATTCCCCCAATAGGGTTAGGATTGTGTCCCCCTCCCCTTGGGAGGAGGCACAAAGAGGGTGTACCCACCCTCAGGGCTAGTAGCCATTGGCTACTAACCCCCCAGACCTAAACACGCCCTTAAATTTAGTATTTAAGGGCTACCCTGAACCCTAGAAAATTAGATTCCTGCAACAACCAGAAGAAGGACTGCCTAGCTGAAAACCCCTGCAGAGGAAGACCAGAAGACAACAACTGCCTTGGCTCCAGAAACTCACCGGCCTGTCTCCTGCCTTCCAAAGAACTCTGCTCCAGCGACGCCTTCCAAAGGGACCAGCGACCTCTGAATCCTCTGAGGACTGCCCTGCTTCGACGACGACAAGAAACTCCCGAGGACAGCGGACCTGCTCCAAAAAGACTGCAACTTTGTTTCAAGAAGCAGCTTTAAAGAACCCTGCAACTCCCCGCAAGAAGCGTGAGACTTGCAACACTGCACCCGGCGACCCCGACTCGGCTGGTGGAGAACCAACACCTCAGGGAGGACCCCCGGACTACTCTCCGACTGTGAGTACCAAAACCTGTCCCCCCTGAGCCCCCACAGCGCCGCCTGCAGAGGGAATCCCGAGGCTTCCCCTGACCGCGACTCTCTGAAACCTAAGTCCCGACGCCTGGAAAAGACCCTGCACCCGCAGCCCCCAGGACCTGAAGGACCGGACTTTCACTGGAGAAGTGACCCCCAGGAGTCCCTCTCCCTTGCCCAAGTGGAGGTTTCCCCGAGGAAGCCCCCCCTTGCCTGCCTGCAGCACTGAAGAGATCCCTTGATCTCGCATTGACTAACATTGCGAACCCGACGCTTGTTCTAACACTGCACCCGGCCGCCCCCGCGCCGCTGAGGGTGAAATTTCTGTGTGGGCTTGTGTCCCCCCCGGTGCCCTCCAAAACCCCCCTGGTCTGCCCTCCGAAGACGCGGGTACTTACCTGCAAGCAGACCGGAACCAGGGCACCCCCCTTCTCTCCATTGCAGCCTATGCGTTTTGGGCACCACTTTGAACTCTGCACCTGACCGGCCCTGAGCTGCTGGTGTGGTGACTCTGGGGTTGCTCTGAACCCCCAACGGTGGGCTACCTTGGACCAAGAACTGAACCATGTAAGTGTCTTACTTACCTGGTAAAACTAACAAAAACTTACCTCCCCCAGGAACTGTGAAAATTGCACTGTGTCCACTTTTAAAATAGCTATTTGTCAATAACTTGAAAAGTATACATGCAATTGAAATGATTCAAAGTTCCTAATGTACTTACCTGCAATACCTTTCAAACAAGATATTACATGTTAAATTTGAACCTGTGGTTCTTAAAATAAACTAAGAAAATATATTTTTCTATAACAAAACCTATTGGCTGGATTTGTCTCTGAGTGTGTGTACCTCATTTATTGTCTATGTGTATGTACAACAAATGCTTAACACTACTCCTTGGATAAGCCTACTGCTCGACCACACTACCACAAAATAGAGCATTAGTATTATCTATTTTTACCACTATTTTACCTCTAAGGGGAACCCTTGGACTCTGTGCATGCTATTCCTTACTTTGAAATAGCACATACAGAGCCAACTTCCTACACCCTCAGAACCCTACGCTCAGCCCAGCTCTCTCTCGCAGAAGTACCCCGCATCAGGAAAACCAGAACAGGAGGACGCTCCTTTTCCTACCTCACAGCCACCCCCTGGAACGCCTTCCTCTCCACATCAGACAAACCACCTCCCTTCCCAGCTTCACAATGGAACTGAAGACATGGCTTTTTTAAGAACCAACTCACGGGTGAACACTACACTTCCCCTCCCCCAGCGCCTTGAGACCATAACGGGTGAGTAGTTGCGCTATACAAGCACTGATTGCTTGATTGATCTTTAATGTAATGAGCCTCAAAACTCGTAGGAGAAGATTACATGGCTACCTCGTAGCAATTCATTCACAGCTAACGAAATCTAGAACAAGATAGTCCGATTTCTATCCACAGCATCCTTCATGTGTCCTTGAAAAGAGACATACAGGTTATCATCTTTTTGGAACGCCGAAGAATACTGGACATAGAAACTCAAAGTTCTGTTAAGGTCAAATCTGCGCAACCTCTCCTCATGCACCGAAGTATTCAGAGGAGGAAAGAAAGCAGGCAAAGGAACAGACCCAAACATGTGAAATTCAGACACAACTTTACACAAAAAGGAGGGCTTGACCTGCTGCACTATCTTCTCGTTCTGAAAAAGAAGTTAGGGTGAAGAAGCATACACACCCTGCATTTCATTAACCCTCAAAATCGAAGTAACTGGCCCTAACCAGGCTACCTTCCAAGGATGGCATTTAAGACCTCAGGGGAAGCCATAAGACACATCAACACTAAATTTAAATTTGGTGCCAGAACAATGAAAGGCTTTGGGGCAATTTGTTCTATAACCCCTTAATAAATCGAACCACCAGAGGATGCTTAAACAATGAGCCCTGCTTCAGGGAAAACAAACAAGAAAATGAAGTAGCTAAAGAACCCTTAATCATACTTACACTAAGCTCCTTCACAACTAAATGAAGGAAATGTAGGGTAAACTGGGGAAAATGAACAACTTGAATGTGGAGGTAACATACTGAAAATTCTTTACACCTAGCAGCAAACACCAACCATATTCTGTAATAGGCAGCTCAGTGTCGACACTCTGTGTGTCACTAGCAACCAATCCAAACCAAGCTGATAAAGTTATTAACCAGATAAAACTTCTCTTTGAAGTGCCAAGCACAAAGACAAAGAGTTCTGATAGCGGGGTGAAGCAAACTTCCCCACTGCTGGGACATGAAATCATGCCATCCAATACTAGATCCGAGTTTCTTGAACATGTTTATTCAGAAAGAGAAATTCTAAAACTAACCTTGCATCAGGTGCTCCTGGCACTGCAGGAACAGTGCTGGTTAGTGTCTCAGAACACCGTATTTCATATTCTGATGGGTCAGCCCCATAAGCGGTACTTGGAATTTTCCATTTCTTGCAGATGTGACTGGGATATGAAGTAACGTTTTGCTATTACATCTGGAAACTCATGTAGCATAGAGCATACACTCATATGGGTAAGTCCTTCCAAAATATATTCCTGTTAGGTCCTTAGCATTTGACTTGCGAGTGTCACATTGTCTGTTCTTTGTTCTTTGGATCCCCAAGTCCACACTTTTCCATGTTCCTCATCTACAGCTTGGTTCTATTGAGTGAGTGACCAGATTTTGAGCATGTGCTTGAACTTTTAAACACTTGTCTTTGAATCCTACTCTGGTGTCCCTTCATTTGTCCCAGTCCCACCAAACCTGATCGTGAACTCTTCACGTTCTACTTCTTGTCTTACTCGAATCCTGCATGCACCAATTTTTTGCAAGTCACATCAGTGCCCATGCCTCACAGTTTTCCTGCTGGTGTCCCTGTCCCAGGGTCTCTGTCAGTACACTTAAGTCCACATGGCACATTCCGTGCTGGCATCCCAGTATCATCCCTAAAGTAGCAATGGGCCCGTATCAGCATCACAGTGTCCTTGTTTTGGCTGCAATCTTTGAATCCTAGACAGATGTAGAGTTAGCAGAGCTGGTGCACAATGGATAGCTAAATAGATGTATTGGGCTGGAGCCAATTGCATCCACAGAATTATTGGATGTGGCACCTTGGGTAGCCGTAAGGTCATAAGAGGGGGTTACCATCAGCTCAAAGTTGGGGACATAAAACAGCTTGAGGAAGGTCATGCCATGGATAAAGAGGACGTGGGCCTGGTACTAAGGATCGTTCAAAGGTTTTGAGAGGTAGCACAATCGACAGTTGCGGTGTAACCATGGAAAGCTGTAGCTCTTGTGTGTGGCATCTAGAATTAGTTAGGTATTTGGAGGTGCAGTTATGAATGGTTAATGGATTAACAGAGGTGGTAATCTTGATAGCTGTTGAGTTAGTGGGGGATGGAACAATGAACGGCTGAAGGACAAGCGAGGGGTGGCATGGATATCTGTAGACTTACTGGAGGTGTGATGATGGACAGCTGTAGAGTCTGCAGAGGGGGTACAATGAATAGCTGTGGGTGTAATGGAACTTTAGCAAACAGAGATGATACCTTAGATAGCTGTAGGGATAGCAATGAAGGCGGTACCGTGGATGGCTGTGGTGGAAGCTTGCATTGTCAATGATTATTGAAGTTAGTGGAGGTGCAGCTACGAATAGGACAGATTATCAGGGTGTCAGCTTGGGTGGTTCACAGCATTAGTACATGCAATACTACCATGGATAACTCTTTGGTTTGTTCAGTCAGACCACAAATAACCACCCAGTTAGCACAGATGCTCCAATATATAACAGTAGTAGAGTTCAGTGAATACCTCCCATGTCTTTAGCACTCACCTGGGAATCGGAGATCTCCTTCAGTGTCTGGTCTGAACCTACTGCGAAGATGGTCTTGGCATCAGCAGTTATTGTTACACTGGTGTAGCTGCAGGTCTTCAATACACACTCAGTCTCTCGTTTTCCTGTTAAGGTGTTCCACTCATAAACAGCGCCGTCCATGCCGCAGGACACCAGCTTACTATCATCAGCACTCCATGCAATGGAACGCACCTGTGGAGTGAACAGGGTGCAAGGTTAGATTGCTTTATGAACTTCTGACACCCACAGTAGCTAGTACCACCAGGAAATCTGCATTCCCAACATCCAACTATCATCCCAACAAGTCCCTCCAAGACATTATGGCCCTCATTACAACATTGGTGGTATTGACCGCCTACCGGCACGACGGTGGCAGCCAACATACCGCCACCGTGGCTACCAGCCGCCCACCCGCATTATGACCATCGACGGAATTCCGCCAGAAGGCTGGTGGAATACCGTCGACGGTCATGGCGGCGGGCGGCGGTAAGGTGGCACTGCTGTTAGCAGCAGCACCACGCCAGCAAAACACTGCCACCAGTATCATGAGCAATGATACAGCCTGGCGGTGTTTTTCTGGCAGACGCAGCTGCTGCCAGCAGTGCTGCGTCCCGTCTCCTACAGGAGGACCTCCTGCAAGCAAGTAAGTCGGGTTCCCTGACAGGAGAGGGGGGCAGGGGGTGGTGTGTGCGTGTGTGGGGGTGTGTGTGTAGGGGGTGTGTGTCTGTTTTTGTATGCGTGCATGCGGGTGTGGGTCACGTAGAATGAGTGCGTATGTGTATGTTGTGTGTTGTGAATGCATGTGTGCGACAATGTATGTTGGTGTATGGGTATGTATGTGTGCTTGCATGGGTGGATGTGGGTATGCGTGTGTGTATGAGTGTGTATGTGTGCGCGTGTGGGTGTGTAAATGTGCGGGGGCAGGAGAGGGAGGGGAAGGGTGGTGGAGGACTCTGGGGAGGGGGCGGGGGAGACCCCTATCAGTGCCAGGGAAGGAATTCTCTGGCACTGATAGTGCCTACCACCATGGTTTTCATGGCGGTACGCTTGCCACTAAAACCATGGCGGTAGGCGGGGTCATAATCCCGAGGGTGTGATTGTGACGGCCGCCGGGCTGGAGACCTTAGTCTCCAGCCCAGCGCCTGTTACCACCCTGGCGGACGGAGTGGTACATTGTCATAATTTGGGAAAAGGTACCCCAGCCTGTTGGCAGTACCTTTCTCCAAATTACCGCCGACCGCCAGGGTTGTAATGAGGGCCATTATATCTACAAACACTAACATTTACCCCAACCTGCATCACCATGAGCTCTGTATTCCCAAATGCCAATGTTTATCCCAGATCAAAATTTCCAACAAATCTTTATTCCTAACCACCACCCCGTATCCGAAAAAGCATCTCTGAGGTGCTATAAGATTATCAACTGTAAGGTGTATTAATAAATATTAACAACCACGTCAAAAATATTTCAAATAGATTAGCACTTCAAACGCTAACATTTATCTCTACAGTCTCCTCACGTTTCCAGATCGAAACAGTTATCCAATCAGGCACCTCATAAACAACAGAATTCACAACCACCAGTACTTAGCCTAGTGAGCATCTCAATTACATTAGTGTTTCTGAATGCCAGCACTTGTCCTAACCAGCAGCTTGACAAGGTCTGTGTTCCCAAATACTAAAGCATATCACAACCATCAACCCAGGTACCAAGCCGCCCCATAGGCCTCTAATGGAATTTAGGCATTTCCGGTGTGCGGTGTGTTCACAAACATAAAGACTTACCTCAAAGAGATCAGTAATTGGCACATCAAAGAAATACGTATTCCCAAAACTGAATGTTCATCCTGAACACAACCTTAAAGCGATCTCTAGCCCAAAGGCCACCAAATAGCTCAAGTGATGCCTCAATGAGATCAGCAGTCACAAACACCAATGCTTAACCAATCACCACATCAAAGAGATCAATACTGACAAATACTAACACTTATCTCAACTTGCACCTAAAACACATGAATATTCCTAAACATCATCCCTTGTCTCAGCAGCAGCTCTGACTCATCTGCAGTTCAACCTACATAATTCAGTAATCTAGGTGACAGTGATTCTCCAATGCACAAACTGTGAACCACCTCAGCATCCTTTCAATCACTCAGACTAAAGACCACACAAAGGCACCTGGAAGCCCCTATGGTTTATCTTCACCCATTGATATTTCTGCTAATACCCGATGACACATATCAACAAACTTTCAGAAGATCAGGCTAAAGTCCTTCAAGACACCCTGACAACTGTACTTCTGCATCAGAGACCTTTAGAGAAGTGGCTTCATACTGCTAGCACTACCAAGAAGGAAATCAGAGAAAAAGTAGTAATTGTACTATGTATCGAAGCCCTACCACCTTTGATTCAACAACGGGTGCAGCAATATTCCAATCTGAGACTTGCCGGAAGGGTGGATCTATTTTCTGGCAACCAGAGAGCAGCGACCAGCAATTCACACCAATCCAACCCTTTACACTGCCTGCCTGTGGTAGATCCTAATCTTCTGACATGATCCTGACCCGGACAAGGGATCCCACCATGCCTTTGATCACATAATCTAGACATAAACAAAGAGCAGTCAAAAGGAAGTGCAATCATTCCTGCCACAGGTGCTTAATGCTTTGACTGCAGTGAATGGAGGCACATCTCATATATATGTGTCCTCAAGGGAGCAGGCTATGATCTATGGATGTCAGGTTGGTGGACAATAACATCCATGATAACCAGCCCTCAACTTATCCTTTCACCCATAAGGTACACTTCAACGATCATCCAACAAGTGGATAAGCAGAGAGTGTTGTCTCCAGACCATTATAAGCCCTGGCTTCAGCCTTACTGCACATAGGTAAGGGTGGGTGCCATCACATGTAGCCATGAGAATAGTGAAACATCCCACTCTACCACTATACTAATAAGCACAGATGACTGTACAATTCCCTTATTAGTTGGGGTTTTACACATCTCCCTGTACCAGTTGTGTTAATGGACATTCCTCATTTTGTAAACCCTCCCCAAAAGAAGAATGGTTATATGAATTCCTTAAAAACAAAAGAAAATAGAAAAATACCACAATGATCCACTGAACAGAGTACATTCATTAATACCCCCCCCCACCCCAACCACTTTGACTGGAACAACTGCCCTCCTTCAGAAGGGAAGGAAATGAAGACCCCACCCTTCACAATAGGAGACCCATGTAAGGAAAATCAAATGTAACCCCCCTCCAAATTGCCGATATTTTCATAGATATAAAGGACTGGTTTATAGCATGCTAACACATTTCACAGGTGCATCTGAGAAACAATTATTGGCACCTACTGCATTATGATGTGATGAATTTCAGCTAGCTGACCGCCATCTGGCAGAATTATGACAAAAACACGAAAAAAAAACAACTCATCTTGCAACATTTCTTTTGGCCCAGGGTATTTGCGGAAAACACTAAATACTACAAAAAGTGTCCATACTGCCAAATGTCTTGTACACTACACATGGACAGATCTAATTTAACGTACTTCCCTTTGGTTTACCCCGACACAATCCAACACTTCATGAGTAGGGCTCTACAACAATTTAGCCTCTAGTCCTGATGGGAAATCCCATCTTACACATCTTGAGGATATCCGGAGGTCTCTGAAGACTGCAGGTCGTACTGCCAATCAAGCACTGTACACAGGTTGTGAAACAAGTCACATATTTAGAGTATACTTTAGTAAAGGGATGTTTCCTCCTCGGGTTGAGAAATTAGAAGCTCTTGATAATATGTACACTGGCAGAGCTCTCCACTTCTTTCCTGAAAGACACTGTACCGAATCAAGTTCCTTAGAGTGGGAAACAAGAAAATGCTTTCATATCCTTGCGGGGTGCCCTCGGATTGGATCTCATCCTTCCGCATCCCGATGTCTCAAAACCCTTCCATCTACTGATTGACACCTAGAGTAGGGTTTGGGAATGTTTATTCATGGACTCACAACAAAGGCCAATATCCAGTTCTCTTTATCAGCAGAGAGCTTTTGTCAGACAAATGATCTTATTCTGCATCACAGATGGAATGTCTGGCCATTAAATGCTGCTACTTAGCCTGCGCGTTAGTACCTGTTAGAATGCCATTTTTTTTAAATCACAGATCATGACTTTTGACATGCTTGTCTCGTAATATGGACATCCGACAGCATCAACTGCATACTTTGATGGTTATTGGCCTTGCAGTCATTTTCATTTTCTATCCTGCTCTGTCCTGGTACGCTTCAAGGCAGTGTTGATTTTCTGATCAGGGTTTCTACCTCATCCCTGACCCATCACCAGGACTTGAGTGGGTAAATATGTATCAGCCGCCTTCTTGTGGGATAGTTAAGACAGGAGCGATGCCTTGGACAAAAAGGAGCTTTTGATAGGAGTGTAACAACATCCTTCATCAGACACACTAGTACATTCCATGTCGGCTCTCGTGGATGGAGTCACAGGTCTTTTAGGTGTGGTAAGGAACTGATAGCCAATACTCCCTTCTGGGACATCAGTAAAATGATGATCAAAAACCACGCATTCAGGAATCGCGCACAGCCTTACCTGTGTTTCATAGGCAGCGCTATCCAGGTGGCTTCCCAGAGATTCTGTGTGATGGTCTTTTTTCTGTTATGGAGGATGTAGGAAGAAAGGTAATGAGAGACCCTGCGGGTCACCAGAAGAACTACTGGTCCCCATGTCAGTAAGCTCGAGAATAAAGGAGGCCGTGCCGCATTTTAAAGAAGTTAGGGATTGGGAAGAGGCAGATCCCTCTTCTCCCTGTCATGAATCAGTAGGACAGGGCTAATCTCCACTATTCTATAATATTCAAATTTATAATGCTCACGGCTACCCCAACGGGGCTTCCCAGTAATTCCCTATCAGAGTACCTATCAGATATCAAAACAGAGAAGCAGAGAAGGGAGGAGGAGCTGTGCTACATCTCTAGTATGTAAGGAGGCCGGAACAGATCCAACCCTGAGCAGGGAGGTCAGAACAGATCCAACCCTGAGCAAGGAGGTCAAAACAGATCCAACACTGAGCAAGGAGGCCGGAACAGATCCAACACTGAGCAAGGAGGTCAAAACAGATCCAACCCTGAGCAGGGAGGTCAGAACAGATCTAACCTTAAGCAAGGAGGTCAAAACAGATCCAACACTGAGCAGGGAGGCCGGAACAGATCCAACCTTGAGCAAGGAGGTCAAAACAGATCCAACCCTGAGCAGGGAAGTCAGAACAGATCTAACCTTGAGCAAGGAGGTCAAAACAGATCCAACCCTGAGCAGGGAAGTCAGAACAGATCTAACCTTGAGCAAGGAGGTCAAAACAGATCCAACCCTGAGCAGGGAGGCCAGAACAGATACAACCTTGAGCAAGGAGGTCAAAACAGATCCAACCCTAAGCACAGAAGTCAGAACAGATCTAACCTTGAGCAAGGAGGTCAAAACAGATCCAACCCTGAGCAGGGAGGCCAGAACAGATCCAACCTTGAGCAAGGAGGTCAAAACAGATCCAGCCCTGAGCAGGGAGGTCAGAACAGATCTAACCTTGAGCAAGGAGGCCAAAACAGATCCAACCCTGAGCAAGGAGATAAGAACAGATCCAACCTTGAGCAAGGCACAATAATCGCATTGATCCCTGATGACTGCTCTTTCTTGTAGCAGAAAGGAGGGAGATGGGCGGTGGCAGGCCTGTAGCAGGACTAGAGTAGAGCTGCGAAGGGCTGGAGAGATGCAAGCATCTAAATGGCTATCTGACATCTTTCAGAACTGGAAAAGGATTAACTGGCAGTATATTTCCCTCATGCTCACTTACTGCCAGTCCTGAGATTAAAACCCATGAGGAAAAAGAAGAGAAATTCCCTTAGGAACTAAAGGGAAGAGATTCTTTTGACTAACATAGGAGAGAATGAAGAAATACTCACTGTGATTGTAGAGTCTGTGTTTAGTCCAATAAATTGTGGCTAAAAGCTACTTTTCTCTATGTGCTGATTGATGTCATTTCACACATTGTCCAGCGTCCTCACACTGTGCTGCACTCACACTTTATGCAGTTCTGCGTCGAAAGTGTCTAGTCTGCCTCTGCACAATCACCTCCTCAGGCTGCACTACCTGCCAGCAGGCAACCTTCACTGCCCCTGGCTCCTGTGTTCCCAAACAGCAGACTTAAATGCATGACTCTCTGGGTGCAAGGATTCCCGCTGCTTGGAGTACCTTTCTCAGCGATGCCACAAGTCAGCATATTTCTCCACAATGTTCTCTTTGCAGCAAGCCTGACAGTGGCAAAGCATGTGCCATTTGGATTTTTCCTCTCTCTTTCATGCTATCTTGGATTATGAAAGCTGGCATGGCACTTAACTACTTCCTAGCCTGAAATGAAATCACCATTCTAGTATTTGCTGAAGCCCAATCCACTGCACCCCCTTTTATTTCTAGGTCACTTTAGGCACCTGCACGTTTAAAGGCAGCCTAAAGATGCGTCTCAAGACTCCTACATAGTGCATGCTCCTGACCGGCTCTTTGCCACTGTGGGGCTTATTTTGTAAGAGCTCTTTAGTTTCCTAGATCAATGCACTAATCACTCACACAGTCCAGAGTTTTTCAGTGCATTCTAATACTTGAAGCCCTCTTTATTTCATAATAGATTCGGGGCTAGATGTACAAGAGTGGGTGAGCTACTCACGCAGGGACCTGGAAAACTTGAGAGCTGTTATTGACTCATGTTTTCTGCTTCTGTTGCTTTAGCTCATCTGGACACACGCAGGAGCCTACAACTTTCTTCTTTTTTAATACTTTATTAGCTGTTGTCAGAACTAAGTACAAAACATTGCAATAGCAATACATAAACAACAATCACAGTGGATAATCATCACATATGCTCTAGTGTAGCACACCTGATAATAGTTGAAACAATGTCAGCATATTGTCCCAACACAGAGTGGCTCAAGTATCACCGATTAGTCCGCAGCCACCGTCGACAGGGGGTATGTTCTGAACGGTGCCCACATATTGTGAGGTTGCAATGCCATAGGCAGTTCTTATGCATATAAGTCTAACTGCTCAACTATTGATCAAATTTGGAAGCCACTTTTTCCCCAGTGTAAAGACACGCTCCTCTTTGTTAATAATGGAGTTATCGCCACCAATTTAGGATTAGCTAGTTGCAAGCCCTTGACAAGACCTAAAAGACAAATGTGTGGCGTGCAGTCTGCTTGTTCCATTACCATATCAGATAGGGCCTGGGTCACCCGCATCCAAAAACCATATTGATCTCTTTGAGGTGATCATTAGCTAATCACTGTGGGACTGCTGAGCAGTCAAGACGTATCTAGAAGGCATGCGAAGCACTTGCAATACCACAGTAGTCACACAGTAACTTATCACACATGAAAGGAACCACACAATGTTGCAAAAATAAAGGTACCTCTCTGCACCCGGCCGCTCGGGATCTGCTCGAGACCTTTTGGGGTGCCACTTTCCCCCAATGCTTGTCTAACTACTCCATACACTCTAGTGGGGGGACACTAATTTGCATCCCATTTTTTTAGAATGGGGTTCGTCCCCCCTATAGGGCCCTCGGTAAGTTATGCTTTTCCTGAGTACTTTTCGGTGTATATCTGGTGTGTTCATACTTCCAAAGGGAGGTATACCAATGGAAGTCTAGTTTAGTCTGCCTATAATAAAGTACCTTTATTTTTCCAACACTGTATGGTTCATTTCATGGGCTATCTGTGTAGCACCTACAGTGAAAGGGTGCATGCGTCATTTCATGCAGGCTACAAATCGCAGGCCTGCAGATACAGTTTGCATGGGCTCCCCTGGGTGGTATAATACATGCTGCAGGCCATGGGACACCCCTGGTGTACCAGTGCCCTGGGTACCTAAGTACCTAAGTACACCAGTATGCAATTGAGGGGTGTATGAAGTACCAAAACAATCGCTGGGGTCCTGATTAGCAGGATCCCAGTTAAAAAAGTCTAAGCAGACTAACATCAGGCAAAAAGTGGAGGTAACTATGCGAGAAAGAGGGGACTTTCCAACATGATCTTCTCTCAATCTGCAGAATCAGAAGGCTGAAATAAACAGCCTTGTACCAACTCGACATCCTCAACGATATTTAATCAAACTTCAGAGGTGGACTTTCACCATGTGGTGCAATCTGTGATATGCCCACTCATCGATGGAGGGAACATCCTTCTTGCAGGCCTCACTAAGAGACATCAACGCCTGTCAAAGGAGTCTTTCATGCTGCATCAAGTCTAGTATGTTGAGTTAAGAGGTGTGACAATATGCCCATCCTTACGGTCTAATGTTGGTTACTGCTGATAGCCCAGATATATTCAATATCCTGTGCATCATCATTAAAGCACTGCACTTTCACCAGCAAGCTTACTTACACAAGAAGCTCATCATAAGTCGGTGAATCGCACAACAAGAAACAAATCGAGCCGATAATGCAGTCTTAGATGCAACAACAAAAACTATCACCCAGGCCTTCTATACCTAAGACTTGTCCCTTCACTTGTGACATTTCACAAGGACAGGAAGATCAACAATTTTAAAGTACATCTGTAAGCACAGTGACCCACCTATGAAGATAACCATTCAGCTGCTATGAACTGTTGTTCTTCGTAAAGGCAGAAAACAAAAATGGGTAAGAATGGAAAAGTGGAAAAAGAGAGTGATGAAAGAGGGAAAAAACAAAATAAGAGAAAGAACGAGTGAGAGACATTTCGGAGAAATAGAGCAATAGAGAATGAGAAAGAAATAGTAAACAGGAGACAGAGGGGCAAAGAAACAGACACTAAGCTGGGGCAGCCTCTGGTCAACCATACTGCTCTTACCTTCCCATTGTGTCCTTTCAGGCTGATCACATTCTCAAAGGTGCTGTTGGAGTAGATGTGAATGACATTCCCGTTCACAGCGGCAAAGAGATGTCCCCCACTGCTGAAGGAGCACTGCAGAGAGAGAGAGACGGAGAGAGAACTGTGACTGGATATGTTATGCGAGGAGAGAGTCAAGGTTAGAGAGGCACCTGTGGCTGATGAATACTGAAGGACGAGGAGCTGCTGTGAATCGCAGAATACTACAACTCAAACGGCACCTACTCGCGATAGGAAAAAGAGAGAGAGAGAGAATGGCAGCAAGAGAAACAGGTGGAGAGAGGAGGAGAGAAACATAGCGAGACAGAGAAACAGACACAGATCTGTGTGTCTAACAATTTTGAAGAAAGAGAGGCAAAAAAGAGATACCGTTGATTGAAAACATAGTTCAGGGAGAGACAGGCATCCTCTGACTGAGATAGCTGTAGGGAGAGAGATATCCAAGTCGCAGAATATTTTGGGAAGAGAGGCAGGGTATTTTTAGAAACAGAAAGCTATCTAAGAGTAGATTCTGCTACGGCAACTGAAGGGAACCTGCTTCAGGTAAAGAAGGACTACAGTCATAATCAAGATGACAGAGACAGAGGTGCGAGAGAGAGAGGCTGAGGGAAATGTTCAGTATCTGAGACAGGGCATATTGCAGACACCCTTTTACTGTGAGGGTACAATGAGAAGGTAAGCAGAAAGACAAGGACTCTCTTCAGAGACAGAAGAAATGTAGTGACATTGAAAAAGATATGGAGAGCTGTTCAGACTGAAACTGTAAGACCTGTGTTGGAGGGGGGGTGATGCAGTTAGAGAGTCTCTGTGCTGTAGCGTGAACTGAGGAAGAGCAGCATTGCAAGAGGGGCATCTGTCACCTGCCCGGTTGCAGGAAATTCATCCTGTGAGTCCACATTCAAGGGTTCCTGCACTGATAAGATCTAACTTTAACCAGCTGTGCAATAGAAGTGACTGACATCTCTGATTTTGAGAAATGGGCATTTGTCTGCCCTATCCTGAATGTGTGTATGTATCAGTGCTGGGCGGGTTGTGATACAATGAGTGATAAGATCAGACAGAATGGGGTGATGACTGAAATGTTGAGTGTGAGGAGCGACGAGAGGACTGTTGCTTATTAAAGTTAGTGAAGGATGCAGACTAGAGAGGACGTAGTGTATTCCTTGGTCTGTTAACACCGAGCCAGAGGGTGCCAGAAACGGAACAACAAATTATGGAGTCAGTGGAGTGGGAAAGTGGGACATGGGCCCTATGTTAACTTAAATTATCCCAAACAGAAGGGGTTGTACAAGTGGCCTCCCTAGTGACCCATTGCAGAATAACCTTGAGAGAAGGAGGACAGAATTCTGCAACATCATCTGAAAGCTAGGGACCTCAAACACTTGGGGCCTTTTTAGAAGTACCAGAGCGCATGGGTACAGGGTGTTAATTCTACATTTCCTGCAGTCAACAACACCAAGGACACCATTAACTCTGGAGGTATGGAGTTAACTAGAATTATTGGTTGAATCCATAGAATACATGAGATTCCACTGGCAATTATTCATTTTCCCCACACAGTTTCTCGCAGATATTTCCTGAGTTTTCAGAAGCAAAACCTCCAGGTGAAACACGAGAGGACTGGGGTAAATCTGCAAATCTCATTATTCCCAAAGGCCAGTAACAGGTTTGCTGGCCCATCATGTAATAAGGGCCTTAGAGATAAATTGGCTGATGGTGTGACACCTTCTGTAGCTAATCGTCCAGAATGATCCTTGTCTCTCTTATAGATAACACCACCTAGAGACATTTAGCACCCACCCATACAAAACCATCAGCTGTCCAGAATGTTCTATTAATAAGAACACTTTTGTGTTCTTGTCTGGCCCATGAATAATTGACGGCTGGCCAGAATGTTTCAGTAGCAAGAAAGTCACAGGAAACTGGACCCTCCCACTGACAAATGTTCATGATAATTCTCTGTAGAGTCGGGTCACCACATCCCGGTTGAGAAACGTTTTACCCACCTGATACGACAAAGGCTTGATACACTAGTCCCTCTCATGTCTTGGGGTTGCACACAGCTATAAGGGTAATTACAACATTTTTACCCCAATTGAGTATCATTTTTCCCACTGATACTGAACATTCAATTTCCTACTTTCCCACTCTGACTTTGGTGGCCTCTCCCAGTGGTTGTGAGAGTGCTACATTAATGTATTCTTTCAACAGATCTGCGACATTAAGCTATTTGAGAAGGAAGTCAGTAGCTCATTAACCTGCTGCCCAAAACAAGGCTCCGAGATCCTCAATTACAGGTAGGTAACCTGAGCTTCCCCTTAACCATTCCTTCTCTGCAAGTTACTTCAGTTTAAATGTTTGCCAAAAAAGTGCAGTGACTGTAAGAGGGGAAGCTAGGACCTTTAAGAGGAAGATGATATTCCAAGCTTGTCCTCGAGCCATCAGGCATCAAGCCAAGGGTTCACTCTTCAACTTCACAAGTTACTCCCTCATTACTCTTGGTATTAATGACTCTTTCCACTCAAGGATATTGGGGCCAGCCTCCTTCACCCAATAGTTGACCAGGATACATCTAAATTTCAAAATTAATTAGACTAATCACAACATGATAGAGTGCCTCTCTCACCTAGGGGTATTCATGAACACAATACACTGATCATGGATGCCATAGTGTCCATCAAACACACGAAAGGTGATGGGGGATCTTGCAAGAAGTCTAACCACTGGCAATCACTCGGGGAATCCATTCCAACCCTTTGTTCTTTTCCCCACCATGCCACCTCAGTTTACACCCAAACATATGCAAATTAGTCTTGACCCTGCTCCAGTAAGAACAGTCCGTCAGTCTCAGTAGGTTGTGTGGGGGATGAAACTAGATTTCTAATTCCTACTGATACATTGACTAAGTCCTTGTGCCAGAGGGTAAAAATCTGACCCCTGCGATTCTGGGGTCGGAATGTTAACCCCCAGAGAATATGTCACAGCTACTTAAAAATTTATCAGTTTCTACAGGCACAGCTTCTAGGCCCAGGGAGGGTTGGGAGCAAGGAAAGGGTCATGCTACAATTCTGAAAAAGCACATCTAGAACATGGGCTGTTCAATCAGTGGGCCTTCTCCGTTTGACTGCCATGAAAAATCTGTCTGGTCAGAACAGGAAACAATACAATTGACCACCAGGCACTGGGAGAAAACTACCAACAAGTCAGGTTCAGTTGTATTTTTTTCATTTTCAGAAACAAAACCCTGCTTCAGTGATTTATGAAAAACTGAAAGGTCAAACAAGCAGGGTCACCTGGCATACTTCTCTGCATTCTGTGTAATCGCCGCACAAGCAGATGAACAGAAGTCAGTGAGATCCCTACTTAGCACAATCTCATAATATGGTGGGTGCTCCTCTGCCAGGGCAAAAGGGCAAGGTATCCAATTAATAGCACAGGCTAGCAGGCAGTCCACCTAACAGGAAATTAGACCCTAAAAATGTTTCAGAAAAATCCGCCATACACGTCTGGACGAGAGAGAGATAGGATCAAAAGCACAAACTTGGGCAAAGCTGGAAGGGTATGGAAAAAGACCTAAAATTAAATGTAGGGCACCCAATGACAATGTTTTGCTCACATTTTCAAACGTCAATGTCTATATACAGAACTGATACGCCTCCAAAAGGCGTGGCAGTTTTCCACTATGACCCACTTCCAAAAATTTGGCATACTTTCTTTAATTTGGTATTTTTTTGTGTTTCACAGCAAAAGATGCTTCGGGAAATTTTCATGTCAAATGAAGAAGACTTGTTTTGTTACCTGCCCTTATGAAATTTCCACCCCCTTCCCCAACCCAATCACCACCAAATTTGGCATGATGAAAGTCTGATTTTTGTGCTGTGTTCGTTTAAGGTTTGTTATTCTTTGGTAAAGAAAGGTAAAGTTACTAACAATGCAAAATAGCTTTTCTATGGAATATTGTGTGATTGTTCATTACAGAGGTGGAAATGCTGCCTCCGTAACACACATTTATACACCAAGCGATTTCGATTTTGCGGATGGTCATAAGTGAGGGGTGATAAGACTGGACGCTGTTTGTGAGGATTTCATATTCTGCTTTCATCAGTTTGCTCTTCAAACATATGTTGCACATCAGGGACTGCAAGTGGGAGAGACCTGTTGAAAGTGGTAGAGATCACAGACCCACAATAAGGAAATTGCTCACAGTCAGTGTATTGGTGAATGTGGATTCCATGGCCGATATGGAGACAAACCTCCTTGAGGTGCATGCAAAGAATGCCAATCGCTGGTGTGAAGATGGAGACCTAGGAGACACACTGATGGCTGATAAGAGTGTGGGCCAAGAGGGCCTGCTACAACAAGCTGATCGTACTCATCTGGGAATGAGAGGAACCACTGTAAAAAGTTGTCTGCCTATGTTGGAGAAGGAGTACATGTTCAGCAGGGCTTGACGGTCAACAATAATGAGTGCTGCAGAGAGACCTGGAAGGATGAGAACACATGGCTTACCATTATGGATGACTGACAACCTCGGAAAATGTGCAGCAGACTGACCTCAGGGCTTGTCATCTGGTGAGATTGGGTTAGCATAAAAATCCTTTCTTTTCTTTTTCCAGTTTGCCTAAAGTTGCTAGTTTGCCATTGTCACAGGACTCAGGGATTCCCAGCTCACACCAATGCAAAATAACAGGTGTAATGGAGCCCATAAATGCATGCTGTTTCCTCTGGCAACCAGGAAGGATATCACTAGCAGTTCCTGCCCTCTTTTAAGGAGCCTACAACTATTCCTGAGTTAGGTGTGTCATTTCAAAGTTCCAAGATGCCTGAAGAAACCCACTGCCTTCCACTCATACTTGAATGCCCCACCTCCAAACATCAGCAGTGGTGGTGCGTGGCGACAGCTGCTTCCCACATGGTAAACAGGAGAACGCCTAGGAGATTGCAACCCAACTTACCTGCATTTCAGGCAGCCCCTGGGCTCACCTTTGGTTTTAGAGGGTTATCAGATCTGTGCAGTGACAAATGTACAGCAGGGATGGTGCTCACATGTATCTCTAGTAGCATCATCTGGGCTAAATACAATGTGAGGGAGAAGAGCGGGTGGAGAAACAAGCTGCTGTGGGGCATGGAGGGAGGAGAGCCAATACGTGGAGTGGGATGGAGGTGGAGGTGGTGGATGGAGGAAGGGGACCAATATGAAGTGGATTCAAAGGAGGGTGCTGCAGGAATGGAGAAGCAAACCTCAATATACACCAGCAGCACTCTAATGCTGCATGAGCTACAGTGCAGGGGGCATGAGGAAGGAGAGCGGGTTTCAGAGTATGCAGGCTGTTAAAGAGGAAAAGGCAAGTGAACAGCACTTTCACATAAACTATCAATGAGAGCTGTGAGGGCTGAAGAAAGAGGCGAGCGTGCACTTTAGGTAGTAGAGCGAGGCCTGAGGAATCAACATCAACACCCTAAGTCACAACAAGCACGCTGAAGGATTGGTAAAGCTGAGCGGACAATCCCAGTTGCAGGTACAGCACCATGTGGGGCCAGGGTGTCCGATCAGCAACTAAAAAATATCAACATTTGCAGGATGAAGTGGACTCATAGCAAACTGTGAGTGATCGCTGTTAGACCGGACATGCCTTAGGGTGGTCACCCCTAACTTTTTGCCTGCCTCCCTCCACTTTTTGGATACTGTTTTTGCTGGCTTTTAGACTCTGCGCACTTTACCTCTGCTAACCAGTGCTAAAGTGCATATGCTAAAGAGAGATCAGCATTTTCCACCCCTGATGGCCATTACCAATTCCGGGTGATGCCATTTGCGTTGAAAAATGCCCCGCTACCTTCCAACGGTTGGTTAACGGGGTCCTAGCTGGTAAAGATGCCTACTGTGCAGCTTACCTGGACGACATAGCTGTCTACAGTTCCAGCTGGGAGGAACACCTGCTCCACCTCAAGGAGGTGCTTCAGGCTCTGCAACAGGCAGGCCTGACCATCAAGGCTAGTAAGTGCCAGATTGGGCAGGGTTCTGTGGTGTACTTGGGACACCTAGTACGTGGTGGCAAGGTGCAGCCACTCCAGGCCAAGATTGAAACTATCAAGGCCTGGCAACCACCTAGAACACAGACTGAAGTGAGAGCCTTTTTAGGTCTCACTGGATACTACCGCAGATTCGTGAAGGGCTATGGTACCATTGTGTCACCCTTGACAGAACATACTTCCAAGAAACAACCTAAGTTGGTGAATTGGACAGAGGCTTGTCAGAAAGCCTTTGATTCTCTGAAAGAAGCCATGTGCACGTCCCCCGTGCTCAAGGCCCCTGACTACTCCCAGGAATTTATTATGCAGACAGACGCTTCAGAGCATGGCATAGGGGCTGTTCTAGCACAGCTAAATGAGGAGGGCTCAGACCAACCAGTAGTCTTTATTAGCAGAAGACTATTACCACGGGAACAGAGGTGGAGTGCTATTGAGAGAGAAGCATTTGCTGTGGTCTGGGCACTGAAGAAGCTAAGACCCTACCTGTTTGGGACTCACTTCCAAGTTCAGACAGACCACAGGCCGCTCAGATGGCTCATGCAGATGAGGGGTGAGAATCCAAAACTCTTGAGGTGGTCCATTTCCCTACAGGGAATGGACTTTACGTGGAGCGTCGCCCAGGGGTTGACCACGCCAATGCTGATGGTCTCTCCAGATACTTCCGCCTTAGCGATGAGAGCTCCCAGGAGGTCGGGTAGCTCTCCCCACTTTCAGCTGGGGGGGGACACATGTTAGACCTGACATGCCTTAGGGTGGTCACCCCTAACTTTTTGCCTGCCTCCCTCCACTTTTTGGACACTGTTTTTTTCTGGCTTTTAGACTGCGCACTTTACCTCTGCTAACCAGTGCTAAAGTGCATATGCTCTCTCCCTTTAAACATGGTAACTTTGGATCATACCCAATTGGACTATTTAATCTACTTATAAGTCCCTAGTAATGTGCACTATATGTGCCTAGGGCCTGTAGATTAAATGCTACTAGTGGGCCTGCAGCACTGGTTGTGCCACCCACTTACGTAGCCCCTTTACCTTGTCTCAGGCCTGCCATTGCAAGGCCTGGGTGTGCAGTTTCACTGTCACCTCGACTTGGCATTTAAAAGTACTTGCCAAGCCTAAACCTCCCCTTTCTCTACATATAAGTCACCCCTAATGTGTGCCCTAGGTAACCCCTAGAGCAGGGTGCTGTGTGGGTAAAAGGCAGGACATGTACCTGTGTAGTTTACATGTCCTGGTAGTGTAAAACTCCTAAATTCGTTTTTACACTACTGTGAGGCCTGCTCCCTTCATAGGATAACATTGGGGCTGCCCTCATACATTATTGAAGTGGTAGCTGCTGATCGGAAAGGAGTAGGAAGGTCATATTAAGTATGGTCAGAATGGTAATACAAAATCCTGCTGACTGGTGAAGTTGGATTTAATATTACTATTCTAGAAATGCCACTTTTAGAAAGTGAGCATTTCTTTGCACTTAAATCTTTCTGTGCCTTACAATCCATGTCTGGTTAGGTTTAGTTGACAGCTCCTTGTGCATTCACTCAGACACACCCCAAACACAGGGTATTCAGCCTCACTTGCATACATCTGCATTTTGAATGGGTCTTCCTGGGCTGGGAGGGTGGAGGTCCTGCTCTCACACAAAGGACTGCCACACCCCCTACTGGGACCCTGGCAGACAGGATTGAACTGAAAGGGGACCTGGTGCACTTCTTAGCCACTCTTTGAAGTCTCCCCCACTGCAAAGGAACGTTTGGGTATAAAACAGGGCCTCTGCCCTACCACCTCAGACACTTGCTGGAGAAGAAACCTGAACCAGAACCTGCATCCTGCCAAGAAGAACTGCCTGGCTGCTCAAAGGACTCACCTGACTGCTTTCTACAAAGGACTGCTGCCTTGCTGTTGGCCTGCTGCCTTGCTGAACTCTTGCCTTGCTGCAGAAGTGCTCTCCAAGGGCTTGGATAGAGCTTGCCTCCTGTTCCCTGAAGTCTCAGGACCAAAAAGACTTCCATCTTTCAACTGGACTCCTTGTTCGCCGAAAAATTTGCCGCACAGCTTGCTCCGCGGTGAAAAATTCACTGCATGCCGATCTTGAAAGACGCCGCTCGACCCCGCAAGGAAAAGATCGACGCAACGCCTGCGGTGCGACCGGAACTTTGACGCACGGCCTGCCTGGACAACGCCACCCGACTTCCAGAGAGGAAATCGACGCGACGCCTGCCGTGAGGGAGAAAATTCCACACACAGCCCACCGGAACAACGCGCAGCCGGACAACAAGCCCAGGATTCCACAGACCCCGGGACATCTGGGAATCGTGCGATCCACAGAGGAGACCGGTCCGCGCACCGGAAAACGACGCACGTCTTCCCTGCGTGAAAAAAAACCGACGCAAGTCCGTGTGTGAAGGGGCGAAACCGACGCAAGCACCATTTTTCACGGAAAACTACGCACGTCTTCCCCGCGTGGAAAATAACGACGCAAGTCTGTGTGTGAAGGGGCGAAACCGACGCACACACCATTTTTCCACGCATCTCCTCCTCTGCGGAGATTTTCCACTCCAAACCAGGGACTTTGTGCTTGAAAGAGACTTTGTTTGCTTTTTAAAGACTTAAGACACTTCATATCATTTTCAGTGATATCTCTACAATTTCATATTGCATCTTTTATTGTTTTGACCTGCAAATACCCAGATAAATATTATATATTTTTCTAAACACTGGTTGGTGTATTTTTGTGGTGCTATATTGTGTTATTGTATGATTTATTGCACAAATACTTTACACATTGCCTTCTAAGTTAAGCCTGAGTGCTCAGTGCCAAGCTACCAGAGGGTGGGCACAGGATAATTTGGATTGTGTGTGACTTACCCTGACTAGAGTGAGGGTCCTTGCTTGGACAGGGGGTAACCTGACTGCCAACCAAAGACCCCATTTCTAACAATCGCCAATTCAGTCAATGTGCGAAAGGGGCTCTGCCAAACAAGCCAAATCTTGGGGCAGCTTATGTAAAGCTCCTTTTTGTATGTTCTATACTGTATGTTGTATGAGTGGTGTGGTAAAAGCCTAAAGCAGTCTGTAGGATGACACAAAAACCATAACCGAGACAGGGTATTTCATTCGCACCGTGATGAAGCCCTGAGTCCTTCTCCCCCACAGATTCTGTGCAGTCTCCTCACCTCTCGACATCCTCGGACAGTAAACTCTTTAATGACTCGGATGTCATCAATCAGCAGACTCATCAATCGTAGTTTATCAGAAAACCCAACCAGGATGAAGAGTCCAGATGGATGGAGAGCGACTGCATATGCCTCCTCCTGGTACTCCTTGTACAAGTCCAGAACACTGCAAAGTAAAAAGTACCAAACAATACAATGCAATAAAAACTATAAACAACCCAAACATAAGTACACAAGGGAAAAAGTTTCAAAACTAAAGAAGCGGCACTTAGCTTACTCTATATTTATTCTCAAGCGGTACCCGTGTGCACCCATATTAACAGCATCATGGGAAGCATGCAAAGTAAATTGAATATGTCTGCAAGTGCCTAGAGGAGGACAGGTGCAGTAGCTTTGGATGAAGGTGAAGTACAGAGCCCTTATTGGCCTAGAAGAAGAGGCGTGCTAAGGTTTACAAGGCTTGGAAGAGTGTGACACGGAGCAGTGGAAGTTACTTGCTGCGGAGAAGAGGCAATGGCCTTTGCTGAAGGCAGTGAGTAAGCTTTGAGCTTTACGGGTCTGGAGTAGAGATGAGTAGAAGCCCTGAACTTACCTGAACTGCAGGAAGCAGTCACTGTCTGCTTTACATGGTTGAATGGAAAAGGTTAAGGCAAGGGAAACAATTGACTCCACTGGAACTTGAGGTGGGAGGAAAGGTTTTGAAGAGGAGGGAGAGCAAGAGATGAACTCTCTGATCTTACATGGACTGAAGGAAAAAGGGAGAGACACTCAAATGTACTTGGTCTCAGGACAGAGTTGCTGGCTCCTTGCGCTTGTGAGGAAGTAGGTGATTCGGTGAGAGAGATGGGTACATTTGTGATGTCTGGAGAAAAGGTAAGAAAGTGATGTTGAGTCTTACTTAGTCTCAAAGTTCCAAATGCGCACAGAACGATCCAATGAACAGGTGGCAAGCAGTGGCTTCCGGATACAAATGCCCAGCCCAGTGATAGGAGCAGAGTGCAATGAATATGTGAGATGTTCAAAAGTCCCGTCTTCCCCCTAAAGGATGGAGAAAGGTGTCAAAATGGGAAAGACAAGGAACACAGAAAACACATATTAGAGGAGCTGATGAGTGCATAAAGTTAAAAGAGGATGAGAGAAGATGGAATTTAAAGAACCCAGAACAGTGAGGGGTAGGAGAAGACAGCTAGAAAATGACACATGATGAACTTTCAAGAGCAGAATATGAGAGCAGAAAACATTAGAGAAAACAACGTAAAGAGACAAGAAAGAAGCAAAAAAAAACACCTGAGGAATCCAAGAAACAGCAACCAGGAACAGATGCAATCAAGAAATGAGCCATAAAACAGTGGGAAATACAAAAAAACTGCAATCATCAAGAGCAGAAGCAAGCAAGAAGAGAGACGTGAAATACACAGAAAAAAAGTGAAGGCCCATGTTTCCAGGACAACATACCTCTACCTCTACAGAGCTCTTTCTGGTGAACGCTACAAAGGCTTTTCAGGCATGCCAACCAAATATCAAGAAAAAGAACTAAAAAGGTACATTCACACTCGGAAAATCGAGCATTATATAATTTTGGAAAAAATCATGCGTTCAAAGTTTTATTATATTGGGCCATCAGGCTATTAGCAACTGACAACATTCCCCACGGAAGCTCACCACGAATGTCAGCACCAAAAGCTCCAAAAACAACCAACGTCTGAGAAGCTACTGGGTACCACCTTCTCTTGGTTGCACAAAGATTACTTGCCAACAGGGATATATTTTGCTTTTCTCTAGAGCCTTTCTCTTTGTTCTGAGTCAAAGAGCACTATGGAGTGAGAGAAGCAGCTCAATCCAGCAAGGGCAACCTTCATTGCGAATTCCTTGGGATCTCTCCCAGGCAAACAGATAGCTGCACTCACTAAAAAGAGACAGTGCCCGCCCTTCCCAGGATGCTTGGGGTGCATCATGATGCTGGCTAAGTAGCTTTTGGTCACTTTGGGCCAAATGTACATAGCCTTTTGCACGTCGCAAACAGCGAATCGGGCTGTTTGCGACATGCAAAATGCACATTCCCATGTACCAACCCATTTTTGCGATTCAGTAAACTATTTACCAAATTGCAAAAAGGGATTGCAACTTGCAATTAGGAAGGGGTGTTTACTTCCTAATTGCGACTCGCAGTCCCATGGATGATAGTTTTGTGACCGCGAATACGGTCGCAAAACAATCGCAGTTAGCACCAGTGTCACATGAGACCCCTTCCCCTTTGTGAATGTCAGTGAAAACATTTTTGCAGAGCAGGCAGTGGTCCCAGGGACCACTGCCTGCTCTGAAAAAATGAAACAAAAACGTTTCATTTTTTTATTTTGAAATGCATCTCGTTTTCCTTTAAGGAAAACGGGCTGCATTTCATTAAAAAAAAAAAAAATGCTTTATTTAAAAGCAGTCACAGACATGGTGGTCTGCTGTCTTCAGCAGGCCACCATCCCTGTGAGGGCCGGCATTCCCAAGGGGGTCGCAAATTGCGACCTACCTCATGAATAATCATGAGGTGGGCATTTGCGACCCCCTTGCGAATCGCTAATAGTGTAATTGACACTTTACAACATTCGGTTTTGTGACTCGCAAATTGCGAGTCGCTCTCTGGGTCGCAAAGCCAAACGTTGGTACATGTGGCCCTTTGTTCTCTTTGAAACACAGAGAGTATGATCGACTGGATCAAACGACGGAGACCCTCTAGGAGGTGGAGAGGTACCACGTTCTGTGGTACAAGGCACATTTCAGCGTGTGAAGTAAGGGGAGAAGGAGAAAGAAGAGCGCTTTAGAGTTGCAGGGTCAGACAACAGGGCACATAACACAAATGCATACAGAAAATCAGCTCTTGGTTGGAATCGATCCAGCAATCAGAGGGAGAGTTGTCTCATATGATGCTGAAATACGTACTTCAGTAGGTCAGTCAGACACCTGGTACTTTTCAAAATCAAGTCTTTAACTGGCTCTGAGTAAAGAGATTTTTATTTATTTTTTACAGAACGTGTGACAGAGAGAGATTGCCTAAAAGCAGATGCTACAAAAGAGTCAAATTAGTGATCATGAGGGCAAGCAGGTACAATTAGATGTGGACCCCATGTATAGGCAGGAGGAGGCCCAAAGCACCCGTTTCAACCCAAGTGACAGTAGTCAAGTTGCTGACCAGTGTATGGCAAAAGAAGCCCAGCACAGTTGTCTACTCTTCTACCAGAGAATGGGAGACAAAGCCAAAAGGTGCACACTAGAGCCAGGCTATTGGCCTAGTATGGGAGTAAAGGTCCCTTTGTTAGAAGCAGAAGTGGGGTACCAAACAGAGGATGTGCCAGTGTTCAATGCTCTCATTTCACCTGGAAAGATTTTTTATTCTGGCTCCCTTTGTACAATGTTCTTTCTTGTTTGTTAATCAGCAATTTCTGTAACAAAGTAATCTTACGCTCCCTAGCACTCCTGCTAACTGGATGGACAGTAATTGAGGCTGGACACAAAAGTCCCAGAGAACAAGACATGAGCTCTGAAAGACGTTGTCTGAGCCTTCAAAGTTTCCATTTTTTTGCTACTTCTACGCTGCTTGTTCGCACCTGTGTTTCTGGAATCCCACTAAAGCGTGATGGTGGGAAGTCTGCCTGAGATCAATGGTTGAGGAGCAGGTGAGACCAGTGTGCTAGGAAGAGGAAGTGTCCTCTGAGGTCAGTGTATAATAGGAATGCACATCCTCTGAGGTCATAGGTTAATGGGTAGCAAATGTCCACAGAGGTCACTGATGACCTATCCTGTCAGGTGTGTGAAAGGACCTTCTGAAGTCTTTGGTATGGGCAAGGTGTATCCCTTGATGTCTATGTTCACTCATTATGAGGCCTTTCTGTTCTCAGAGTATGTAACAGAGATAAGGGGAACCCTAAGGTCAGCAAATTATTGGCAAGAAGTACTGCCTGAGGTCCTACTCCACCGCACTAGCTCAAGTCTTTGAATTAAATCAACTTAGGTGCATCCTCCCGGAGGTGCAACTACCATAGAACATCCAACACAAATTTCCCAAACACAGGAGAGAATCCCTCCAAACATATAGTCACCAGTCACTACATCCAGCATCTATAACTACAATTTAATTTGTCTAGCGGTAATGGCCACAAAGTAATCCAAGTTCAGTCCATCAATAAATTCAAGAAAACCATTGAATGGGGAAAGATTAATCCGTTTAGTCTTCATTCTTCTTTATGACAATACTGCACAAATTGTCAGCTACCCTATAGCATGGGCAGAAATATGTATTAGCCATGCTATAGACAATCTCATGCATACGTGCTGAAAAGCTGAAAACTGCTATTTTTCACTACCACTGCACAATCACAGCTAATTGTCAACAATTGTGGGCTGCAATATTCAGGAGAAAACTCCCTAATGTCAGTGTAGACCACCCGATGCCACCACAGGACTCACCTTGCCCATGTCTGCTGAGGACAGTGCGAAGCTGTACAGTTGACTTTTGCTGGTACTGATTACAAGGGTCTCTTCTGAGGGGCTCAGGCACATCGACAGCACATCTTGCAGGTCCGACTGGCTGGGGTCTACGCAGTGAGGATCCTGGGGGATCTGCGAACCGCAATGGGATGAGGGTTAGTACACAATTCACACAGCCTAAACCACACTACAGCACACCTGCTACTCAACACAAAAATCCAGGAAATTCTCTGGAAAGACAAGGAGGCGGTATTAAATTCACAGCCCACACTCCACAACACACCAGTGGTGGTTGGTCCATCGGGTGGGTAGGCTTTAATTAACTAGCTGTCACTGAGTAAGCAAACAGATTCTCTGGCAATTTATTTAGTCTCTCTCTTTCTCTCTTTCTCTCTCTTGCTCACAAACACACACTTTCTTACTTTCAGTCTCTCAGTTTTGTACTGGTACATATGAATCCAACCACAAATAGTCAAGTGCTTGATGCATTGGGTTTTCTTGCACACACACCAGCGAAGGACCCAGAAGAGTTTTCATGTCCTTGACCCTTCCCTATGCTAAGCCTGGCAGACTATCTCAACCAATGTAGGTGGTGATGCAAAGTAAAATGAGATATGTAAAGTAAAATGAGATAAACAGGAAAACTGCTATAGACACAGAGCTCATACATATTCCTGGCCATGCTATTCTGCTCAATGCCATTCAATTGCCATTGTGTCCCTTTCTTCCACCTGTTGCCCATCTGTCCCAATGTATGCCAGGTGTGCTCGGTGTTGTGCCTCATTAGCTCAGAAATCAGAATAGTGGTGTTCAGTTCAGTTCAAATATTTAATGATGATTAATTACAATAGAGATAAAGCATCCTTCAAATGTAATGGACCCTAAATGAACAGAGAAGCTAAAACAAAGATAATTATCTGTTACATTATTACAATTTACAGTCAGAGAGATTGAATTGCAATTCCCATACATTTGATACATGCAGTCATCATGAGATCGACCTCCCTCAGAGCAGAATTAATAGCTCCCAAAAGTTAGAAACAAACTCTGTGCATCAGGCATGTGGTAGAGGTGTGCATCAGGCATGTGGTAGAAGTGTCCGTAAGACACGTGGTAGAGGTGTCCGTCAGACATGTGGTAGAGGTGTGCATCAGGCATGTGCATCAGGCACGTGGTAGAGGCGTGCATCAGGCACGTGGTAGAGGCGTCCATCAGGCACGTGGTAGAGGCGTGCATCAGGCACGTGGTAGAGGCGTGCATCAGGCACGTGGTAGAGGCGTGCATCAGGCACGTGGTAGAGGCGTGCATCAGGCACGTGGTAGAGGCGTGCATCAGGCACGTGGTAGAGGCGTGCATCAGGCACGTGGTAGAGGCGTGCATCAGGCACGTGCTAAAGGCATCCATCAGGCACGTGGTAGAGGCGTCCATCAGACACGCGGTAGAGGTGTCCATCAGACACGCGGTAGAGGTGTCCGTCAGACACGTGGTAGAGGTGTCCGTCAGACACGTGGTAGAGGTGTCCGTCAGACACGTGGTAGAGGTGTCCGTCAGGCATGTGGTAGAGGTGTACATCAGACATGTGGTAGAGGTGTCCGTCAGACATGTGGTAGAGGTGTCCGTCAGACATGTGGTAGAGGTGTCCATCAGACATGTGTCCATCAGACATGTGGTAGAGGTGTCCATCAGACATGTGGTACATCAGGCATGTGGTAGAGGTGTACATCAGACATGTGGTAGAGGTGTCCGTCAGACATGTGGTAGAGGTGTCCGTCAGACATGTGGTAGAGGTGTCCGTCAGACATGTGGTAGAGGTGTCCGTCAGACATGTGGTAGAGGTGTGCATCAGACATGTGGTAGAGGTGTGCATCAGACATGTGGTAGAGGTGTGCATCAGGCATGTGGTAGAGGTGTACATCAAGCATGTGGTAGAGGTGTAGAGGTGTACATCAGACGTGGTAGAGGTGGAGGTGTACATCAGACATGTGGTAGAGGTGTACATCAGACACGCGGTAGAGGTGTAGATGTGTACATCACACATGTGGTAGAGGTGTACATCAGGCATGTGGTAGAAAGATGGTGCCTGCCCTGCACTAGGCTATGACCCAGACTGGATACCATGACTGCCATCCTTTAGGGCCGCTCCTGGACAATGGAGCAGGGCAGTGGCACATAGGAACGGAGAAGAGATTTCCCTCATCTTCCTTCCTGTCTCATTTACCAGATCTCAAACCCCTCTCTCTGGCAGTCCAGTCCCACCTCAGCTATGATTGCAGCAGTTAAAAGGTTAATGGTTAATGGTGAGCATTTAACAGAGCTACCTGCTATTCTATTCTTCAAAGATCGAATGAATGAAGACGTGAGGCATGTGATATATATTTTGGGCTGCCTGGTGCTCTGTTATTATAAGACAGTGTCACACTGTCACTTGCTGCGTCTTACGATACTAAGAAAGGACTGTTCCAATGAATGTGGTCTTCTGAGCCTAACCCTGTTCTACAGAGTCATGGGAGAGCTCTGCAGAGGAATTCATGTGCATTGTGTCAGCTATAGGGCCTTTGGTGATAAACTCTTCTGCTGTATGAAGATGCAGCTGAGGTAGAAAGGAAACTTCATGACACAGGGGATGCTTTAAGTCCTGTGCTATTCGCACCAGGAATGACGTTTCATTGAGCCATACATATAGGATTTAGTGTTAATTTGAAAGTGAGTACATGAAATTCTAATTATTGATGGGACCTTGTTTATTTGAAAGTATTATGGGACTGTGCTCCTTCCAATGTTCTTCCAATGTTCACTGTTCTGGTGTCTTTTCAATCTTGTTGAAAAGAACAGGCATATTAAAGAAGTCACCGTAGTTTGTACAAGTAATTTTGTCCAGTGTCGGCCCTTGTTTTAACACCACGGGTTCCAAGCTTCATTTCTTCATGAAGGCAATGGGAATGAACATAGAACTTGATGACCTGGGGTTGTGTCATGAACATGGTCTTCTTCAGTCTGGAGGAGCAGTACACGTTTTCAGCAAATTGTGGTGTCTGCAGCACAAATTTGGAAATACAGCGCTATACTAGTCTCTTAATGATTGTGAGCTGCGCCGTCTGTGGCTCATACACTAACTCATAGATCTTCTGTGTTAACGTATGCGCTATAGACAGCTCACTTTTAGCAAAACTAGAGCATAGGCCTCTTCTGGGAGTTGAATCATGCTCCCACATAGGGGTTGCAGTAGGCACCAGGGACATTGTGGATGGCAGAAAGGACCTATTAAGTGGCGTACCATGGCCTGAGTGGATGGATAATGGGAGCATTCATCAGAGAAAACTGCTTAGAGGCAGAGGATGCACTTATAGTCTTGAATTCAGAGGGCACTAAAGCAGTAACAGTGCAGCAAAATATGCTGTTTTTTCAGTTTCTATTGAAAAGGAAATGCATATCATCATTTTTAACCGGAAACCCCGCTCATGATGTTCGCTGACATATAATTGTGGGTCCTGGCAGTAAAGTTAGTCACATATGATGGTGGTTCCTGGCAAATGAACACAATCCCAGGTATGTGATAAACCAGACTCCCACAACATGGTGATATGCAGAACATTGGGAGAATAAAACTGTATTTTCAGAACACAGCAAACTAATATTGTACAATAAAACAAGTAACTTCAGATATTTACTGTATATTTTGAGTTACAATTGGTGCTAATTTGGGGACACTTGGCGCTGGTGTTTAGGAAAAATTTATTTGAAACTTCCTTACTCCAATGGCAGCTGTTTCATGGTGCATACATTTTATTAGATATATATATATATATATATATATATATATATATATATATATATATATATATATATATATAGCATTTTGTGACATAATTGTCATTGTTTACACCATGGCAGTGAGGATAAATGCGGCCCAATTGTTCATGCTATTTGAAGCAAGTGTACTGACAAATGAACATTCCCACATTTATTAATATAGGAAAAAAGTCAAATTTGAGTTTATTATCACTGAACAGGGAAATTATAAGTCATCAAAAATACTATTAGTGTCTCACAGATTGCATCTAACAATTACTTTACACATGGAAGCAGCTCTCCTAATAAACATGAGGCCACTTCAATGTGATTTTATCTACCTGTAAAAATGTAATCCTTTACAACATGGTTCGGTTAAATACCTTTTGTTAAAACAAATACACATAAACATTGCATGAGATGAAACACATATGCAGATGCACAGAGTATAATATACTATTTATTGGCATTGTTTGGGGGGGAGGGAGGGGGGAGGAGTCATGTCTAGCTCCAGGCTTCGCCTTTCCTGAGTTAAGGCCCCTCCCCATACTTAACAATGGTAATAAATAACAAATAGCATATTTGACTATGTAGATCCAGATGCTACATGACACCCTTCCGCATGAAGTCTGAGCCTATAATGAGTGTACGTGATGGCTGGACTTGTACAAGCACTGTAGCCTGAACATTAGCATTGTGGTCTGAGCCTGGGCCTTCTCTTTAAGCAGAGGATAACAACAGAGATTGGGGCATGTGTGTAATGTTTCATTTGTATGTTGTGCCCCTTCTAAGCAGATTCTGAATTCATAATTAGGGTTTTCTGTGTTTAGTTTAAACAAAGAAAAAAAGACAGTGAAACTCCACCAAAATAGATATAGCCCTTATCAATTAATGGACAAACAATGATAAATGCATATTTGTCTGTACTTCTATGTTGCTCAATACTTCTCCTGCGAATTAAGGCAGCAGTCTTATTTAGAGATAGTTTAGAAATGAAGTGCCAAGTGACAGAATGTATAGTTTTTGATTTTATACTGAAGGATTCAACACCAGGGTGGTCATTATGAACGCGGCGGGATTCACCGCCGTGTTCATGCTGGTGGTCTAAACATACACTGCCAGCCCCCTTGAGACCCTGCCGGCCGTATAAACAACATTATACCGGCCCGGCGTGTGGAAACAGTGTTCCTGCCAGCCGGCCCAGTAGAATGCTGGGCCAGGACATTGCCGACGGCTCCACACCGAGCCGTCGTCAATGCTGCAGTGCGGCAGGTGCAGCAGCACCCATCGTGCAGATCACTGCCTGTCGGCGGAAGCCTGGTGGTGGCGGAGTGTCACCTGTGGCGGTCTTCCCTTGTTGTTTATATGGCAGTCCAGACCGCTTAGCCGGTAATTTCCACCACCGCCGGCATGGCGGTCTGGACCGCCATGTTCACAATGAGTGACTACGTGTCTTGTTAAAGAAAGCTACAGCAGCAGGGCAAGAATACCAGTCCAGAACAAGCCCACTATTTTCTTTTCTTTTTGTTTCCGCCATCACTGTTAGCATGGTGCACAGTGGCGCATGGCTTAAAATCATAATCTCATATTTGATCTGACCATTTATTTCAGGATGAAGAGAATTTGGGACCAATTAAAGTCATATCTGATCTTTTGGCAGTGTATTGAATACGTCAGTAAGTGTCATTCACAAGAATCCACGTTTACAATACATGTGCAACACTCACATGTTAATCGTTCAATGTCTGGTGGAGGGAGAGGTAGTTGAAGTAAGCATGTTGGCACCTTATGTGATGAAGTGAGAAGAGAAAATAATTACAACATATTGAGTACAAAATGTTGATATTCATCTCTGCCAAATGGGGTAATATTGTGTGACACCTTCAACCTGTTCTGGCTTTTTAGCCAACAGTACTTTGCATGTTGAGGGTTTGCAAACCCTTTTCACAATGTCAAATGTTAACTACAAGTCTCTGAATGCAATATGAAGTTGGTGAAACGTCAATACTGGCTGAAAGTGTCACACATGGCAGCTATGAATAACCACACAGTTGCAAACTCACTTCAGTGATGGCTTGTGAAAAACACAGAAAAGACCCGGAATCAGGACATATGTGTGTAAGAAAGCAGAGGCATAAGTTAATCTGATGCAACTCAGAAGTTTAAAAGTCATACAACGAACCATCCTGTGGGCAACGGTAAGTGTAAGTGTAAATCTAGTACTTAGGGGCGCCCCTGAAACTTGCTCTTCAGATTCCTGGTGACCTCAAGAAAGAAGGAAGAAGGACTGAAGAGCTGACCCCAGCAGTGAAGACTCCAGACAACAACTGACATGGCCCAGCTCTACCGGCCTGTCTGCAGCTTCAAGACTCCTGCTGAAAAAGGAGACACATCCTCTAGGACTAGCTACCTCCACAAGCCCCCAATGGACTGCCTGTCCAGCAGAGGTCCAAGAACTCCCAAGCACAGTGGCCTTGTCTAGAAGAAACCCTCCAGAAGGACTCCAGAACCGCCCTGAATCCGTGAGCCCTGTCCACTCTGCACCAGACACCCATGGCCCATGTCCAGGTGGACCATCGGCCCAGAGAATGTCCCATGGCGATTTCGACCTCGAGTCCACCCTGGGTTGACCCCTCCTGGCCAACACGACAATACCTGCAGTCTAAATCCGGAGGACCCTTGTGAACGCGACCGGATCCAACAAATATTCCCGACACCCAAAGATACCTCTGCACCTGCAGCCCCTTGGCCTTGGGGAATCCGACCGACAGTCCAGCCACGTCCAGCAGGCGCCTCTGACCAGCCTTTAGTTTTCAGGAATTAACCCCCTGGGCCCAACCTGCAGCATCTTTGTGACCCCCCTCCGGGATCACCCCATTGAAAAGCATTGGGTGAACGATGCTGTGTCTGCACCCTGCACCTGGCCGTCCCGGTGACGCTGAGGGTGTGTGTTTGGTGCTGACCTGTGACGCACCCTCCCCCCTCTGGTGCTGAACTAAATCCCCCAGGCTTGTGTCCTGAAACTGCGGATATTTACCTGCAATCTGTTTTCTTCTGAGTGCCCCCAGTCCTCATAGAATTCCATTGAAAACACAATGCCAACTTTGACCTCAGCACCTCTGTGTTGCTGGTGGTGCACTTTTGGGGTCAACTTGAATTTGACCTGGGGACATCCTAACCCCCAAAGACTGCGATCGTAAGTCGAGTACTTACCTGTTGAATGTGCTAACACTTTTCCTCCCCATGGACTGCATTGATTCCTATGAGAAATTGCACTGTGTCAACTTTTGAAATTGAAAAGTGTTACTTACTTGTAAACTGTGTTATCTGCAAAACCCAAACAAAGTACATTTGATACATATGCTTGATACCTACTTACAACAGTACTTACCTGCAACAAAGACCTTTTGGTTCTAGAAATAAAGCAACAAAATATATGTTTGCTATATAAAAACATTGGCCTGGAGTTAGTCATTGAGTGTGTGCCTCATTGCTCGACTGTGTGTGTACAACAAATGCTTTGCACTAGCCTAACTGCTCGACCACACTATCACAAAAGAGAGCATTAGAATTATCTACTTTAGCCTTTGTTAAGCCTCTGGGTAACCCCTGGGCTCTATACCTTCCTTTGGTATCGTATATACAGAGCCAGCTTCCTACACTGGGCACTTCAGCTACTTGTCAAGCATACAGCACACACCGAATGTCTTCGTTCTGCACTAACTTCACTACAAAAGCCCACTCTGTCCTCTTTTCTCATCTCAGTTTCTTGCCCCTACATATTGTCGGTTCTTTCCACCCACTGACCTGCTATGTAACTTTCCCCACGCATTTCTTACCTTCCCTCCAATCTTCCATGTGCCACTCCTCCCTTTCAGTTCCTGCTACCAGGATCTTTTCTCTTGTCTTTTCCCAATCCACCTCCTTCATAGCTTCATGCTCTTCCAAGTGTCTCTCCTCCTTTATGTCTCTCTACATCTTCCTCTTCCTAACTTGTTACTTTTTGCCTTCTCAGTACCTTTCTCTGTTTACCTGAATTTCGCCTCAAGTGTTGCCTGCCCCTTTCTGCTTCTGTTTCAATCGCTCCCTTCTCATTTTCGTCTTCTACCTTGTTTCATCTAATCTCAATATTCCCTTAAGGACCTACCTTGATTTCTCGACATTTCCTGTAAACATCCTTCTCTTCAGATTTTTCAAACATGAAGACAGTTCCAGGCCCAGCAGAGCAAATAAAGCCCTTGGAACAGGCCACAATGGCATAGACCTGTGCCTGAGTGGTGAGAGACTCTTGCATGGATATCGCTACGCTGGACCTGGAAAAAGAGCAGAGTAAGATATGGTGAGATCGCAAGGGGCCGCAAAGGGTCAAAGAAAGAACATACCAGGTCACGGAGAGGCTACAGGGTGCCAGAATGGGTAAGAAAAAGCAGATCAAGTCATGGTGAGGCTGCACATAGCCACAATGAGTCTGAAAATGAGCGAAGCGTGCTACTCTGAAATCACAGGGAGCCACAATGCTTTAATGGAACGTGTAGAGCAAGACATTGTAAGATCGCAAGGAGAGACAATGGACAAAGCATATTACGCAGCCAAGTCATGGTGAGAACCCAAAAAGCATAACAAGGTTGAAGAACTTTTTTACTTCATTTCTAAATTTGTAAAATGAGAAAAATTACGTTTTTATGCAATTGTTTATGAAACGCATTTTCCCACATTAGAAGACCGTATTTTAAGAATTATTTTTATGTTGATGTATGATGAAATTGTGTACATTTATATTGGTATAGTAGTGTTTCCCTGGTTGCACTACTGATTTTAATAAATAAAATAAAATACACAGCAGGGACCTTGAAAGAAGCAGAGTGAGCCCCAATGGCAAGGAACCGTGATGTGCATAGAAAGGGCAGAGCATGCCACTGCAGTGGCTGATCACGCAATTAATGTAAGACCCCATAGCCCTCGTAAAATGTGCTCACTAAGGCCTGGGATTCCAGTATCCAACAAATAAACATATGAAAAGAGGGCCTTGATGCACTGCAGTAGCTTACATTATGCACCTGAGCCACTGCTATACACAAGATGTCTCAATGAGTTTGAAAGGAGCCGCAGATGACCTCCTAAAAACTGACTGAGATACCTTTAACAAATGAGGCAACAATGGATTCAGGTAAAAACAGAAAAAGCTACAACGAGACCCCCGGGATAAATGTGAGCATGAGAAAGAACAGACCACGCCATGCAAGGATTCTAAGGAGACAAAATGGATCTAAAAAGAAACAGAGAAAGCCACAGCGAGATCCGATGAAGCCACAATGGATTTAAGAAAGACCAGAGCAAGCGACAGTATCTACCCAGTGAAAAGCAATGAACCAGAGAAGGGGATCCTAAGTCCCACAATGGATCTAGGAAAAAAAAGAGTAAACTACAATGACATGACGATACAAGGAGGCTAGCTGGCACACGCACAGTCAGGAGGAGAAAAGTGCGGGAGCGTCTGGGGGCAAAGACTTCCTTTGGGATTATTCAGCTGGCTCAGCTTTGGGGCCCACAGACTCAGGCAGCAAACCGGAGAGTGTGATGGATGGGGACGCTCTGGAGGGTGTCTCACTAGGTGCGATTTATCAGAGCTTTATGGCACACAGGATGAAACCAGAATTGAAGGCAGAAAGACCCAAGCTCCTTGTCGCAAAATGCAACTAGCTTTTCAGCGGGTGGCCAAATCTTGCTCTGAATTTGCTGAGTGGACTGGAGAGGAAGAAACACGCATTTCCAACATAGAAGATGCTCTAACAACCCAGAAGGAAGTCTCTAATTTATTAAGAGCGCAAGAAGAAGATACACAGTTTGAGAACAGACTGAGATGCAACAATCTTCGGGTGTTAGTTGTCATGGAAGGGGCTGAGGGGTTGGATATTCAGTGGTTTGTGGTGGAGCTGCTTAAGGAGTCCTTCCCCAAGCTCTCCCAATGGTCCTGGGAGAATGAAGTTCAAAGAGCACATAGATTCCTGTCGTACAGAGGTCTAGATCGGGTCATGGAAGCAATAAACCTAGAGCTATACTTATTCTACCTGGGTAGCTTTTTGCTGCAACAATCCTTGTATGACCTGGCCCGACTGGACTGAAAGAGATCTGCTAAGTGGCAGGAGTTCTTTGTCAGACCTGACTATTGTCAAATAATGGTGGGCAAGAGGTGGTATCTGCATCAGCTTATCTCAGCCTTTCAGGAGAAGGGCGCTCAAGTGTTTTTGCTGAATCCAGCCAACCTCAAAGTCATAGCAAAAGACTGTTCTTACTTTTTCACCTCTGAGAATAATTCTTGAGGAGTCTAAAGACGGACTGAGTGTGTGATGGAAATTTGTCAATAGGCTGTAGATTGGGGCTGGGGGTGGGGAATCCATCTAGATTTTGGAGAGGGGTTGATTGTCTTAGTGAAGAAATGAAAGTACTGTACTAGAGAGCTATCACAGACTTGGGTCGGGGGGCCCGCATTCCACTGTGAATGGATCCTTGAGTTCCATATGCCTTCAGGGTTGGGTTAGGTGGTAAGGGTGGTGGGGGCTTAGGGTTTGGGGTTTGGTGGGGGAGGGGTGGGACACTTGGGTGGAGCAGTCACACAGGGGTAATGGGGGGGGGGGGCAAAAAAGTTGGTTCAGAAACCTATTTAGACAGGCCAGTCTCTCCCAGAATTTTAGGGATGCACAAAACAAAAGAGGGAAAAAAGGTGGTAGTCAGAGGCTGATGTTTCATTTTGATAAGTATATGACAATGAATCTACACAACAAGATATATAACGATGAGGGATGAGCTTTGCGTCTGCTCTATTAATATTTGCGGGCTCAATGATAGGGAGAAGAGGCAGCGTACCAGACTAGGGCTTAAAGCTATGCGCCCAGACATTGTATGTATTCAAGAAACTCATATTTCTTGGGAGAGGTGCCAGGTACTTAAGGATTTGGGCTTTTCACTATTAGCTTGCTCTGAGCAGGGGACTACCTGTAGAGGGGTGGGAACCCTTGCCAAAAGATCCCTCTGTGTACCTGGGCGCTCATTAGCAGATAAGCTAGGTCGATGGGCTATTGTGGAATGCAGAATGGGGTCTGCTCGGTTCACTCTTTGTACAGTCTACAGGTCTAATACTGATGAGCCTGCAGTTTTGGATACACTCAATGGTTTGTTGTCCCATTGGCCCTTACATTTGATTGTGTGTGGGGACATTAACATTCACTTGGGAGTCAATGGTGAGTCACTTGGAGATCAGGTCTAAGTGGGGTGAAAGCAATGCTTAATGTGTGCTTGTTGTTTTCCGGTGCTGAGCACCAGCACTTATTTTTGAGGGCCGGGCCTAATTCTTCTGCCTCAAGCATTTGCTGCGAGCAAAATACACATATGGGAAAGACGGAGGAAGGGAAAAACGAAAAAGCGTCACAAAGGGAGAAAGTAGAAAGCTACAAGAGTGAGCTGAAGTGACAGGGCGTGGCTTTGTATGGATAGTAGAGGCCCAAGATGGCTTCTTGTTTATGCTGCCTCAGCATTCCATGTTACCACATTTAATTGCAGCAGCCACGTATTTAAGAGGAGGCCTTTGGGTACCGGGATGTTTTCATTTACAAATTAAGCACTGGGTGAAAGCCAGGAACATTCGGAGCCCTGGACTGACTGGTGGCTGACCACAGGGCTGGTGGATATTTGGGCTAGACAAAAGGCCACGGACCTGGGATTCACTTTATATTCTGCACCACACAACAAGCTGGTTCGGCTTGACTAACCCTTTAGTACTTGAAATCCCAGTAGCTGGACTTTGCAGGCCCCAGTAAGTGTTTACGTTTGATAGGAAACTGATGGAAGAGTCGTATGTTGAATGTATACGCTCATGGTTGAGGGAGTTTTTGGTGATTAATAGAGGTAAGCCCACTTTGGAAGTCATGTGGAATGCTCTGAAGGCGGGGACAAGGGGAAATACTAAATCTGCGCCTGCACACCCAAAAGAAGAAGCAAAGAGAGTTGCGGAGTCTTTATAGGGAATTGGCCATGGCAGAGGAAGAACCAGCTAGGGAGCTGTTAGAAGGGTATTTCACTGGTGAAACTCAGTCACAAATAGCTAAATGTAAGGCTAAAATAAATCAAGGCTCTAAAATAGAAACCGCAAAGAAGTACCAGGTATACACGGTGCAATGTTATGAATACGGGGAATCCACTGATAGGTTACTTGCAATGAGGATTAGGCAACAAGTAGTGAGGGGGTTGATAAAAGCAATTAAAGACCCTAAGGGCAATGTCATAGAAGAATCGTCAGGGATTGTTAGGACCTTCCGAGATTACTATCAAGGTCTCTACTCAAAGCGATAGATTCCGCACCTACTGCCTTAACGGAGTATCTTCAGGGGGCAGACAAGGGCAGGTTGAGCGAGGAACATTGTGACCGGTTGGACTCCCCTATCACATCTTATGAAATTTTGGCACTGGGGAAAGCAGCAGGTCTCGATACAGTGCAGTTGGAATTTTATTAAAATAAATAATTCTGGAATTGCCCCAACTATTCTGCAAGACACAACAGGGTGCCGCCCAGCCTCCTGGGGCACTGCAAATATAGTAATTTTTAGAAAGAAGAACAAATCGCTCCTGCTGCCTGGGTCTTACAGGCCTATAGCCCTACTGAATGCTGATGGGAAGATTTAGGCAAACGTTCTTGCATCTAGATTGGGTAGTGTTATTTCCCCACTAGTTTCAGATAGACAACATGGATATATTCCAGGTAGAGGGACAGTTGTTCATATCAGAAGGGTGATCACATTATTTGATATGGCGGCTGCTCATGAAACCCCCCTGGGCTTTATTCTACTGGACGTAAAGAAAGTGTTTGACCGGGTTACAAGGTGGCTCATTTGGTCAGTGATGAAACACACTAGGACACTATATAAGAATCCGATGGCCAGGCTGGGATGGAGTTAGCAGAGATACTTATTGCAAGAGGAATGAGACAGGTATGTCCTTGTTCACCCTTATTTTTTGCCCTTTACATTGACTCCTTTATCGCCAACTTAGAACAGACCTTCAGCATTAAACCTGTAACTCAGAATTCTATACAAGATAAGGTATTTGCATACGCTGATAATGTGGCAGTAGTCTCCACTCACCATTTGGTGGTCATAATGGAAACTGAATGACTCACTGAGAAGTTTGGGGAATATTCAGGGTATAAAGTAAATGCTGCTAAGAGACAGATCATTTGTACGGCCTCCGTGGGTCCACGAGATCAGCAGGTCATACCCAAAGCAGTTTACTTGGGGATAAGAATCACAGCCAGAATTGATCACCTGGTAAAAATGAACCTGCTCCCTATACTGTGTAAAGTGAGATGGGAATTGGGGAGAATACATCATGTGCATCTCTCTCTCGTGGGCAGGAGTAATGTGATTAAGATGGTCTTGTTGCCAAAGGTACTTTACCTATTTCAGCCTATCCCCTTCGAGATCGGGGAGGGGCGGCTTAGGAAGCTGGAGTCACTATGCCTTAGCTTTGTGTGGGGCATTAAAAAACCAAGGCGGGCTGGGAAGTATATGATGCTGCCCAAGAGGCGAGGGGGTTGGGCAGTCCCGACCTTTACTCTGTACTATTGGGCTTGTATGCTGCAGCCTATGGCTATAGTGTTAACCGGGGATACTGTTTGGTTAAGCATGAAAAAGGCCCCAACTATATATAAAATGAGGTAGGGGAGGAGTCGGGAGCAAGCTTTTTGAAGATGTTGGAACTTAGCTACAACAAAAAAACACGTTTAGAGGTTCTGAAGGCTGCTTGTAAATTATGGAGCCAGGTTAAGCAGAGGCTAGCTCTCTGGAAGGTCAATTATTGCACACCCACCTCTTCACTGAATCTACTACTTGGGATTTTTCAAGGCTCTGTAATGAATAAGTGGAGACAGGAAGCGGTCCATTGATATTTATCTCAATGGAGGTCACACACCAGCGTATTGCTACTGATTGGCTACATCCCGAGCCCCCAACTTTTCATGTATAGGTCTAGATTCCTGCAATACACAACATGGAGTCAAGCCTATATAGACCTTAGGGCCCTAGAAGCCGCCGCTGGGGCGAATTGATCTGGGAACCAGTCGCCAGGTGGTTAGCAGAAGAATAGCGGTCAGGTGGGGGCTCTCGGATCGTTTTTTAAATGCTTTTCGGAAAGGCCTGTGCTAGGCAAGGCCACGCATAAGGTCTCTAAACTGTTGTCACTTCATCAATGAATTTTTGATTCAGTTTCCCCTGGAATCTCTTATGCTCTTCTCTAGCTTCTGGCTATGAATATGTTCTGAAATATTGAAGCTGTTTATTCGGTTTTGATCCTGCCATGATCTAAATCTCTGTTTTCTTTTTATTCTTTTTTTTGATTTGCTGTGATTTTTTTGTGATCAATTTAGTTGTATTTATGAACTGGCGAAAATTAATAATAATATATATATATATATATATATATATATATATATTTTTTTTTTTTTTTTTTTTTTTTTTTTTTTAAAGGAGCCTCGGTCACAGTTGGAGATGCTTTAATAGAAGCAAAATAAACCCTTTGCTCCTGTTACAATAGACACAGGTTTGTAGAAACTCAGTTGTGTGTGGAAGGGTCAGAAGCATCACCTTTAGTCAAAGTTTTACTCGGTGGTAAGATGGAATCGCTTTGCTGACCCTTACGGTAACGATCACTCTGACATACATCAACCGGACTCGTTTCACTTGTCGTGTCTTAATTGTGCTGATCACCGTTTAACACACTGCTATGTTTAGACATTTTTTAGGTCTGTGTAGAGAAGTGCTAAGCATTGTGTACTCTGCCTCTAAGGAATCTATTCAGATACAGAACTATTTATTTACTTATAATGACATCTTTAGACCTGTTTTTCCAAAAAGCTTAACAAAAACAAATGTGGAACAAAATACCTGCATACAAGAAAAACAGCAAGAGAGTTTAGAGATGTATGCTGAGGAGGTGGTCAAAACAGAAAACTAACTGACGAAGTACAGACAGTCCAGAAAGAGAAGGGCAAGAAAGCGCAAAATCTTAGAACAAGAAGCAGTAATCAAGACAATTAAGCACTAGAGTAGAGACGAGCAGCTTAGCGGTCTGCAAAGGGCATATATTAAAAATAAAATGCAGCTGGAAAGCCAGGCGCCAGGAAGGGGTAAAGATGAGGTGTGAAAAACTATAGGGCTGGAAATAATACCAAGGTTGTAAGCTTAAGTGAATGAAGGGAGGGATGCTAGGGAAACGGATAGACAGTGGGGTGAGCATGCATTAGGAGAAGAAGGGAAAACAAATTTCAGTACTAGAAGGGTTAGGATTAAGAGAACAAGACGATGTGCAGGTATATACTGAGCCAAGGTAGTCAGAGATAGCGCTGCAAAGAGGAGTCATAGTACTGAAGGCGACAAAGAATTGTCAGAACAAGAGTGACAGAATAGGAGAAAAGAGGAAATGGCAGCCAGAGCGGTAGTATAAACAACAATGATGAAGGCAAAGTACAGAGCCTTGAGAGACTAGGAAAGAAAATAGGAAACCATTTAGAGTCGTCATTAGCCCAAGATCAGCCTTAGACAGATTCAGAGACGGCAGAGACTTTTCAAAATTTCAAGGAGGATGCACCACTAGCGATGACAGAAGAAGCAAAAGCAGGAGAAAGAAGAGAATGGTCTGTATAGTGTACAAACATGGCATGCACTGTGCAGAGAATTTGAACAACCCCACCTTGGTATCCAGAGGTAAAAATAGATCACCTAATGCTCTATTTTTGTGGTAGCTTGGTCGAGCATTTAGGCCAATCCAGGAGATGTGCCAAGCATTTATTGTACTCATAGTATCAACAAATGTAGACACACACTCAAAAGAATAACTCAAGACCACTTTACAAAAATAATCCTGATTTGTATAAAATGTTCAAGACCAACATCATCAAAATAAGGTAACTACTTTTTAAGTTATGGTTTTCATAGTTTAGAAAATGTTCGGTTTCTGTGTGTAATTACGCACCATAGGAATCAATTGGAGAAAACTTTAAAACTGGATATAAAATCGGGCAATGCTCTCACAAGTGTCACCTTTTGTTTCTAGGTCGAGGTCATTGACATGTCCTGTGGGCCAGCCGGATAAGTTTGGGCGACTCCCGGTTCTGGCAGAAGCAGTGGCTGAAAGTCCTGGAGCTGGTGCACCAAAGGAAGGAGGACCCCTTAGAAACACACTGCACAGGGGGACTTAGAGGTAAGTCTGGTGGGTCCCCTTGGAGCATCGAGATCGCAAGGGGTTAGTGACCCCCTAGAGCACAGCTGGTTCTCCAATGGAGGGGACAGGGAGGTAGGGAGCAGAGCAGATAGGTGAGCCAAGAGTCTTGCATTAAGGAGCCAGGTGTAGGTCACTTTGAAGGTGGATTGCAGGTCAGTAGGGCCACTCTTGGCGGGTGGTTCTTGGGTGTCCTGAAGTCCCTCGTCAGGGTGGTGTAGCTTTTGCAGGAGCACCTCTAAGGTGGCCTGTCTGGTTACATTTCGTAATAAATCCAACATTGGTACCGGTGAGGATTTATTATTCAAAATTGTTTGATACCAAATAACCCAGGGCTCAGAGTAGCCATCATGTAGCTGGGAAACTCCTAATGATCAGTGTCCAGAACATGTTTTTGCTATGGCTCCTCTGTACACTTACTATGCCTTAAGGTTTTGTAAAGACACAGTAGGGGCATATTTGCTCATGCAAACATATGTCCTCACATACATTATAGTGCACCCTGCCTTAGGGCTGTAATGCCTGCCAGAGGGGTGACTTACCTATAGTGCCTGCAGTGTTAGTAGACAGGGCACTCTTGGTGAGTACCATGTTGTGTTTGTAACTTTTAAATATACCAGGTCATGTACTTACAATGGCAGTCTGCATGAGGCTGGTGTGGGGGTCTCTCTGAGTGGCACAATTGGTGCTGCAGCTCTGGAGGACCCTCTTTAGTACCCATGCCCTAGGTACCAGTGGTACCATTTACTAGAGACTTACAAAGGTGGCTGAAGTGCCAAACATAGTAATGTTTTGGGGAAAGCGATCTGGCCCTGGGTACCTGTATAGCAGGGCCCCAAGGCACTTACAGGTCAAAACCACATCAGGTCTAAAGAAAAGTGTGGGAGGAGGGGGTATTACAACCAAAACCTAGCTTCCCACATGGTCAAACAACTCAAAGCTAATGAATCGATTCAGAAGAATCAAGGGAGGTGATAATGTGGGGTGATTACAATAGCCCATAGCCCTAGGCGAGGCTTAGTCTATTTACTACAGGAATGAACTCTGACTCTTGCTTGCCTTCTGTGGCCTTCTCTTGGCACCCTTTGAATGTCCACTGGATGGAAAATTCACAGGTGCAAAAGATATAAATGTCTTGTGTGTACTACTTTACTTCCATGTTTTCTATATCTGATGACAGAGAGAGGACAGCACGTATACAGAGATGTGGCAGATGTGGTCTATTTTCTTTCAGCCCGAGTACTGCCAGACCTCTGCCTGAGTTGAGACAAAGACAGGTGGTAAACAAAGAGGTGGAATGTGCAGATTTACTCCTTTCCTCCAAAGTGTTGTTAGACCTCTGCCTGAGGTGAGAAAAAGGACAGAAAGTATACAGAGGTGGAAAGTGCGGTTTTTATTCTTTTCTCCATAGCAGTGCGAGGCCTCTGACCGAGGTGAGAGAAAGACAGAAGGTATACAAAATGGCGGAAGGTGCAGTGCACCTCCTTTCCTCCAGAGCAGTGTTAGACCTCTGCCGGAGGTGAGAGAAGAATAGATGGGATACAAAGAGGTGGAAAGTGCAGTTTTCCTCCTTTCCTCCAGAGCAGTGTTGAACCTCTGCCTGAGGCGAGGGAAGGACCTATAATATACAGGGAGGTGGAAGGAGCAGTGCAGTTCCTTTCCTCCAGAGCAGTGCTAGACTTCTTCCCGAGGTGGGAGAAGGACAGAAGGAATACAAGAAGGTGGAAGGTGTGGTTTACCTCCTCTCTTCCAGAGCAGTGTTAGACCTCTGCCTGAGGTGGGAGAAGGACAGAAGGAATACAAGAAGGTGGAAGGTGTGGTTTCCCTCCTCTCTTCCAGAGCAGTGTTAGACCTCTGCCTGAGGTGGGAGAAGGACAGAAGGAATACAAGAAGGTGGAAGGTGTGGTTTCCCTCCTCTCTTCCAGAGCAGTGTTAGACCTCTGCCTGAGGTGAGGGAAGGACAGAAGGAATACATGAAGGTGGAAGGTGTGGTTTACCTCCTCTCTTCCAGAGCAGTGTTAGACCTCTGCCCGAGGTGGGAGAAGGACAGAAGGAATGCAAGAAGGTGGAAGGTGTGGTTTACCTCCTCTCTTCCAGAGCAGTGTTAGACCTCTGCCTGAGGTGAGAGAAGAATAGTTGGTATACAGAAAGGTGGAAGGTCCAGAGCAGTGGAAGACCTCTTCTTGAGGAGACAGAAGGTAGACACAAAGAGCAGCTTACCTCCGATCCTCGAGGGCGGTGCTGGACTTCAGCCTCGCCCTGGTTTCAGGGATGGTGTACTCCCACTGTGCTTCTCCAGAATGAAAAAGGACCAGCTTGCCGGTGTCAGTCCCAACGATAATTTTGTCGTCAGACAGCCACGCGTGACTCATGTAGTTCTGAGGGTCCACTTTCTGGAAGTTTGTCTGTTTCAAGTTGCCATCAATGTAGCGGAAGGTCTTGAAAAAGCCATTTCCTGTGGCACAGATGAGGGTGTTATCCTGGGGGCTGAAGGTCACCTAGATGAAAGACATACCTGAGAGATTAATAAATAGCACATGGCAAAACATCACTTCTAAACAAGTAAACAAACAAGAGATATCTGTGGTTAGACAAGGTTCAAATGATCCCCAGTGGGTGAGACAATATCCTCCATAATCAATAACTGAACAAGCTGTAACAAGAGGCTAACAAGACAGCGGTGAGGAATGGAAGGGGTGTAGCCCCATTATTATATTCCAAGAGGCAAATAAAGAAAAGTGCGCCAATCCACCTCTGTAAACATTAACATTTGCTGATAATATTTCATGAGGGAATTTGTTTACGCAGCATCAAAGCATCAACAAATAAAAATTGGAAGGAGAAAGCCACAATATGGTGCAGTGGCAAATTAACACCAGCAGTGAGTCAACAGTATGGGACAGTAGAGTTAGAATTGCTGTTCAAAAGATGAAAACCATCACATCAAAATAAAATGTATGCTGAAGCGGGACATAAGTGTTTCACAGTAGAAGGAGAAAGATAAAAATGAGGAAATTAGTCAGCTGGGAATGAACTTTCAAGAGTGTTCCTTCTATGTCAATAATTTCATCGGAAGGCAAACATTTATAGGTTCAAGGCTTTACAATTGGAATTCCACATCTTCCATTACATATCTTAGCTAATACTTGGTAGCCCACGCTGTTTGCGCCTCCTTCATCGTACCACAGGGCTTCGATCCTGTCCTTCAAGAGTAGACTCATGTGGGCACAATGTCGAACATGGATGGCACTCTGCTAGTTTATAATACATTTCTCCACAAACAGAGAATAATTGCCTTTCCTACTACTCCACCCACAGCACCCTCCTATTCCCCAGCATCTTCCTCCCTGACATAATCACTCACCGCCAGTTAACTACACATTGATTTTGGGGTCATCCATCACTCAGACCACCACCACTGCCTACTATTAGTGTCTCGGCATAAAGAAAATCTGTCAACATCACCCATTTTAAGCTGCCAAATGCCTAATTATTACATTATTATTCAGCAAGTTTGCCTACTGCTATTCGCTTATACTCTCCTACGACAAAATGATTGTTTTCACACACACCCTGTATGTTTGTAGGAGGCCGGCCTGGTTTGTAGTGGGTACCTATTGTGCTTACACCTCATACCAGGTCTAGTTATCCCTTATTAGTGAAATGTAGGCAGTGTCTAGAAGCCAGGCTCTCTAGGGGTAGTGTGGATGAATAGGAGACATGCAAAGTTCATGCAACACCACTGTAGTCACAAAGTACTCACACACATGAAAGGAAATACTCAGTGTTACAAAAATCAAGGTACTTTATTTTGGTGACAAAAATGCCAAAAATACCTTAGAGACTATACTCCCTTAGGAGGTAGCAATATACACAGTATATACACTAGAATGCAGAAATAGCTGTAAAAACAGTTAGAAAACAGTGCAAACAGTGAAACTCACAACAGATAGCAATGGGCCCCTGGGGGAACAACGCATATACTAAAATAGTGAATGGGAAAGTCGGTTTCCCACCTAGACAAGTGTAGTGTGTGGAGGGGCACTGGAAGTGCAGGAAAACACCAAAGGTACGTAATAGAACCGATCCCAGAGCCGAGGAAAGCAGGAGTAAAGCACAGTAAGTTTCCTAGAACACACAAGAACATGAGATAGAAGATTTTGCAAGAACCAGAAGAGATTGCAAGACACCAACAATGGATTCCTGAACCTGAAGACCTGTGGAAGAAGGGGACCAAGTCCAAGAAGCACAGAAGAGTCCAGGGAGAACAGGAGCCCCTGCTAACCCAGATGAAGGTGCAAAAAGAAGAACCACCGGTCAAGAAGAACAGTCAGTACTGCACCCAAGAAGACGGATGTGGGTTCCTGGTTGGTGCAGATGGTGTCCCACGCCGGATCAATGACTACAGTCTGGTTTGGGTCACTGGATTCCGCCAACAAGCCTTGGCACATGCAAAGCTCGCGGTTAGCAGAAAATGGCACTACCCAGGACCAGGAGGGACCTGGTGGCCTCTACTCAGGAGGGGGAGCCAGAGGGGGCTCTCAGAAACTCAGAGCCTCAGAAGACCAGGCAGCAGGCACAGGAATCCCACAGCACGGGGACAAAGAAGGTGCAAAAGGAGGCCCACACAGCACTACACAAAGGGGTCTCATGCGCCGGAGAAACACTCAGGAAACTGTGCGTCGCAGGATAGAGTGCTGGGGGCCGGAGCTGCATGGTGCACGAAGAACTTTGTGGAAGGATGCCAACAGGCCTTTGCATGTGGTCCTTGGGGGTACTGTTTTGCGTGAGGAGGCAAGCTCTTACCTCCACCAAAGTTGGACAGCTGGACTTCAGGACCGTCGGGACCACTTCAGTCCACCACCCGTGTTGCTGGATCCACGCACTTCTACAGGAGAGGGGACCCAAGCCACTGCAGAGGGATGCCTGCTGAAGCAGGGAAGTGACTCCTTCACTTCAAAGGACATTCCTTTGTTCTTCTGCTGCAGGCTGAAGACAGGCAGTCCTCGGGGGATGCACGACCTGGAAACAGTTGCAGTTGCTGGCAGAAGCTGAAGATACAATGTTGTAGAAGTCGTCTTTGCTTCTTTGTTGCAGTTTGTAGAGTTCCTAGGGGGGTCCAGATGCAGTTTTGTTGGTAGAAGGTAAAGTAAAGGATGGTGAGGATTCCTGCTGGAGTCTTGCAATCCAAATCCGAGGAAACACCCAGAGGGGAGACCCTAAATAGCCCTAAAAGGGGGATTGGTCAGCCACACAGGTAAGCACCTATCAGGGGAGGGCTCTGATATCACCTGCTGGCACTGGCCACTCAGATGCTCTGCCAACTTGGAATCCAAGATGGCAAAACCCAGGGACACTCTGGAGGAGCTCTGGGCACCATCCTTGGGGTGGTGATGGACAGGGGAGTGGTCACTCCCCTTTCCTTTGTCCAGTTTCGCGCCAGAGGAGGGACTGGGTATCCCTCAACCGGTGTAGACCAGATTAAGCAAGAAGGGCACCATATGTGCCTTTCAAAGCATTTCCAGAGACTCTGGGAGGCTACCCCTCCCATGCCTGTAACACCTATTTCCAAAGGGAGAGAGAGTGTAACACCCCTCTCCCAAAGGAAATTCTTCGTTCTGCCTTCCTGGGCTCGGGCTGATTGAGCAACAGGACGGCAGAAACCTGTCTGTGAGGTGGCAGCAGCTCAGGCTGCCTAGAAAACCTCAGAAGGCTGGTATGGCAGTACTGGGGGTTCACTGTGGAGCCCCCAGTGTGTATGGAATTATAAAACCAATGCTAGAATCAACATTGGGGTATAATTCCAAGATGTTAGACACTTTATATGGCCATATTCGGAGTTACCATTGTAAAGCTGGACATAGGTATTGACCAATGTCCAGTGCACGCTTAAAATGGCGTCACCGCAATCACAAAGTCCAGGAAAATGGTCCTGGACGACGTGGGGGCACCTCTGCTAGTGCCCTCACACCCAGGTACTCTGCACCCACCCCTCAGGGTTGGAAGGCCTGGTATATGGGCGACTTATAAGTGACCTGGTGCAGTGTAAATGGCTGTAAAATGGTGCATACACCATTTCACATCTGCTCTATCTGATGAATAACAACTCTGTAAGAGTTCGGGACCTCTTAGGAGGCTGGGGGAATTGAAAATCCTTAACTTTCTTAGGAATCTCCAAATAGAGAGTGGCCCACCAACTGAGGTTTCTCTAAGGTATTATCCCTATGGAAGAGGAAATTCAGCCTGTGAATGTTACTCCAAATTTAGAGGTTGCTTCAGAAACTGGAGCGTTAAAAATTGGCCCTATCTGCAGGGTTTCCCCTGTCTTTTTGGCTTCTGACCTCCTGTATTTTTTGATCCTGTGCTGAATTTCATTTTTGTTGGCTTTAGGACTCTGGGTACTTTACCACTGCTGACCAGTACTAAAGTGCAAGTGCTCTCTGTCTAAATTGTATTGGTGATTGGTTTCTGCATGATTGACAAATTTGATTTACTAGTCCCTAATAAAGTGCATTATGTGTGCCCAGGGCCAGTACACCAAATGCCACGAGTGGGCCTGCAGCACTAACTGTGCCACTCACGAGTAGTCCTGTAAAAATGTCTCAAACCTGTCACTGCAGTGTCTGTGTGTGCAGTTTTGTACTGCCAGTTTGACCTGGCAAGTGTACACACACTTGCCAGGCCCAAACCTTCCCTTTTATTACCCCTAAGCTTGGCCAAGGCAGCCTCCTGGGCAGGGTGCAGAGTATTTAAAAGGGTAGGGCATATATCAGTGTGTTTTACATGTCCTGATAGTGAAATACTATTAAATTCAGTTTTCACTATTGCAAGGCCTATCTCTCCGACAGGGTAACATGGGCATTGCCTTGAAATGTCTTTTAAGTTCAGTTTCCCATTGGGAGCAGATAGAGATTTGAGTTTGGGGTCTCTGAACTCACAATTTAAAAATACATCTTTAGGTGAAGTTAGTTTTTAGATTGTAAGTTTGAAAATATCACTTTTAGAAAGTGGGCATTTTCTTACTTTACTATTCTGTGCCTCTGCCTGGCTGCTGACTACACACGTCTGGTCAGACTGACAGTTGGGATGTTTGTGAATTCACTCTAGACAATCACACAATGGGAGCTGAGTTGTGTTCTGAATATCCTAATGGGTCTTCCTGGGCTACAGTGGTGGGAGGAGCGGACGCCTGCACTTGAATAGGGCTACGACATGCACCTGGATTTTCCACGCATCACCCCTGGGTGTTATTTTCCTCATCAACGCTGCACAGCAGTAAGAAATCGATGCATCGCCAACCCGGCGGAAAAAGAATCCCTGCACCGCCTGTCAAGAAAATAATCAACGCATTCATTGCTTTTTCAATGCACCACCTCCTTTGCAGCCCGCATCATTTTTGTTTTTGATGCATACAAGGTAATGTGTGTTATTAGGATACAGCCATTGATTCTTCAGGATTAAGACTCTTTCAAATATTTAAAAAGTGATAGCTCTACTTGTGTTTGTTGGATTTTTGTTGTTTTGGTCTTGTTTAACTTAGATAGATATTGGCTATTTTCCCAAACTGGTGTGGAGTCCTTTTGTGGTGTTTTCACTCTGTTAGAGTGTGTGTGAGTGTGTGTGAGTGTGTGTGAGTGTGTGTGTGAGTGTGTGTGAGTGTGAGTGTGAGTGTGTGTGTGTGAGTGTGTGTGTGAGTGTGTGTGTGTGTGTGTGTGCTTGCTTAGCTACCAAGGTGCTGTGCAGGGGTTATCTTAGGTGTGTGACTTCCTTACCCTGACTAGAGTGAGGAACCGTACTTGGAAAGGGTGTAAACTGACTGCCATTTAGAGACCCCATTTCTAACATGGAGGATTTTCAGAACCCTAAAAATTCTAAAGGAGGCCCCTAAGTTTAAGAAAACCAAAGTCCTAATTGGAGGTGGCATCCACTACTTGGCCTACCAGCTGGTAGCTTTGAAAATTGGGGCCTTTTTCCTCAGCCGTTCCTTCAGTCCGCACCAAGGCTTTTTTTTAAACCAATCTGTTTTTAAATATTTTCTTAGATACTTGATGGACAACATTCACAATATCATGTGTTAAAGAATGTTCACTGCCACCGGCATCTCATAACCTGAAAAGACAAAACCAGAAGAAAAACCCAAGCCCTCCTTGTAGGAGGCTGGCTTGGCTTAAAGTGGGTACCTGATGGTACTTACACCTTGTGCCAGGTCCAGTTATCCCTTATTAGTAGATCAGTAGTGTTCTAGCAGATTAGGCTGATAGAGGTAGCTATAGCAGAGCAGTGTAGGCTGAACTAGGAGACATGCAAAGCTCCTACTATACCAATTATATCATATAGCACTATATCATAAGAATCACAATACTCAGAGTTACTCAAAATAAAGGTACTTTATTTTAGTGACAATGTGCCAAAAATATCACAGAGGATATACTCCTTTAGGAGGTAAGTAAAATACACAAAATATACACACAAACCAAAATCAGGTAAGTAAACAGTTAGAAAAGTAGTGCAAACACTGTAGTATACAATAGGATGCAATAGGCCTAGGGGCAACACAAACCATATACTCTAAAAGTGGAATGCGAACCACGAATGGATGCCAGGCCTAGTGTAGTGTGTAGAGGGTCGCTGGGAGTGTAAGAAAAAACTAAGGGTGTCCAAGATACCCCACCCCAAGACCCTGAAAAGTAGAAGTAAAGTTACCCTACATCCCCAGGAGATTCTGCAAAGACAACAACTGACTGCAAAGCACTGAAGACGGATTCCTGGACTGAGGACCTGTAAAGGAAGGGGACCAAGTCCAAGAGTCACACAAGTGTCCGGGGGGGGGCAGGAGCCCACTAAACCCGGATGAAGGTGCAAAATGGCTGCCTCCGGGTGGAAGAAGCTGAAGATTCTGCAACAACAGAGGGTGCCAGGAACTTCTCCTTTGCATAGAAGATGCCCCACGGCGTGCTGGAGGATGCAGAGTTGTTTTCACGCAGAAAGACTGCAAACAAGCCTTGCTAGCTGCAAAGGCCGCGGTTGTAGAAAATGGGTGCTGCCCGGGCCCAGGAAGGACCAGGAGGTCGCCCCTTGGAGGAGGAGACAGAGGGGGTGCTCAGCAGGACAGAGAGCCCACGCAGAAGCAGGCAGCACCCACAGAAGCACTTGAACAGGCGTTCATGAAATCTGAGCACGGCGGTCGTCTCAACACTACAAAGGAGGGTCCCATGAAGCCGGTGGTCACCTCAGCAAGTTGAGCAATGCAGGACGGAGTGCTGGGGACCTGGGCTATGCTGTGCACAAGGATTCCTTGCAAAAGTGCACAGAAGCCCTAGCAGCTGCAGATCACGCAGTACACAGGATTACTGTCTGGCGTGGGGAGGCAAGGACTTACCTCCACCAAATTTGGAAAGAAGGACCACTGGACTGTCGGGGTCCCTTGGATCAAGCTCCTGTGTTCCAGGGACCACGCTCGTAAAGATGAGAGGGGACCCAGAGGACCGGTGATGCAGAAGTTAGGTGCTTGCGTTAGCAGGGGGAAGATTCCGTTGACCCACAGGAGTTTTCTTCCTGGCTTCCAGTGCATGGTGAAGGCAGACAGCCCTCAGAGCATGCTCTACCAAGAAACAGTCGAGAAAGCCGGCAGGATTAGGCGCTACAATGTTGCTGGTAGTCGTCTTGCTACTTTGTTGCGGTTTTGCAGGCGTACTGGAGCAGTCAGTCAATCCTTGGCAGAAGTTGAAGAGAGAGATGCAGAGGAACTCTGGTGAGCTCTTGTATTCGTTATCTGATGAGAAACCCACAGGCGAGACCCTAAATAGCCCTCAGAGGAGGATTGGCCACCTAACCAGGTAAGCACCTATCAGGAGGGGTCTCTGACGTCACCTGCTGGCACTGGCCACTCAGAGGCCTCCATTGTGCCCTCACACCTCTGCATTCAAGATGGCAGAGGTCTGGGACACACTGGAGGAGCTCTGGGCACCACCACTTGGGTGGTGATGGACAGGGGAGTGGTCACTCCCCTTTCCTTTGTCCAGTTTCGTGCTAGAGCAGGGGCTGGGGGGGTCCCTGAACCGGTGTAGACTGGCTTATGCAAGGAGGGCACCATCTGTGCCCTTCAAAACATTTCCAGAGGCTGGGGGAGGCTACTCCTCCCCAGCCCTTAACACCTATTTCCAAAGGGAGAGGGTGTAACACCCTCTCTCAGAGGAAATCCTTTGTTCTGCCTTCCTGGGACTGGGCTGCCCAGACCCCAGGAGGGCCGAAGCCTGTCTGTGGGTTGGCAGCAGCAGTAGCTGCAGAGAAAACCCCAGAGAGCTAGTTTGGCAGTACCAGGGGTCCATGCTGGAGCCCCGGGGATGCATGGGATTGGCACCCCAATACCAGATTTGGTGTGGGGGGACAATTCCATGATCTTAGACATGTTACATGGCCATATTCGGAGTTACCATTATGAAGCTACATATTGACCTATATGTAGTGCACACGTGTAATGGTGTCCCCGCACTCACAAAGTCCGGGGAAATTGCCCTGAACAATGTGGGGGCACCTTGGCTAGTGCTAGGGTGCTCTCAGACTTAGTAACTTTGCACCTAACCTTCAGCAAGTGAGGGTTAGACATATGGGTGACTTATAAGTTACTTAAGTGCAGTGTAAAATGGCTGTGAAATAACGTGGACGTTATTTCACTCAGGCTGTAGTGGCAGTCCTGTGTAAGAATTGCCTGAACTCCCTATGGGTGGCAAAAGAAATGCTGCAGCCCATAGGGATCTCCTGGAACCCCAATATCCTGGGTACGTAGGTACCATATACTAGGAAATTATAAGGGTGTTTGAGTGTGCCAATCAGAATTGGTAAAAATAGTCACTAGCCTGCAGTGAAAATTTTAGAAGCAGAGAGAGCATAAGCACTGAGATTCTGGTTAGCAGAGTCTCAGTGACACAGTTAGCCACCACACAGGGAACACATTTAGGCCACAAACTATGAGTACCGGGGCCCTGGCTAGCAGGATCCCAGTGAGACAGGCAAAAACAAACTGACACACAAGTAAAAATGGGGGTAACATGCCAGGCAAGATGGTACTTTCCTACACTCCTCTTCTGCGTGAAAACCAAAAATAATGTTTTTTTTTTTTTTTTAAATTAGCTAGTTGAACCTTACAAAGTAGTCATTATCAATTCAACTGTGATTCACATTATATAGCAATGATCAGTAGATATATCCCCACTTGTCCTCATCTCTCTGTTGCTATCTCAATAACAGAATGCACTCACTGCTTTAAGTTTAGGGAAGGGACAGAATGCGAATGTCAGACCAGTTGAAAGGAATGCTAGTCCTGATTTTTTTCCAAACTTGGTGCGCCTTTTATGCCGTTGATGCCTCTGTATCATAGGCGGCTGCTCCCAAATGGAGGCTATTATTGGTTTAGCAGCACCTAGGTGGATCCATTTGATTGTTTTTGTTTGAGAAATGAAGAGTGAAGGTTCAGTAGCACGAACCCTCTATCACTTGGTAGAAGGATAGGGTTTTCTTTACTGCTAGAATTTCCGCCCAATAGGTTTTAAGTCAGGCATTGACACCAAATGTGCCTAAAGTCTCACAGGAGACCACATCTCCTCCAGCACACTGGGTCACTTATTGGATTAAATCAGTATGACTTAGTCAGATCCATATAACAATCAAAACTCACTTTATACTGGGCTTCCCTTCCGTGTACACTAGTGGATTTTAGCTAAATCTTGCCAGGGAAAACCACATGTAGTTTCAGTGTTATCTGTCCTACTTTGCATGACCATTGTTCTGTATAGGGACATCCATTTTTATGAAGTATCTCAGTCAAAATGCCATAGGTACTTGACATTGTATTTTTTGAGCCTGTAGCAGAATCGCCAACTCTCAAATGCACCTGGTTTAAATGCCAGATAGAAGGCTGTAATTGCAGGGTAGGAGCATACTGGAAGGGAAAGATAGGGAGACCATGTTGTTTTGTTGTATGTCTTAGATTTTTAGTACTGTGCTTGTAGGAGTGCTAAGATATATATTTAGGGAATAGTCTGCCCTAGGTTTCAAAGGTGGACCTACAGTGTACCTTCCAATAACAATCGTTCCATAAGGAGCCAACCATTGTTAGTTTCCTGGAGAGACTAGCCTACCATTATCCTCACATGAGCTTCTTTCTAGCAGGTGTGGCCTCTTGGGAACTATATACACCATTCGTGGGAGCATGTCCAGATAAATCAAGTGGGTGAGAAGATCCTTGTGTTCTATGACTAGTTTTGATTCAATGGCCTCTGGAATGGCTGAAATAAATAGAGTAGTCTTGGTAAAACATTAATTTTGATGACACTGATTTGTCTAAGCTGGGGCATTACCTCAGGTCACTATGCAGTATTTTCAAGAGCTTCGGGTAGTATGTTCCAAACCAGTCACTTTCAGAGTGACATGAATACCTAGGTAGATTGAGTAGTTTCCCCAACAGAAGGGTGTCAGCTTTTCCAGCTTGTCCACCACTGACTGACTTAGGGATACGTTGAGAATGGTCTTGTTAAAGTTAACTTTAACACCTGCCACTTTTCAATGCTCTACAATAGTGACATTAGAATTGTAAGTGATATTTCAGGTGGGGAAAGACTTCACAGGACAACATCCGCAAACAGTTTGATTTTATGGATAGCCCAACCAAAACAAATTCCCTTAATGTTGGGCACCTTTCAAATTCAAGTTGCAAGTAGCTCTATGCTGAGGCCAAATAAGAAGAGTGAAAAAGGACATTCCTACCACGTCCCCCTGGAATGATGGAAGGGTTGAGATTCATGTCCGTTCAAGTCTATCCCAGGAGTAGAGCTGTAGTAGTTAGCAAAGTACGTGGAGATGAACCTTGTGAATTACCTTAGTGAGAAAATACCAAGAAACCCATCAAAGGCTTTTACATCTCCTAAAGAGACAAAAATCATAAGGATCAACTTCTACTTCTAGATCTTTTCATTCAGGTGAAGAAGATAGTTTCCAATCTTTGTGGCAGGTATATGGTAAACAGTCTAGAATCGGTGTTCATGAGTGCTATTGGTCCAAACAATGAGCACAGATTGGGATCGTTCCCAGTTTTAGGTATAGGGGTATACCTGCCTCCCCCATTAAAGGGATAACCCTTCCCAGTACAGAAAGGCTATTAAGCAAGGATAAAGGTTTACGAGCAAGGGTTGACTATCTTCTCAGCGACCTTTGCGGGGAAGGGGAGACGAGAGATAGGACGGTTGTTCGTGATGTCTTCGGGGTCTGCTTTGGGTTTTTTGATGAGTGCGTTGACTTCGACGGCTGGGAAGGTTGCGGTGTCGAATGAGCAGTTGATGACGGCGCGGAGCTGGGGAGCAATGATTTGGCTGGCCTTGTTGAAAATGTGGTGGGGGCAGGGGTCTGTGGGGGAGCCTGAGTGGATGGAGTTCATGTTTTTTTCAGATTCTTCGTCGTTGGTGGGAAGAGACAAATGCAAAGTTACAGAGGTTCTTGAATAGTATTTTCAGAGGCAATGATAAGGTTCCTAGCGGCAGAAGATGTGAATTCGGAGGCCTGAGCCAGTCTAGAGACGCTCTCCATTGTTATTCTTTTTTTTTGGGTGTTGGAGATGGGGAAGATGTAGAGAACCCTGGAGTGTGAGCCTCACCAGGTGGCGTGAATGGAGAGACTTTGGTGAGGCAATTGAAAAAGGAGAAGACAGAGAGCCAGATATCATCATGGATATTGACAGGATGGTGACATATTCATTCGGGCCTTGCTTGACAAGGATGCAAGGGGTGATCTTGTTCGACATGGTTTCTTCACTATCGAAAGCCGAAGTCAAGATTGTCAAGATTTCCTAAATGGAGGATGGTGTTTCCTCTTAGAGGCAAGTGATGATGATGGCTTTGTCAATGTTGATTGTTGAGTCTTCTATGGTGACAGTGATCTTGTTGACATCCCCTTGGCGATCTGCTGATGGTGCCACATCTTTGGAGGATTGAGGCTCTCAGTCTTTACAGCAGTGGTGAGTCGATGGTGCTGAACCCAACTTAGACAGTGAGCAAAGCAGGCAACAAAGTCTTCGACTTCAACGTCTTAAGTCTCAACAGTGATCTTGAGCAAAGTCAGGAATGATGACGTCAATACATTTTTTCACCTTGTCCTTTGTTCCTAGGTCTCTACGTTGGGGGGGAATTCTTTTTGAGAATTGCCTTGTTTTCAGAGAGAGCATGAGAAGAGGTTTCCTTCATCCTTTTCTTCTTTTTCTCTACTGCTTCAGAGTCCCTGGGGGAATCTTTGAGATTTTCTGGTATATATCACAACCCTTCACATGCATTACAAGTAGATCCTTGTGCAGGCTGTGCCCCTACAACCGCAATTTATCCTGCCCGGATCCATTCACAAATTTTGCCTCCAGTTCTTTGTGCAGTGAGAAGACTTGATAAGTGACCTTGGAATTGTCCGGTGATCAGATTAGGTGCAATGCAACAGGCATTTATTTTACATTTGGGGGGATCGGTCTTTGCTTCAAGAGGGCTCAGAGAAGTATGAGTTGTGAATAAAGCATTTTATTATATGGCTTATTTCTAGCAAGTGCACACTGGAGACTACATTCCTGCAGGTAAAAATGCTGTTTTCTTGCAAATCAGTTACTTCACTCTAGGTGGGCTGACAGTGCAGACTTTGTGGAGCATTGCAGCATATGTGCACATCTCATGAAGAGTGCACTGCACTCAAGCAGTCAGCCAGATTCAGACATTCTCTGGGTATGTGAAGTGGGAGTGGAGGCTTCTTTTCACTTGTGTCTGGTAACAGCAGCAGCAAGTTGCAAGAAAAGGTGGTAATTGTTGTTCTGAGACCTTCTGCAGCATATGTCTCAATCACTCACATTCCAATTCAACACAGAATGCAACTAGAGAGGTTTGCATAAGAGGAAGATTTTTCTCAAAAGGAGTCCCTACCTCATTCATGGAATGTGCCCCGATGCTCTGATAGGCTAACACTGATTCTAGGGTTTACGTTGTGCTCACTGAATACATGTAGGTTGCTCCTATGTCATTCTGCACATACATTTGCCATATGCTGCCTCTATCCAGGGCATGCATGTGGCTGGCTCCTCTGTCACTCCAAGGTGGACTCTAGAAGGCCTGTGCCATTTCAATATCAGCAGTGGGTGTCCGTATCCAATGCAGGCCAGAAGGTTGCTCCAATACCACACTGGGCAAACTCTAAAGGGCATTTATCATATGCTGGTTCCAGGCAGTGGATCACTGTGGGTTGATCATCTCTTGTGGGGGTATAGAACATGGTTGTAAATAGCTACTACTAAAGGTGGCTTCTCTGCATCTCCTGAGCAAGCCCCCATACCATAGAATACAGCTGTCACAATGCTCATTCTTATGGGTAGTTTCACTGCAGCTCCTTTGAGCACACACAATGGTTGGTTGCATATAACCCTTCACATGGGATGCTCATCTGCTGCTCCTGATCCCCACTGAATGGACTTCAGCTGGATGAACATGGTCCTTTCCTAGGGCTTCTCCTCTCTTCCTACGATGAGGAGTCCACCAAAAATGTTTTAAAGTCTATAGAAACAGGTACCTCCCAATGTCAGCACCATAGACCTTTGGGCTTCTCCTACAACTCAGGCAAGAGGTCAAACTACATCAGACAGACCACTTCAAAGACAGGAATCTGGATGCGTCTATTCTTGCACTGTTCCTTTAACACAGGCATGGGTGCTGCTTAAAACTGCCATTGAAGGCTATGCAGCATTCTTACTCACTATCCATCCACACTCTGGTCTTCAGTGCTTAAGCATCCAATTTTCACTTCAATTCCATGTCAGGTGCAGGGAAAAACAGATTAAAACACAACTCTGGTTAGCACTCATGCCATTGAAACATTACTCACAGAGACCACATGACAGACACATTTCAAATCCATACCCCATGGAACAGGGTGCAACCAATCTGCAAAAGCATTTTAGCACCTTTTCATGTGCACAAGGCACTACATTACTGCCAATACAGTACAATACACATGCAGTGGACATATGCAAGCTATCAAAGTGAAGAGAATACCTACACTGGAGGCTCTACTGAACCAGTCCATCCTGGTATCCGATGGCTTGCAGTTCTGCCCAGCCCACCAGATCTTCCTCCCCATTTGCTAAGGCATTATTGCCAGTACCAGTCTTGAGTTTCCCCTTCCTCACTCATACACTCCTACGTGCCTGTTCTGGCACTCTCTCTTACCCACAACACAGTCTGCCCTAGGCAATTCCATCAATCCACTCTCAACTCAAGGAAGTGTCCATGACTGCCCAATGGCTTCTACAGCTCCCTCTCGTGAACATTCACAGGCCTCTTCTCCCCAGCCACCTGTGTGTGTTTTCCACACCCAGCATTAAATCTTATCACTCCTGCAAACCACTCATGAAGTTTGTATCCACCCCTACCTCCTCTAGGGAGCACTGATTAGAAAGCAGCTGCATGGAGTCAGCAATGTGATAGAAAGGGAAGGCAGCCAGCAAAAGGTAAGCATGAAAAAGTCTTCATTGGGGGGAAGGGTGTGTGTCTGTCTGAGGTTCTATGAGAGTGTAATAGGAGCGTGTAGATATTGTGTCCACTCTGCTAAAATGCAGGCCCTTATATATTCTTGAACTTCTTGGTAACTTGTGGACATTTATGGGCTGATGCTCATTGCCTATCTCTAGTAACATGCTGTGCTTGGCATAATAGTAGTAGTTCTTGTCCACCTGTGGGCATCACCAACTTGTCCTTATGGCTTTAACGTAGACTCTGGTCAGTAGAAAGGCAGTGTAGGGCTGGCAAAGTAAGAGAAATATGGTCAAGGAGGGGTAGCCCAGAGAGAATAACAATAGCTATATATCGCAATAGGATTTGGCCATTTTAGGATATACTTTATTATACAACAACTTCTCCAGTTCATCCGTTTTAGTTTCTAGCACTGTAATTTTCAGCACAATGCAACAATCTATCATGCCACCTTCTGCTTTTGTTCCCAATCCATCATCACCTGATTCGGACTGGGAACAGTGGAAGGAAGCATTTGAAGTGTATTGGATGCACTAGAAGGAGACAATTTCACACGCAAAAGGAAATTTGCAATATTAAGACATTGTTTGGGTACAGAGGGACGGAAAATACTTAAACATACACCCAAAGAATCGTTATTAGTAATAGAATGTGAAGGAGATGGAATTGAAGATGAATATGAGACAGCAATAAAATCTTTAGATATCAGATTTAAAAAATTTAAAAAATTCACTTTAGAAAGATATAAATTCCATAGAAAGGTGCAAGTAAATGGTGAATCTGCATCACGTTATGTAGGTGCACTAAGAATGTTAGCCGTTTCCTGTGAGTACAAGATTTTGAAGAAGAAATGATAGGAGACCAATTAGTAGAGAAGACCAGTAATAAGAACGTGCAAGAAGCTTTATTATCTACACGCAATTTAAACCTACAAAAGGCATTAGAAGTGGCCACAAAGATTGAAAGTACTACATCTTACATGGAACAAATGGCAAATCACAACCTCAACCACAGGGTGTACTAGCTGTTAAGAATTAAAATAAGAAGTTTATAAAGAAAGAAGGCCAACAAAGTCAGAATATGAGTGGTAAATTAGAAAGATTATATTTAAGCAGACCGATGGTGTGTTACAGATGTGGTAGTATTTCACATTTAGGTAATGCTAAAATACGTCCTGTCATTGATAAAACATGTGCTAAATGTTATTTTTTTAAGGGATACTTTGCTAGGGTGTGTAAGTCATCTGGCAAACCAAATTCGAACAAAGTGAATGGTATGGATCTGAACGAACCGCCATCTAGTGAGGAAGATGAAATATGTGTCATTAGCAAAGCTGAGTCACCAATATATGAGATGACAGCACAAGGATCAAAAAGACCATTTGCCAAGTAGTAATAAATGGGATAAAAGTGAGAGTTATAGCATATTCAGGATCTCCATTCACTCTATTGAGTGAGACAAAATGGAACGAGTTATTTAAAAACCAAGGATCTGCATTAAGACATTCCAAAATACAACCAGTGGGATATGGAGGAAAGCCTATTGGGGTTTTAGGTGAATTTGATGCTGAATTGATGTTCAAAAGTAATGTGACACGAGGAACTGTATATGTAGCCAAGGATGAGGCATGTCTTCTAGGATAGTATGACCAAGGGAACCTAGGAGTATTGTTAGATCCAAACAATCCAGAACAGGTCATACTGAAACAGGAGTACAAGTGTCAACCATTAAACCTGATAAATGGGAAGAGCAATATCCAGAAATATTTAATAATAAATTGGGTTTGTTCAAGGGATTTGTACACAAAATAAAAGTAAGAGAGAATGCTGAACCGAAGGTACATAAAGTACGAAAGTAATACTTTTAGGGAAGCTCTTAAAGAAGAATTGGGCAAGCTGTGCAAAAATGATGTCATTGAGCCTATTGAATTGTAAGACTGGATCGCACCAGTTGTGTTAGCTCGGAAAGCCAATGGATCCATAAGGATGTGTGTGGACTTGCGAGACCTGAATGAGCAGATATGGTTAGATCAATATCCTTTACCCAACATAACTGTTGTCTTCTATCAAAGGTGGCAAAATATTTACTTTATTAGATATGACGTCAGTATATCATCAGATTAATCTTCGCCCCAGGCCATGGCCTTACATGGCATTCAATACTCCTGAAGGGTTATTCCAGTATAAGCACATGCCCTTCGGGTCGGCATTGGCTTAATCGGTTTACCAAAGAACATTTGAAAGCGCGTTTAAAGGTATGCAGGGTGCGAGAACTTTTCAGGATGATATTTTAATATATGGTAAAGATACCAGTGAGCATGAAGAGAGATTGGGTCCTGTACTGGTCCTATTGAAGGAAAAAGGTATATCTCCCAGTCCAAAAAAATGCAGTATAGGTGAGACATCTATAAATTATTTAGGATTCGAACTATCTGAAGTGGGTATTAAACATAAAATCGGTCTAGTGAGGGCCATAGAAGACTTTGTTGTCCTGAAAGTAAAGATCAGGTAAGGCCCTTTATGGGTTTAATCGAGTTTTGCTCGAGATTTGTACTTAATTTTTCAGAGAAAACTCTCAATATGAGGAATCTATTAAAGAAAAATTCCAGATTTGTGTGGGATGAGAGCTGTAATAAGGAATTTAAAAGTATTAAGAAGGAAATAGCTCATGCTGTTTTATTGAAACCTTTTGATACCAAGGATCACACCATAATTATGGCTTATGCTAGTCAGAAAGGGGTAGGTCTGGTGTTGATGCAGGAAAGAGAAGGGAAAGAGGAGGTAGTGGTGTTTGCTTCAAGGCGTTTGAGGGGGGCAGAGGCTACTTATTCTGTAATGAATGGGAACCGTTAGCCTGTTGGTGGGGCATAACACATTTCAAACAATATGTATGGGGCACACGATTTACTGTGAGGACGGATCATAAACCTTTAGTATAACTGTTCGGAACAAGCGGTGCTGAAAAAGCTACACCTAGAATTGCCATGAGGCAATATAAGCATTGTGAACATAACTTTAAAGTTGAATATATTCCAGGGAAGAAAAATGTTAGCATATTGCTTATCTAGACTGACAAGTGATGATTCTAGTGAAGGTAAGGGGAATAACAGAGAAGATGGTGACAGTGATGATGGTGATGTTGCTGTATGTTCTAAAGGGGATCATTTAGAAGAGACCATATCAGAACAAGAATGGAGAGATAAGTGTGAAGCTGATCAAGATCCTAAAATAGTTATGCAAGGTGTATCGCTTGGGTGGTCCAAATGGAATTTTGGAGAGGAATATGGAAGTAAGTACAAGCATGTTTTTGATGAGTTGTCTACAGTGAACAATTTGCTGTACTGTTCTAAATCCTTAGTGGTACCTTAAGGTATGAGAAGTAAGGTGTTGAACTTGGCCCATGAAGGTCACATTGGCATGCGTGTCATGAACAGAAGGATTAGGGAAAATTTCTGGTGGCCTGGTGTACATAAAAGTGTAGAGTACTATGTTAGAGAGTGCATGAATTGCGCCATTAGGGACAAATCTCTGGTAACCATTCTGAGTACTGTAGAAGCTGTCAAGGTTCCTGAGAAGGCAGGGGGTAAACTAGCAATTGATATCATAGGACCTCTGAATATTGCGGGTGATACTCGAGAATATGGGATAGTTCTTATAGATTATTACAGTCGTTGGCCTAAAGTAAAGTTTCTGAAGATGCCAAATACTAGCAATATAATAAAATGGTTGGAACATGTTTTTGCGAGAGAGGGTATTCCTGATGAGATTCTGACAGACAATACCAGTCAATTTACCTCTGAACAATTTGAGAAATTTTAAATTTTCTTGGGCATAAAACATACCAAGACTTCTTTGTACCATCCTAGAAGTAATCGTCTTAGGGAGAAGTCGGATAGAGTCATAAAAGAAAATGTACAATTGTCCAAAGTAAGTGGTTTAAATTGTAGATCAGAGATTCAAAAACTGTTATGCACTGTGCGTACAACAAACAATGCTGGCACACAGGTATCACCTTTTATATAACTGCGTGGTCAAATTCCCACTTCCAAGTTAACAAGAGAATGGGTGGGTGAGTTTGAGAAGAAGACTAAAGATGTAATGAGGAAGAGGGAGTGTGCACAAAAGAAATATGTTCCAGCTCATCACATGATGGGAAACCGGAGATTCAAATTAAAGGTAGGGGATGAGGTGAGAGTGAAATGTCCGAGATTTATTCCAAAGGGACAGTTGAAATTTTCAGAAAGGAAGAAAATTGTGAAGGTGAAAGACAGTGTCATAAAACTGGAAGATGGAAAATGGTGGAATAAAGAAAAAATGTCTATATCCAGAACTGAGGGTTCTGGGAGAGACAAAAATACAACGGTGGGAGGGAACAACCTAGTTAAATGCAAATTGTCCACTAGAGTCATCAGATTGCCGGGAAAGTTTAAAGATTACATTATGAAGTAATGTTTAATAAATGTTGATCGGACATGTAGAATGTAGAAGTGTCATAACTGTGTTGCTAAGTTAAGTTATATAAATTCCAAATTTCTTTGGTATTTTTGTTGTGTTCAAATATACGGGGGAAGATGTGTTGGATTGTGTAATATTTATGTGCAGTAGACAGCTCGTGCATTAAGGATTATGATGCATGTTGGAATGTAGGAGGGGGAGGATTCTGAGGAAGGCGGTTACAAGGGCTGGAAAGACTGAGCGAGATGGGAGCGGTCATGGCCTGCTGTCACAAAGAATAAACTTAAAGTTACAACTTACCAAGGCTTGACTTCTTAACATGCACACAACAAGAATCTCTTCTCCTTACACCACAACATGGAGCACCAGGAACACAAACAAGGAATCAAGTTACATTAGTAGTACCTGGTATGCAGAGTTGTTTTGATAATCTACTTTTACAACAGCCATCACTTTCTGCTTCTCCCACATCCAGTAAATGATGTTCCAGTCGGGTTCTCCGCACTGTACTGCCAAGTACTTGGTGTCTGGAGAGAAAGCCATGCTGACAAAGTCATGAACTGGGAAGTCAGACATAGTAAGCTGTTTGCGTCTCTTGCTGGGCACCGAAGCCAGCTCATAAATCGTGATGGTGGGCTTATCCAGGACCCTTTCAGAGATGGCCAGGTACCGACGATTCGGGCTGATGGCCAGAGCCTGCATCCCCTGGCTTTTCTCGGACCCTGTAACGGGAGATAAGAACCTATATAAGCAACGATGTTTAAACACCAAAGCAAATGTATGAGGCCCCATACCCGACAGTATGGGTGAGTGTACACCACCAACCATCACAAATTGAGTGATAGAGAACACGTTAGTACCCTGTAAGACTAGATCTCCAGTCTTGCTGTCTGGTACAGATTGACTTGCTTCAAAATATTATCTCTCATCAAGTTAAGGACTTTGGACCAGAAAATGACGACAACAATAGCCACTTGTCACATGTAGAACTCCATTTAAGAACTCACTCATGTCAGTACAATGTCCCCAGATACTGCCTGTCACATTCAGCTGGGTTCAAAAGAAGGATGTTACTTATATCTGATGCTGTACGTATCTCTAGGGTAATGATCCCTAGATCTCACTGTCACGTGGTACTGGGATCAGCAGAAGGATATGACCTTTGTATGATTGACATATTCCTGTGCTACTGATTCCTAGACTTTGCCTGCCACATTCAACCGGAGCCAAAGAAGGACGTTACCCACATATGATGCTGTAGTTATCCCTGTGGTGCTGATCCACAGGCTCTGTGTGTTGCATGGTACTGGGATCAGGAGACAGGTGTTACCTATATAAGATGCACAAATCTCTCCCTGTGCTACTGGTCAACAGACTCTCCCTATCACAGTACCAGGGGCAGGAGGGGAATGTTACTGCAAGAAGAATGCTACTGATATGTGCATGATGCTGTATAGATCACTGTGCTACTGACCCTAGACCCCGCCTGTCACGTGGTACTGGGGTCAGGAGAAGGATGTTACTGATACATATATGATGCTGTACATACCACTGTGCTACTGACCCCCTGACCCTGCTCGTCATGTGGAACTGGGGTCAGGAGGAGGATGTTACTGATATATGTATGATGTTGTATGCATCACTGTGCTACTGACCCCCAGCCCCTGCCTGTAATTCGGTACTGGCATCAGAAGAAGGATGTTACTGATATATGTATGATGCTGTACATACTACTGTGCTACTGACCCCCAGCCCCTGCCTGTCACGTCGTACTGGGGTCAGGAGAAGGATGTTACTGATATATGTATGCTGCTGTATGCATCACTGGGCTACTGACCCCCAGACCCTGCTCGTCACGTGGACCTGGGGTCAGGAGAAGGATGTTACTGATATATCTATGATGCTGTACATACCACTGTGCTACTGACCCCCAGACCCTGTCTGTCACGTGGTACTGGGGTCAGGGGAAGGATGTTACTGATACATGTATCATGCTGCACTTACGCCTGTGGTACTTGACCCGATCTTTTGACGGTACCTGTCAGAGTATTGAGGTCAGGAGGGGGAGGAGGTTGTTTGTACACAATGCTGTAACTGGCTCTGGGTCACATATCCACACACCTTGCCTGTCACGTGGTGGTAGGTTCAGTAGGCAAACTTTAGCAGTGTTTTTACAATGCTGTCCCTATCCTTGGGTTACTGACCTTCACTCAGTCAGTCAAAGGTCATGAGGGCCAGGAGAGGTAGGTTACCCATGCTATGACTGCCAAAGGGCATTGAGGCCGGGAGTAGGAAGTTACCCGTACCGCACTGAGCTGGACAAGGCGCCCTGAGGCCAGAGGAGGAATGAAACCCATGCATAGTGTTGGCTTATAGATCTTGTCTCTGCCTGGCACACGGTCCTGCAGCCCGGAGAGCCTTGTCCGTGTCGATGCTGCGACTGTCTGGTTTACTGACCTCACTCCTCCTGTAGCAGGGGATAGTGCTGCAGTCAGGACAGTGACATTACTCTTGTATGTTGATGGCTTACTGACCCTCACTCCTCCTGTAGCAGGGGACAGTACTGCAGTCAGGACAGTGACATTACTCTTGTATGTTGATGGCTTACTTTCCCTCACTCCTCCTGTAACAGGGGATAGTGCTGCAGTCAGGACAGTGACATTACTCTTGTATGTTGATGGCTTACTGACCCATTACACTACCAATGGGGCCTGTATGATGCTGCCTCATCCATGCTGTGCCTCTCTGAGTTACTGAACCCAGAGTGTGCCCGTCCTAGGGCAATCGGGCCAGAAGGCGAATGTTACCTAGATATAATAATGACTATTACATGGGTAAGTGATGGTCACTCTCTGTCATTACTTATTGAGGCCAGGGCAGAATGTGTACATAGGTACTGGTGGCACACAGATGTCATGGGACGTTATCCATATCAATGCTGTACCTATCAGGTTTGCCGATCCTCGCTCTGCCCATTACATGGCACATGCATGAGAACTTACCTGTAATGAATCTCTGCCATTTCTGATCAATGTTGTATTTGATGCAGTTGTTTCCAGAAGGAAAGACGATTGTTTGCTCATCAAAGAAGCAGATGTTGTTCAGCACTCGTGGCCGTATTCCAAAGATGAAGTTGGCCTGAGCCACAATCACCGACATGGCTTCACCGGAGGAACAAGACCCCTGTGTGGAAAAGAGGACTCGTCAGAGAGAGGGTAAACCAGAAACAGAGCCTAGCAGACAGGAAGTGAAGAGAGGAGGCTCAGCAGAGAGAGGGTAAACCAGAAGGAGGGCCTAGCAGACAGGAAGTGAAGGGTAGAGGCTCAGCAGAGAGAGGGCAGAAACAGAGCCTAGCAGACAGAAAGTGAAGAGTAGAGGCTCAGCCGAGGGAGGGCAGAAACAGAGCCTAGCAGACAGGAAGTGAAGGGAAGAGGCTCAGCAGAGAGAGGGCAGAAACAGAGCCTAGCAGACAGGAAGTGATGAGAGGAGGCTCAGAAGAGAGAGGGTAAACCGGAAACAGAGCCTAGCAGACAAGAAGTGAAGGGAAGAGGCTCAGCAGAGAGAGGGCAGAAACAGAGCCTAGCAGACAGAAAGTGAAGGGTAGAGGCACAGCAGAGAGAGGGTAAACCTGAAACAGAGCCTAGCAGACAGGAAGTGAAGGGAAAAGGCTCAGCAGAAAGAGGGCAGAAACAGAGCCTAGCAGACAGAACGTGGAGGGTAGAGGCTCAGCAGAGGGAGGGCAGCAACAGAGCCTAGCAGACAAAAAGTGAAGGGTAGAGGCTCAGCAGAGAGAGGGTAAACCTGAAACAGAGCCTAGCAGACAGGAAGTGAAGGGAAGAGGCTCAGCAGAGAGAGGGCAAACCAGAAACAGAGCCTAGCAGACAGGAAGTGAAGAGAGGAGGCTCAGCAGAGAGAGAGAGGAAACCAGAAACAGAGCCTAGCAGACAGGAAGTGAAGAGAGGAGGCACAGAAGAAAGAGGGCAAACCAGAAACAGAGCCTAGCAGACAGGAAGTGAAGAGAGGAGGCTCAGCAGAGAGAGGGTAAACCAGAAGGAGGGCCTAGCAGACAGGAAGTGAAGGGTAGAGGCTCAGCAGAGAGAGGGCAGAAACAGAGCCTAGCAGACAGAAAGTGAAGGGTAGAGGCTCAGCAGAGAGAGGGCAGAAACAGAGCCTAGCAGACAGAAAGTGAAGGGTAGAGGCTCAGCCGAGGGAGGGCAGAAACAGAGCCTAGCAGACAGAAAGTGAAGGGTAGAGGCTCAGCAGAGAGAGGGTAAACCTGAAGCAGAGCCTAGCAGACAGGAAGTGATGAGAGGAGGCTCAGCAGAGAGAGGGTAAACCGGAAACAGAGCCTAGCAGACAGGAAGTGAAGGGAAGAGGCTCAGCAGAGAGAGGGTAAACCAGAAACAGAGCCTAGCAGACAGGAAGTGAAGGGAAGAGGCTCAGCAGAGAGAGGGCAGAAACAGAGCCTAGCAGACAGAAAGTGAAGGGTAGAGGCTCAGCAGAGAGAGGGTAAACCTGAAATAGAGCCTAGCAGACAGGAAGTGAAGGGAAGAGGCTCAGCAGAGAGAGGGCAGAAACAGAGCCTAGCAGACAGAACGTGGAGGGTAGAGGCTCAGCAGAGGGAGGGCAGCAACAGAGCCTAGCAGACAGAAAGTGAAGGGTAGAGGCTCAGCAGAGAGAGGGTAAACCTGAAACAGAGCCTAGCAGACAGGAAGTGAAGGGAAGAGGCTCAGCAGAGAGATGGCAAACCAGAAACAGAGCCTAGCAGACAGGAAGTGAAGAGAGGAGGCTCAGCAGAGAGAGAGAGGAAACCAGAAACAGAGCCTAGCAGACAGGAAGTGAAGAGAGGAGGCACAGCAGAGAGAGGACAAACCAGAAACAGAGCCTAGCAGACAGGAAGTGAAGAGAGGAGGCACAGCAGAGAGAGGACAAACCAGAAACAGAGCCTAGCAGACAGAAAGTGAAGAGAAGAGGCTCAGCAGAGAGAGGGCAGAAACAGAGCCTAGCAGACAGAAAGTGAAGGGTAGAGGCTCAGCAGAGAGAGGGTAAACCTGAAACAGAGCCTAGCAGACAGAAAGTGAAGGACAGAGGCTCAGCAGAGAGAGGGCAAACCAGAAACAGAGCCTAGCAGACAGGAAGTGAAGAGAGGAGGCTCAGCAGAGAGAGTAAACCTGAAACAGAGCCTAGCAGACAGAAAGTGAAGGGTAGAGGCTCAGAAGAGAGAGGGCAAACCAGAAACAGAGCCTAGCAGACAGGAAGTGACGGAAAGAGGCTCAGCAGAGAGAGGGCAGAAACAGAGCCTAGCAGGCAGGAAGTGAAGAGAGGAGGCTCAGCAGTGAGATGGCAAAGCAGATCCTAGCAGACAGGAAGTGAAGGGAAGAGGCTCAGCAGAGAGAGGGCAGAAACAGAGCCTAGCAGACAGAAAGTGAAGAGAGGAGGCTCAGCAGAGAGAGGGAAAACCTGAAATAGAGCCTAGCAGACAGAAAGTGAAGAGAAAAGGATCAGCAGAGAGAGGGCAGAAACAGAGCCTAGCAGACAGAAAGTGAAGGGTAGAGGCTCAGCAGAGAGAGAGTAAACCTGAAACAGAGCCTAGCAGACAGGAAGTGAAGGGAAGAGGCTCAGCAGAGAGAGGGCAGAAACAGAGCTTAGCAGACAGAACGTGGAGGGTAGATCGGGACAAAGAGAGGGGGAGTGAAGAGGCACATCAGAGAAAAGGCTATTTAGAGAAAGAGGGTCTTCCAAGAAAGGTTTGAAATAGAGAGAGAGGGAGAGGGGACGGAGGGAGCGAGGGGAGGGAGGGAGAGAGGGAGAGGGGAGAGAAAGGGATAGGGAGAGATGGGGAGAGGGAGAGAAGGAGAGAGGGGGAGAAGGAGAGAGGCTGAGAGGAAGAGAGAGGAAGACAGAGAGAGAGCGAGAGAGATGTATCTGAGGGACAGTGTAAATCAAACAAAAAGAGGGCAAATCAGAAACAGAGCTTATCAGACAGGAAGTGAAGGTGGAAAGTGAAGGGTAGAGACTCATCAGAGAAAAGGATATTTAAAGAAAGAGGGACTTGGAAATAGAGGGAGAGAGAGAGACACATCTGAGGGAAAGGTAAATCAAAAGTAGGGCTCATCAGAGGGAATTAAATCAGAAAGAGATAGTTCATTAAATAGCATTAAATAGAGAAAGTATCATTAGAGTTGGGGTTATAGTTAGCACAGCATTTGACCCTCAGTTTAGACACACAGACTACCATCCTTATGTAACAATCATTCTTGTAGGTATTATTTTTCATCTGCAAGTATTTTACCATGCACACTATTCTAAGCCATACATACTGAGGGAGTCCTCCTACGCCAGTAAGAACTGTTGACACCAAAGAACATACAATGGCTTCAAACTGTCCGCATGAAGGGGCGTGGGCACCAATAGAGTACCAGGACACAGGAGTCTGAAGGGCCCTGTGGGCTCCAAGTATGACTGTCCTTTACTGCCAATCATTTGAATTCCTTGCAGAGGGCCCTGGCACCCTTGCTCTGTCACCGTTTGTAGCCTGAGTTCATTACATCCTTTCTGCCAGTGAAGGTGCCAGGAAAAGAAAAAGAGTATTCATCAGAAAGAGAGCAATGCACTCTTCATCTTGGGAAATATTCTCTGATTAACACATACACAGCTTGGATGGATGAAACCTGTGTATTTCATGCAAGAAGAATGTGGCACAGGGAATGTGCAGAGCCAGGAGTCCTCCCAACAAACAGGGACGGCCACAAAGCTGCAACATATATAACCTAGTGAGTGCACAAGTCAAGAAAGTAACTGTGGCTGCTCTTTCTGCAGTAGGATGAACAATGAATCTGTCAGAATGGATCTTACTCAGGCAGGAAAGGTGATAAGCTCATCAGAGCTGCCCGTACTCCGGTGTAAGGTAGGATGAGTACATTTGTCAGAGCTGCCCTTAATCTGGTAGGATCACAGTAATCTCATCAGAGCTGTTCTTACTCCGGTAGGATGAGTACACTTGTCAGAGCTCCCCTTACTCTGGTAGGATGAGTACACTTGTCAGAGCTGTTCTTACTCTGGTAGGATATGTACACTTGTCAAAACTTCCCATACTCTGGTAGGATGAGTACACTTGTCAGAGCTCCACTTACCCTGGTAGGATGAGTACGCTTGTCAGAGCCTCCCTTACTCTGGTAGGATGAGTAAACTTGTCGGATCTGCCCTCACTCTGAAAGGATAACTACACTGTCAGAGCTGCCCTTACTCTGGTCGGATGAGTATGCTTTTCAGAACTGCACTTACTCTGGTAGGATAACTACATTGCCAGAGCTGTTCTTACTCCAGTAAGATGAATACACTCGTCAGAGCTGCCCTCACTCCGGTAGGATCAGTACACTGTCAGAGCTGTTCTTATTCTGGTAGGATGAGTACGCTCGTCAGAGTTGCCCCTTATCTAGTAGGATGAGTACGCTTGTCAGATCTGCCCTTACTCTGGTAGGATGAGTACGCTTGACAGAGCTGCCCGTACTCTGGTAGGATCAGTAATCTCATCAGAGCTGCCCTTACTCTGGAAGGATCAGTAATCTCATCAGAGCTGCCCTTACTCTGGTAGGATCAGTAATCTCATCAGAGTTGATAACTACCTGTCATAGCTGTTCTTACTCCAGTAAGATAAATAAACTTGTCAGAGCTGCCCTTACTCCAGTAGGATGAGTATGTTTTTCAGAGCTGCTCTCACTCTGGTAGGATAACTACACTGCCAGAGCTGTTATTACTCTAGTAAGATGAATACACTCGTCAGAGCTGCCCTCACTCCAGTAGGATCAGTACACTGTGAGAGCTGTTCTTATTCTGGTAGGATGAGTACGCTCGTCAGAGCTGCCCCTACTCTAGTAGGATGAGTACGCTTGTCAGATCTGCACTTACTCTGGTAGGATAAGTACGCTTGTCAGAGCTGCCCTTACTCTGGTAGGATCAGTAATCTCATCAGAGCTCCCCTTACTCTGGTAGGATCAGTAATCTCATCAGAGCTGCCCTTACTCTGGTAGGATCAGTAATCTCATCACAGTTGTTCTTACTCCAGTAGGATAAGTACACTTGTCAGAGCTCTCCTTACTCTGAAAGGATGAGTACGCCTGTCAGAGCTGCCCTTATTCTGGTAGGATGAGTACGCTCATCAGAGCTGCCCCTACTCTGGTAAGATGAGTACACTTCTCAGAGCTCCCCTTACTCTGGTAGAATGAGTACACTTGTCAGAGCTCCCCTTACTCTGGTAGGATGAGTACACTTGTCAGAGCTCCCCTTGCTCTGATAGGATGAGTACACTTGTAAGAGCTGCCCTTAGTCTGGTAGGATCACAGTAATGTCATCAGGGCTGTTCTTACGCCGGTAGGATAAGTACACTTGTCAGAGCTTCCCCTACTCTGGTAGGATGAGTACACTTGTGAGAGCTCCCCTTACTCTGGTAGGAAAAGTAACCTTGCCAGAGCTCCAGTAAGATAAGTACACTTGTCAGAGCTGCCCTTGCTCTGATAGGATGAGTATGCTTCTCAGAGCTGCCTTTACTCTGGTAGGATAACTACACTGCCAGAGCTGTTCTTACCCCAGTAAGATAAATACACTCGTCGGAGCTGCCCTTCCTCCGGTAGGATGAGTACACTGAAAGAGATGTTCTTATTCTGGTAGGATGAGTACGCTCCTCAGAGCTGCCCTTGCTCTGAGGATGCAGGATTAGTACGCTTGTCAGAGCTGCCCTTACTTTGGTAGGATGAGTACGCTTGTCAGATCTGCACTTACTCTGGTAGGATAAGTACGCTTGTCAGAGCTGCCCTTACTCTGGTAGGATCAGTAATCTCATCAGAGCTCCCCTTACTCTGGTAGGATCAGTAATCTCATCAGAGCTGCCCTTACTCTGGTAGGATCAGTAATCTCATCACAGTTGTTCTTACTCCAGTAGGATAAGTACACTTGTCAGAGCTCTCCTTACTCTGAAAGGATGAGTACGCCTGTCAGAGCTGCCCTTATTCTGGTAGGATGAGTACGCTCATCAGAGCTGCCCCTACTCTGGTAAAATGAGTACACTTCTCAGAGCTCCCCTTACTCTGGTAGAATGAGTACACTTGTCAGAGCTCCCCTTACTCTGGTAGGATGAGTACACTTGTCAGAGCTCCCCTTGCTCTGATAGGATGAGTACACTTGTAAGAGCTGCCCTTAGTCTGGTAGGATCACAGTAATGTCATCAGGGCTGTTCTTACGCCGGTAGGATAAGTACACTTGTCAGAGCTTCCCCTACTCTGGTAGGATGAGTACACTTGTGAGAGCTCCCCTTACTCTGGTAGGAAAAGTAACCTTGCCAGAGCTCCAGTAAGATAAGTACACTTGTCAGAGCTGCCCTTGCTCTGATAGGATGAGTATGCTTCTCAGAGCTGCCTTTACTCTGGTAGGATAACTACACTGCCAGAGCTGTTCTTACCCCAGTAAGATAAATACACTCGTCGGAGCTGCCCTTCCTCCGGTAGGATGAGTACACTGAAAGAGATGTTCTTATTCTGGTAGGATGAGTACGCTCATCAGAGCTGCCCTTGCTCTGAGGATGCAGGATTAGTACGCTTGTCAGAGCTGCCCTTACTTTGGTAGGATGAGTACGCTTGTCAGAGCTGCCCTTACTCTGGTAGGATTAGTACGCTTGTCAGAGCTGCCCTTACTCTGGTAGGATTAGTACGCTTGTCAGAGCTACCCTTACTTAGGTAGGATAAGTACACTTGTCAGAGCTCTCCTTACTCTGGTAGGATGAGTACACTTGTCAGAGCTGACCTTTCTCCGGTAGGATGAGTACACTGTCAGACCTGTTCTTATTCTGGGAGGATGAGTACGCTCATCAGAGCTGCCCTTACTCTGGTAGGATGAGTACGCTTGTCAGAGCTGCCAATACTCTGGTAGGATAACTACACTGTAAGAGCTGTTCTTACTCTAGTAAGATAAGTACACTTGTCAGAGCTCCCTTTACTCTGGTAGGATGAGTACCCTTGTCAGATCTGCCCTTACTCCTGTAGGATGAGTACACTTGTCAGAGCTGCCCTTACTCTGAAAGGATGAGTACGCCTGTCAGAGCTGCCCTTATTCTGGTAGGATGAGTACGCTTATCAGATCTGCCCCTACTCTGGTAGGATGAGTACACTTCTCAGAGCTCCCCTTACTCTGGTAGGATGAGTACACTTGTCAGAGCTCCCCTTACTCTGGTAGGATAAGTACCCTTGTCAGAGCTCCCTTTACTCTGGTAGGATAAGTACCCTTGTCAGAGCTCCCTTTACTCTGGTAGGATGAGTACACTTGTCAGAGCTCCCTTTACTCTGGTAGGATAAGTACCCTTGTCAGAGCTCCCTTTACTCTGGTAGGATGAGTACACTTGTCAGAGCTGCCCTTAGTCTGGTAGGAAATGTACCCTTATCAGAGCTCCAGTAAGATAAGTACACTTGTCAGAGCTCCCCTTACTCTGGTAGGATAAGTATGCTTCTCAGAGCTGCCCTTACTCTGGTATGATAACTACCTGTCATAGCTGTTCTTACTCCAGTAAGATAAATAAACTTGTCAGAGCTGCCCTTACTCCAGTAGGATGAGTATGTTTTTCAGAGCTGCTCTCACTCTGGTAGGATAACTACACTGCCAGAGCTGTTCTTACTCTAGTAAGATGAATACACTCGTCAGAGCTGCCCTCACTCCAGTAGGATCAGTACACTGTCAGAGCTGTTCTTATTCTGGTAGGATGAGTACGCTCGTCAGAGCTGCCCCTACTCTAGTAGGATGAGTACGCTTGTCAGATCTGCCCTTACTCTGGTAGGATAAGTACGCTTGTCAGAGCTGCCCTTACTCTGGTAGGATCAGTTATCTCATCAGAGCTCCCCTTACTCTGGTAGGATCAGTAATCTCATCAGAGCTGCCCTTACTCTGGTAGGATCAGTAATCTCATCAGAGTTGTTCTTACTCCAGTAGGATAAGTACCCTTGTCAGAGCTCCCTTTACTCTGGTAGGATGAGTACACTTGTCAGAGCTCCCTTTACTCTGGTAGGATAAGTACCCTTGTCAGAGCTCCCTTTACTCTGGTAGGATGAGTACACTTGTCAGAGCTGCCCTTAGTCTGGTAGGAAATGTACCCTTATCAGAGCTCCAGTAAGATAAGTACACTTGTCAGAGCTCCCCTTACTCTGGTAGGATAAGTATGCTTCTCAGAGCTGCCCTTACTCTGGTATGATAACTACCTGTCATAGCTGTTCTTACTCCAGTAAGATAAATAAACTTGTCAGAGCTGCCCTTACTCCAGTAGGATGAGTATGTTTTTCAGAGCTGCTCTCACTCTGGTAGGATAACTACACTGCCAGAGCTGTTCTTACTCTAGTAAGATGAATACACTCGTCAGAGCTGCCCTCACTCCAGTAGGATCAGTACACTGTCAGAGCTGTTCTTATTCTGGTAGGATGAGTACGCTCGTCAGAGCTGCCCCTACTCTAGTAGGATGAGTACGCTTGTCAGATCTGCCCTTACTCTGGTAGGATAAGTACGCTTGTCAGAGCTGCCCTTACTCTGGTAGGATCAGTTATCTCATCAGAGCTCCCCTTACTCTGGTAGGATCAGTAATCTCATCAGAGCTGCCCTTACTCTGGTAGGATCAGTAATCTCATCAGAGTTGTTCTTACTCCAGTAGGATAAGTACACTTGTCAGAGCTCTCCTTACTCTGAAAGGATGAGTACGCCTGTCAGAGCTGCCCTTATTCTGGTAGGATGAGTACGCTTATCAGATCTGCCCCTACTCTGGTAGGATGAGTACACTTGTCAGAGCTCCCCTTACTCTGGTAGGAGGAGTACACTTGTCAGAACTCCCCTTACTCTGGTAGGATGAGTACACTTGTCAGAGCTCCCTTTACTCAGGTAGGATAAGTACCCTTGTCAGAGCTCCCTTTACTCTGGTAGGATGAGTACACTTGTCAGAGCTGCCCTTAGTCTGGTAGGATCACAGTAATCTCATCAGGGCTGTTCTTACTCCGGTAGGATAAGTACACTTGTCAGAGCTTCCCCTACTCTGGTAGGATGAGTACACTTGTGAGAGCTCCCCTTACTCTGGTAGGAAAAGTACCCTTGTCAGAGCTCCAGTAAGATAAGTACACTTGTCAGAGCTCCCCTTACTCTGGTAGGATGAGTATGCTTCTCAGAGCTGGTTTTACTCCAGTAAGATAAATAAACTTGTCAGAGCTGCCCTTACTCCGGTAGGATGAGTATGTTTTTCAGAGCTGCTCTGACTCTGGTAGGATAACTACATTGCCAGAGCTGTTCTTACTCCAGTAAGATGAATACACTCGTCGGAGCTGCCCTCACTCCGGTAGGATAACTACACTGCCAGACCTAATCTTACTCCAGTAAGATGAATACACTCGTCAGAGCTGCCCTCACTCTGGTAGGATGAGTACACTTGTCAGAGCTGCCCTTACACTGGTAGTATCAGTAATCTCATCAGAGCTGCCCTTACTCTGGTAGGATCAGTAATCTCATCAGAGTTTCCCTTACTCTGGTAGGATCAGTAATCTCATCAGAGTTGTTCTTACTCCAGTAGGATAAGTACACTTGTCAGAGCTCTCCTTACTCTGAAAGGATGAGTACGCCTGTCAGAGCTGCCCTTATTCTGGTAGGATGAGTACGCTTATCAGAGCTGCCCCTACTCTGGTAGGATGAGTACACTTCTCAGAGCTCCCCTTACTCTGGTAGGATGAGTACACTTGTCAGAGCTCTCCTTACTCTGAAAGGATGAGTACGCCTGTCAGAGCTGCCCTTACTCTGGTAGGATGAGTACACTTGTCAGAGCTGCTCTTACACTGGTAGGATCAGTAATCTCATCAGAGCTGCCCTTACTCTGGTAGGATCAGAAATCTCATCAGAGTTGTTCTTACTCCAGTAGGATAAGTACACTTGTCAGAGCTCTCCTTACTCTGGTAGGATGAGTACGCTTGTCAGAGCTGCATTCACTCTGAAAGGATGAGTACGCTTGTCAGAGCTGCCCTTACTCTGAAAGGATGAGTACGCCTGTCAGACCTGCCCTTATTCTGGTAGGATGAGTTCGCCTGTCAGACCTCCCCTTACTCTGGTAGGATGAGTACACTTGCCAGATCTGCCCTAACTCTAGTAGGATGAGTACGCTTGTCAGAGCTGTCCTTACTCTGGTAGGATGAGTACACTTGTCAGAGCTGTCCTTACTCTAAAAGGAAGAGTACGCCTGTCAGAGCTGCCCTTGTTCTGGTAGGATGAGTACACTTGCCAGATCTGCCCTTACTCTAGTAGGATGAGTACGCTTGTCAGAGCTGTCCTTACTCTGTTAGGATGAGTACGCTTGTCAGAGTTGCCCTTACTCTGATAGGATAAGTATGCTTTTCAGAGCTGCCCTTACTCCAGTATGATGGGTACGCTTGTCAGAGCTGCCCTTAGTCTGGTATGACCACTAATAAGTC